>NC_057343.1:310000-620000 GCF_016509475.1 Prionailurus bengalensis | reverse complement strand
AGGTACTAATAGTATTTTAAAACTGTGTTTGAGGTTTACAAAATACTTTGCAAAACTGGAGAGTCTTAATGATCAGAAGTAGATTACTCTGTGAGTTCCACAACGTTTTCCTTCTCAGTGGAGTTGTCCTGGGACAGATCATCTGTTGTCATTTCTAAGAGAAAACAAATAAAACACTTGTTTGCTACTCAAAGATTTATTAAAATTATCAACAATAAACCCTGGAATTGTTAAGATTCTTGAGTATAGGTAATATTTACCATGCTATTATCTTTTTTAAAGATGTCCTCAAATTAGCTATAGAAATTGGTGATCTAAGGACAGAGCAGGTGGGACAAAAAGATTAAAGACAAAAGATGGTGAGAATACATTATAATTCTCTTTTAATAGGCATGTGAGGACAATTGTAATAAAATCTGTATTATGTGAAACTCATTGATAGATATACAATTTCAAATAGCATTTTTCTCTTCTGAAGATTATGGTGAGGATAGTTATGAAATGCATTTCTTTCTTCTTTTTGAGAGAGAGAGCATGTACATGCAAGTGGGGGAGGGGTAGGCAGAGAGAGAGAGAGAGAGAGAGAGAGAGAGAGAGAGAATCTCAAGCAGGCTCCATGCCCAGCAGAGTCCAAGGGTTCAATCCCACAATCTTGGGATCATGACCTGAGCCAAATTCAAGAGTCAGACACTTAACCAACTAAGCCACACAGGCGCCCCATGAAATGCATTTCTTTTTTTTCCTTTTTAAATTTTTTTGTGTTTTATTTTATATTTGAGAGAGAGAGAGAGAGAGAGAGAGAGAGAGAGACAGACAGAGCACGAGTAGGGGAGAGGCAGAGAGATGGAGACAGAATCTGAAGCAAGCTCTAAGCTCCCAGCTCTCAGCTGTCAGCACAGAGCCCAATGCAGGGCTCGAACTCATGAGCAGCGAAATCATGACCTGAACCCAAGTCTGGCGCTTAACCGACTGAGCCACCCAGGTGCCCTAACATGAAATGCATTTCTAATATGCTGCAGGATCAGAGTGGTTCCCCAGTGCCATCATGTCACAAATGAAGGAACTGGGATGTTTTAGTTTAAAGGAGGGAAATTCGAGGGCTCCTATGTGAAGCCAAGCAATTTTTGCTTCATGTTTTTCTTATAAAAGAATCATAACACTGTCTATGGCATTATGATACATAGGGAATAACTTCTTTTATAAAAGGATTTCTTTCCAGTTTTAATTATGCTACCAAGGGGTGCCTGGTGGCTCAGTCGATTAAGCATCCGACTCTTGATTTTGGCTTGGCTCATGATCCCAGGGTGGTGAGATCGAGCAACATGTTGGGCTCCATGCTGGGGTGTGGAGCTGCTTGAGATTCTCTCTCTCTCTCTCTCTCTCTCTCTGCCCCTTTTCCCCGCTTGCATGCTATCTCTAAAATAAAACAATACGTATATGTATGTGTATATATATATATATATATGTGTATGTGTATATATATATATATATATATATATATATATACTATCAAGATATCAAAAGGCGTCAATGTAGTTATAGTAATTCCAAATCCGAGGGTATTATTCTGGATGTTGAAAAACATTTTCAATGTAAAAGGAGTTTACTATTCTTTTTTTTTTTTTAAATGTTAATTTATTTTTGAGAAAGAGAGAGAGACAGAGTGCAAGCAGGGGAGAAGCAGAGAGAGAGGGAGACGCAATCTGAAGCAGGATCCAGGCCCTGAGCTGTCAGCACAGAGCCTGATGGGGGGCTCGAACTCACAAACCATGAGATCATGACCTGAGCTGAAGTCAGATGCTTAACCAACTGAACCACCCAGGCACCCCTGGAGGAGTTTACCATTCTGCCTATTTTGTTTTAGCTACCATTTCCTGAGAGCAAGAAAGTCTGATGACAGCATTTCTGGACAATCATTTGTCTAAAGAGGCTGCACCATACCAAACATTTAGATTTCTAAAATTCTCATAAATAATACAATTTATATACACAATATGGTACCTAACATGTATCATGTGTTTACTATAAATTATTATTTATCAGAACTGCTTGACTTTTGATGTGTCTCATGAAGACTGCATTTCTCTATGTCCAAAGGCTTGCTTCTTGGCCAGATTCCAAAATAAAATCTGGTCTATAAAGGAGATATGTTTCCTTTGGAGAGATCAGCTTTTGGAAAGAACTTATTTAGCAAAATGCTAATTATAAAATTTCCAGTCATAATTTTTTAAACACAAGGTTTCTTCCCCTTCCCAGATAAAATTACACATCAAGTTTTCTGAGATTATCAGTGTTTTTGTAGTCTTTTTGAATCCGATCACATTAGATTGAATATTAAGAAATTTATTCCTATTGCTAAAGTAGTCTTTTGTCCTTCACTATTTGCCTATATTCTGAGATAAGAAGTTTAATTATTTTTGTCATATTTCTTTTTTTTTTTAAGTTTATTTATTTTGAGAGAGAGAGTGCACACATGTGTATGCATGCAGGGGAAGGGCAGAGAGAGACAGTGAGGGGGAATCCAAAGCAGGCTCTGTGCTGTCAGCACAGAGCCCAACACAGGCCTGAATCTCATGAACTGTAAGATCATGACCTGAACCCAAATCAAGAGTCCGATGCTTAACTGACTGAGCCACCCGGGCACCCCTATTTTTGTAATATTTTTGGACAATCCTTTGACTATACTATCTTGGACAAACCAAAATGTTTATTATAGCACCTATAATATATTAAGTACTTGATATAAAATACTTACCAGAACTGCTTGCCTTTTGACAAGGAGGTGGTGTGATGTCTGGTGACTTATTAGGATCATAATTCGTTACATCCAAGAGTCTCCTTTCTTTGATAGATTCCCATATAAAATCTGGGTTTGTTATATGGATATGGTTCTTTTGGATAGAGTTCAGTTGATACTGGCTCAGAACATCAGCATTATCTAAGATTATATGTGTGCACTTAGAAAAAAAAAAAGAACCAAATCATTATGTACTTGTAAAAATAATATCTAAATATATTACTTGTATCTGCAATTTTCACCCTTAAAGAATCTTGAAGATAATTTGTAGTAATCATTCTCAGCTTTCTAGAACCCTTATAAATAATATAAGTTTTAGTTACATAAAAGTTAAAAAAAAAAATCAAGGTTTTTTTTTTAATGCTTATTTTTGAGAGAGAGTGTGCACACAGGGGAGGGGCAGAGAGAGAGGGAGACAGAGGATCCAAAGCATATGCTGACAGTGCATGTAGGGCTCGAACTCATGAACCGTGAGATCAGTACTTGAGCCAAAGTCAGACACTTAACCAACTGAGCCACCCAGGTGCCCCCAAAATCAACAGGTTATTTTGAAAAAATTTTTAATGTTTTACTTATATTTGAGACAGAAAGAGAGAGTGACAGAGAGCAAGCAGGGGAGGGGCAGAGAGAGACGGAGACAGAATCTGAAGCAAGTTCCAGGCTCTGAGCTGTCCGCACAGAGCCTGACCCAGGGCTCGAATTAATGAGCCGTGAGACTACCACCTGAGCCAAAGTCAGACACTTAACTGACTGAGCCACCCAGGTGCCCCCACAGTTTTTAAAGAGTATGGATATGGGGTGCCTGAGTGGTCTGAGTCTGAGTGTCTGAGTGAGCACTCCACTCTTGATTTCAGCCTAGATCATGATACCAGGGTCATGGGATCAAGCCCTGCATTGGACTGCATGCTGAGCATGGAGCTTGCTTAAGATTCTTTCTCTCCCTCTGCCCCTCTCCCTTGCTAGCGCTTGCTCTCTCTCACTGTCTCTCTACAATAAAAACATAAAATTAAAATTAAAGTAAATAATAATAAAAAATTAAAAAATAAAAAATGTAAAAAATAAAGAGTATGGATATGAATGTACCACAATGGATTAACCAACCCTAGGGGTTATTTCCAAATTTTCACTCCTCTAAACAAAGCTGTGCTGAATATCTTCTTGTACACTTGTTTAATTATTTTCTTAAGAGTAGAATGGCAGATTCAAAAGGTATTCATTATTTATTTAATTTGCTAACTTGTAATTTTATTTATTTTTATTTTTTAACTTTATTTTTTTTAACTTTTAAAAAATGTTATTTTAGAGAGAAAGTATGAGCAGGGAAGAGGGGTAAAGGGGGGGAGAGGGAGGGAGAGGAGAGAGAGAGAGAGAGAGAGAGAGAGAGAGAGAGAATCTCAAGTAGGCTCCATGCTGAATAAGGAGCCTGACACAGGGCTCAATCCCATGACCCTGGGATCATTACCTGAGCTGAAATCAAGAGTTGGATGCTCAACCAACTGAGCCAGTCAGGTGCCCCATTAAGTTGTCATTTTATTAATTTATTTTGCAATAAAGAGTATATGTACATTGTAGAAAATCTAAAAAGTACAGTAGTAATAATAATAATAATAATAATAATAATAATAAATTAACATATTCCCCACCATTGTTCCCAGTTACTCTCCCCAGCGGCACCTGTTGTAACTTCTGGAGTATCCTTCCAGAGCTATTGTACACATAGGCAACACACACGTAAGCACACAGCCCTGTGTTTAGCCACAAATGGCAGCACCCTAAACATGCTGCTCTGAATGTGCTTTTCCACTTGGCAATTTATCTTGGGGCTCATTCCTCAACAATACATACCCAGCTGTCTCCTTGGTTATAATACCTGGTAAGCACATTTCAAAAATGTATGTACATTGACAACATAACTTTCAAAAAGGTTGCACTCAAAGTATGTGGGAAATTCCAAATAAGGAGAGACCATGATGCTATTCTTTATTCTTTACCCAGAAGATAAACTGAGAAGGTGTAACAGTCATGAATCATCCATCCACCCAAAGAAATGGTGAGACAAGCAAGTGAGGGAAGCTGTATAAGGAAAGTTATGCAGTTCTGCTTAAACTGGAGGTAAATAGAGACATTCCGTTTCTGATAACCACAGGCAAACTACTTAAGTGCCAGAAAGCACCTAGCATCCCACTGGCGTTGAACATACTTCATAGAAAAACCACACTCGCTGGCAGCAAGCCCCGGGGATCTGGTTCAGGAAGGGGAACCAGATGGCTGAAGTCACCCATCAGTTCAGCAACACAGGAAGGAGCAACAGACAGGGGCAAGCCTGGCGTTTGGAAGCCTGGGATCCAATGACTTCAGACTTTAATTTCATTATGATGAAGTGTTTAAAAAAGAAGAGGTTAGCCTTAATCATTTTTAAGATTTCATCCAGCTGCCAAAATTCTATATTTAAACTGTCAGGCCTACAATTCATTTCAAAAGAGGGAAGCTCCCTTCAGCTTTTAAATAAACAAAACAAGCAATGCAAGCTGTATCACAAAGATCAGTCTGCAATGCATGTTTTCCTCTCTGTCCCTTACAGGTCACACCATACAGGTGACACTCCAGGGTTGACAGACTGGTGAGTGATTACACAGAGAGCTCTTTTCTCTAATGTTTACTTATTTATTTTGAGAGAGAGAAAGCATGCACTCACATGGGGGAGGGGCAGGGAGAGAGAGAGAGAGAGAGACAGAGAGAGACAGAGAGAGACAGAGAGAGACAGAGAGCGAGAATCCCAAACTGGCTCCGTGCCGTCAGCACAGAGCCCAACGCAGGGCTCTACTTCACAAAACATGAGATCATGACCTGAGCCAAAATCAAGAGTCGGGCACTTAACCAACTGAGCCACCTGGGTGCCCCTGGATAGAGGGCTTTTTGCAAAACGCTGTACCCCATAACTTTTCTCCTTTGAGAATAGATTTGGCTGGTCTGAAATTATTTCTATTTATATCTTTGGTTATGCTCTAATATCCTCAGATTCACAGGGCATGTAGGATTTCCCTACAGCTCACAGCAATGGAGAGAAGGTGGGATGATGGTCTTCCCTCCTCTGCCTTTCTCCAGTCCACTTCCCTGTTGGCAATGTCACAATTTCACCTGCTTTCGGTGACTTTCTCCTGCTGCCAATTTTCTCTGCTTACTCTTCTAGCCATGACCCTCTCTCCCTTTTTAAAAAAATGTCTTAATCTTACTATTTTAAGATAAGCTCTACCTCCAATGTGGGGCTTGAGCTCAAGACCCCGAGTCAAGAGTCACATGCTCTACCCACTGAGCTATCCTGGCTCCCCAACCTACCCTCCCTTAATGCACAGTGTTTACCACACAGTTCTTACAAAATCTGCAAATACCTGAGGATTTAATAAAAAGGAAAATTTTCCACCATTCTCCTTAATGTCATTTTGTAGCTTTTTCTTCTGTTGACGAGGTAAGTGCTTGACTTTCAAACAGAAGGTACAATTTGCAAAGATCCCCACAGTCATCCTGTAGGAAAAAAAAGTTTCAAGTCATTTGAAGGATAGTTTTAAAGGATTCTCTTCTCAGTGAATACAACTGACTGAATCTAGAATTGCTCTAGAATACACTGTGAATACAACAGTGAAGGATAGTTTTAAAGGATTCTCTTCTCAGTGAATACAACTGACTGAATCTAGACTTGCTCTACATGCAAACTGTGGGAAGCTGGGCATTTTAAAAAGGCATTGCAATCACGTTTAACCACAAAAATTGGACAATCGTCAAACCTGCAATAAGTATATTAGTTTTAGAATCATTTCTAGTTTTTACGTCTGATATTATGACACCCGAAATACATTGGTATAGGTGCATAATATATAGCTAAATGAAAACGTACAGACTTTAGTTATAGATCAAGTGTGTGGTTTAAGAATATAGAAGCACTTATTTCTAAATTAAAAATACTATGTGATAATGAAACCATGGATATTTATATATAATTCTATAAAATCAAAGAGACCCATTAGTTATGTCGGTTTCCGTTAAGTCATTCTGGAGAAAAATTGAGCAATTAGTAACAAACATATACAATTTATGTTTAAAGGGAAAGATATCTGTATGTTAATTCAATTTCTTTTATTGTCATACTTTCCAAATTAAAGATTACTCCTAAGAAAAATGAGCGTATTTTGATTTGAAAGAAATTTTATGGGTATTTAACAATAAACTAATAAATGGTGAGATACTGATTTAATTCACAGTAGCTATTTGTCAATTTTTTAAAACTGGAGTCATCTCTAACAGGTTCTCCCAAATAAGCTGATGTTTGGGGAAAGGGGCTCCCAGGTCTGACCTCCGAGTGAGGCCGATAGTTGGCGGGCTCTAGGACCACGGGACGCCGCCAGTCTCCCGGGGCGGCGCCTACCGGGGCCCAGCCTCCCGCCAGACCCAGAGCTCGGGTTCCGGGTTTCTCCTTAAACTCCACCTCCCTCTCGAACGCCCAGTTCTCCCAGGCTGGAGTCCCCACTCCAGTCTCCTTCGATGAGCAATGGTGCCCATTCCTCAAGGCCCTAAATGCCACCTACGTGAGGGCCACCCCTCATTTGGGACAAAATGCCCACTGCCTCCCCCATGTGTGCGCTTCAGGCACCCAGACTTACCAAGTCCGCAACCTAGGCCTCCCCCCTGTTCCCCTCTAGGCAAGTGGATGCCGGTGCTGCTGGCCCCTCAAGCCACTGGGTGCTACCCTTGATTTCTCCCTGTCTTACCCCCTTCGGCGATCAGCAGCTCCTTCTCACCACCCCTAAGCACAAGTGGAACCTATCCACTTTCCCCGTCTCTGTCTCTGTTGTCACCCTGGCCCATGCCCCCATCAGTGGAGTCCTGACTCCTCTCCCCGCTTCTGCTCCTCTCTGCTTCTAATCTCCACGCTATAGCTGCAGAACTTTTTTTCTTAAAATTATGTTTCAAATGAAATTTAAATTTCTTACTATGGTTCAAGGCCTGGCCACTCTCCCCACAGCCTCCTCCTGGACCTCTCTCTCACTCTGCCCCGGCCACACTGGCTTTTTTCTCCAGGTTGGCAAAAACCCCAAGTTGGGTCCTCAGGGCCTTCACACATGCTGTTCCTTCTCCCTGGGACTCTTCTCCCTATCCCCACCCTACACTTGTGTATCCTACCCAGGACCTAGTAGTATCTGTCCAGTAAACGAACAAAGGGGGTTCAAATTTTTTTCTTATGACATCTGGTTAAACTGAAGTCCCTTGATCTAATTCTGCCCTTCCATAGCATTAATATTTACTTACTTTCTATGTGTTGATTGCCTTTTATGTTTTAATTGGTTCATACTTGTCAGAGTTTGTAGATGGGAGAGCTGCTGATGGATACTGTGAAAGTTATCACACTATGTCATTCAGATTAATCTGTCTTGCTTTTAATCTCTGACAGTTAAAAAACAAACAAAACACTAAAACTCTCTAATGAATCTTTAAAATTTTTCAGAAAAGTCTCTGTGTAATGCATCCTGCCACTGTTGGACAGGGAACGTTGGGTGGGCGTGGCTGCTCGGATCCACCTCTCCAGATCTGTCCTGGGTGAGTTCTTAAGTCCTCTGACCTGGTCTTTAAAAAAATGTGTTTGTTTTTTTTTTTAATTTTTTTTTTTAACGCTTATTTATTTTTGAGACAGAGAGAGACAGAGCATGGACGGGGGAGGGTCAGAGAGAGAGGGAGACACAGAATCCAAAACAGGCTCCAGGCTCTGAGTTGCCAGCACAGAGCCCGATGCAGGGCTTGAACTCACGGACCGCGAGATCATAACCTGAGCCGAAGTCGGACACTCGACCGACTGAGCCACCCAGGCACCCTCCCAAAAATGTTTTCTAATAGAAAGTCATTCGTGCTCATCTTAGAAAATGTGGAAAATTCAGAACTGCATAACAGCAAAATAATTTCAAAACATAGAGGTCATGTTAACAATTTCTTTTGATTTTTCTTCCAGGTTTTTTTTCTACGTGTGTACTGTAATTGACTATTTTATTATCAAAATTGAAATCATACCATATCCACAATACTTATCTTGCATTATGGCAGCATTTTGTCATTAGCATTAAATCATTAAACATTCTTGGAAAACATTTTTAACAGAGACTATCTGAGATATGTATCATAAATGAACTATTTCTATATTGCTGGGCAAGTAAATTATTTCTAATTTTTGGCATCAAAACCAAAGCTAAAATGTATATCCCTATATGTAAATCTTTGTTTGCAACTCCCATGATTGTCTTAGAGAACAGACCTAAAATCCTAAACAATACTGAGTCAGAGTTCAAATAATTTTTATTCTTGTTAATTTATATTTAGCTTAAATTGTATTACTTTTCAGTTTTGCCTAAAGTTCCTAGGAAATTACTATGAATTTGTCTTTATAGAAATAACTTCTCCCCCAAAGTAGGTTAAACAGTACAAAGAAAAATAAAGAGCACATACAGTGATGGAAATGTTCGAAGGTAGATTATGGTGATGATGCACAATTTGGTAACTTTATTAAAAATCTTTGAATCATGCAATTCAAATGGGTGAAATTAATGGTATATAACTTATATGTCTGTAAAGTTGTTTTAAAAAAGTACCTATGAGGGGCGCCTGGGTGGCTCAGTCGGTTGGGCATCCAACAGTCCGTCAGTCTGAGCCCTGCATCAGGCTCTGTGCTGACAGCTCAGAGCCTGGAGCCTGCTTTGAATTCTGTGTCTCCCTCTCTCTCTGATCCTCCCCTGCTCATGCTCTGTCTCTCTGTGTCTCAAAAATGAATAAAAACATTAAAAAAAATTTTAAAGTACCTATGATCCCTCTATCGGGAAATAACTCCACTGTTGATATTTTGATATTTCTTTCAATATCTTTGATATTATTCTTTCCTGTATCAATATATTTTACAAATTATTTTTATAAAAATATGTATTTGTGAATATTATTTATTGTATTTTATAGCGCTTCTTTTATCTAACTTAAAAAAATGTTTTTTAGATGTTTATTTATTTATTTTATTTATTTTTTTTTTTAATTTTTTTTTTCAACTTTTATTTATTTTTGGGACAGAGAGAGAGAGAGAGAGCATGAACGGGGGAGGGGCAGAGAGAGAGGGAGACACAGAATCGGAAGCAGGCTCCAGGCTCTGAGCCATCAGCCCAGAGCCTGACGCGGGGCTCGAACTCCCGGACCGCGAGATCGTGACCTGGCTGAAGTCGGACGCTTAACCGACTGCGCCACCCAGGCGCCCCTAGATGTTTATTTTTGAAAGAGAGAGAGAGAGAGAGAGCCTGAGTGTATGGGCAGGCAAGGGGCAGAGAGAGAGGGAATCTGAAGCTAGCTCCAGGCTCTGAGCTGCCAGCACAGGGCCTGACACAGGGCTCAAACCTAGAACCGCGTGATCATTACCTGAGCCATAGTCTAACGCTTAACTTACTGAGCCACCTTGTAATGAGAATTTGCCCATATCACTAAATATTCTTTGAAAATATTTGTAGTGGCTATGTGTAATTTAACTTTTCCCCAAGTCATCAGATATTTGGTTAGTGAAAATTATTCATTAGAAAATACACTTTGAAGAACATGTTTTAAACTTATTACATAGATATTTTTTAGCCTTTATTTTGGTGTAAAATGGACCTAACATAAAATTTACCATTTTAACCATTCTTAAGCATACAGCTCAGTGGCATTAAGTACATTAACAATTTTGTGAAATCAAAGTATAAACAAACATAAAAAAATTTTTTTAATGTTTATGTATTTTTGAGAGAGAGAGAGAGAGAGACAGAGACAGAGCATGAGTGGGGGAGGAGCAGAAAGAGGGAGACACAGAATTCGAAGCAGGCTCCAGGCTCTGAGCTGCCAGCACAGAGCCCGAAGGGAACTCACACACTGTGAGATCATGACCTGAGCCAAAGTTGGACGCTCTACCGACTGAGCCACCCAGGCACCCCTAAACAAACATTTTATCAAACTCTGGCCCATTCTTAGCAGCTGGGGCCACACAGGAGGTAGAGAAACAGACTCTAAGTTCTATGCAATCTCAAATCAGGCCTTGACTTCTGTCTTCCTACAGATTGTATGTGGTGTCTCTCTGCAATGTGTGGCCTCTCCTGGCTAGCAGCTCTCCCAAGAGACATGTGCCACCAGTCTCTCCCTGCTTTCCAAGCTTTTCCTAAACAACAGTCAGCATCTCTGCATATTTTTACCCTGGCCTACTACATACATATGAGATCTCTGAGTGTCTTCCATCCATCAGGCCCTGTGTTAGGGACACAGGACTAGAGCATACAACCCCAGCAACTGAGAAATTTCCTGAGCAACTCCTCCCAAATTCCAGCTACTCTACCCAAAACCAGTGGTGCAGTTGGAAGCAAGAGGCTTACTGCCTTGCATTTTCGTGTCTTTACAAATGGCATTTCTTCCTCTTTGAAAGCCTCAGTATCTCCCTAGACAGTAGCTCTTTCTGGAACCCTTCTCCCTCTGATTTGCTGCCCTGCTCTGGCCCTCTCAACGACCCTGGCAGCTTTCATCACACATCTGTGGATAATCATTGGCTGTTCTCCACTCTTATCAATTTCTCTACGAGGATCAATGCTATTTGAGGGGCTGTGCCTTGTTTATCTTTATATCCCTAGAATCTAGCTCACTTTTGGTACACAGTAGGCATTCAATAAATGTCTGCTTACTAAAAAGTCTTTCATGCATCAATTAAAGCCTAGGATTATAGAAAAGCCTTCTATTTCTAATTATTTGCATATTTGGACCCACACTGCATCAATACTACACTCCCCTAGTGGGACTAATAAACCCCTAAAAAGCAAAGACCACCTACTTTGGTACTGCTTCTATTCCCATGGAATATTATATCTCTAAGCACACAGACAGAACGTAATAAATGTTTACTGCATAAACGATCAAGTCAAATGTACCTTAAAAATCCACAACACACACATATTGAGAGTGAATCCTCCTTTTTCACAATACTGCACTTTAAATATTTTTATGTTTATTGTTATTTTGCAATCCAGAATCGAAAGGTTGAACACTCAGCAAAGCCTTGTTATTCTAGAAGCTGACGTCTACCTACTCAGTCCTCTGGATGAGTCATTGGGCATTCCCTGCAGGAAGTATTTAACGGATTTCCAAGTTTTCAACTTTGATCTTCAACATAAACATTAAATACTTCTATCACGGTGTTCCTAATTATGAAGTCGGATTACATTCCCTGCTTATTCACCAAAATACTGTATTTTTATGAAAAGTTTCCTTTGATACCTAACTTGAAGAAGAAAGGCTGTCTGCATACTGGGAACAAGAAACGTTAAGTTCTACTGCGATCTGTTCATTCCCCTCCCCCCCCCCCCAGCCGAGCCGGGACGCGTCCAGAGACCCCCGCTCTGAGGGCCAGCTCCTCGTGGCGGCCCCACCTGTGTCCTGTCACCTGGCCCTGCGACTCGCACGAGAACACTCCAACCCCTCCCCCCCGCCCCCGGGGGGCGCGCGCTGCAGTAGCCAGGGCTGGGAGGACAACTGCGAAACCACGGTCAGCCGCGGCGTCGACACGACCACCTTCAGGCCTAGACTACAGGACCACCCGGAGGGCGGCGGGCCTACGCCGGGCCGGGTCGGCCACCCAGGGGCGCCAACGCACCTGCCAGGGAATCCCGCCCACTCTGCACGCCCCCGGCTCCCGGTGCTCCCGGCTCCCGATGTCCCCGCAGCCGCCGTTCTCGGCTACCAGCGCTCCTGCCGGGATTGTTTCCGGATTCCGGATTCCCGGCTCCAGGCTCCGGCGCTGAACCGGGGTGCGACAGCCGAGCCCAGCCAGTGAGAACGCTGCCGGAAGCCCGCCCTTGGCTGCCTCCCAAGGCCGCGCCCCCGAGGACCTAGGGCTCCTAGCCTGAAGATTGCGGGCGGTCGCCCAGGAATGAGGCGTTGGGCTCGGGTAGGGTTTCTCTTCCTGGATCGGATTGAGGGTTCCGCATTTTTTCAGTTTCATTTTTTGGTCAGGATTTGGCAGTGAGGGTAACTCCAAAGTTGCAGTTTGGTGAAAGTGGGTGGTTGGTGCTGCCATTTAACTGAGAAGTGAGAGTAATTACTGGGAACAGAAGAGAAGCAAATTTCGGGAGGGTGTGAGATTGGAGGAGCAAAAGGGTAAGATAATGAAACTTAGTTTAGGACTTCCTGAGTTTGAAGCTTGTGGTAGTGTTCTCACGTAGGTATAAATATATACCTGCCATTCCGGAGAAGTGGGGGCTGAGATTCATCGAGTGGGGGGTAAAATAATAGGAAAACAATAAAATTCACCAGCTACTGAATTAAATGAGAATAGAAAAGATGTAGAGAGGGTGTGGGTTTGAATCCAGACTCTACTATTTATTACTCGGGATTGCCAACAAGGTACTTTACTGGGACCTCCATTTCCTTTGTCTTTTGTAACGTTTCCTTATTTTGAGAGAGAGGGAGAGAGAGAGAGAGAGAGAGAGAGAGAGAGAGAGAGCGAGCACATCCATACTTGTGTGCACAGGGGAGGGGCAGAGGGAGAATCCCAAGCAGGCTCCATGCTTCAGCACAGAGCCCAACAAGAGGCTGGATCTCACAAACTGAGATGGTGATCTGAGCCAAAACCAACAGTCAGATGCTTAACTGACTGAACCACCCAGGCGCCCCATCATTACCTTACAGAGTGGTATATGAATCAGCTTAGGTGACATTAAGCAAAACTGGTATAGTAGGGAGTCCCAGGGTCCATCCCTCCCCAAGAACATTTTAAAAAACCAGACGAAAACTCAGAAACCACCTTATCTTAACCCAGACAATAGTCAAAAGTTGACAGCAAACAAGCAGATGTGTAACCAGGAGAAAGGCGGAGGAAACAAGGTAGGAGGTTCTTACATGTTTTAACCCGTTCCGCTCCCTTTGCCAGCCCTCATTCCCAGTGTAGATAATCTGGTCTGGAGGGAGCAGAGCAGAGCAGACTTTGTCCTAAGGAATTATGTTTGTCTGTTTTGACCTGTCTGGGGGTTCCGTGAAGGACTGATACAATGGGCTTGCCTTTGTTTCCCCTAACTCAGACTTTCTCAGGGCAGATAAATAGCTACTTCGGGCACTCACCTCCAAAACACTGAAAGGCAAGTGAGCAAACTTGCTGCATGGGACAACAAATCCCAACAAACAGTTAGTACAAAGTACAGACAGGCTGAAGGCCTGGGAGGAAAAGCATGAGAGGAACAGCCAGGAATGAGATTTCCTAGAGGAATAAGGGCTTTGAAAAGCTGTGTACACAGGTGCATCTAGAAAGCTCACACATGCCCAGGACTCATGCTCAGAAAAGACTTAAGAACACCATAAGTTTCTATTTCTGGCTGATCTTTAGGCTGCCTAATGCTGATGAGAGCAAAAGGCAAGCTGAGAGCAAAATGCAAACTGACTCCCCACAACCCCCCTCCTCCTTAAGGCGGATATCTGTAACAATTCCTCAAGCACTGGTGACTGCTTAAGAACAAAGGAAGGGGAGAAACAAATGGTCAATTGGTCAAGATTGCAGTCATGCAGAATGTGAAACTCCACTATAGTTTGTAAATCTTAATGATTTACAAGAAAAAGTCTTTTTCCTTTAATTTTTTTCAGTGTTTATTTTTGAGAGAGAGAGAGTGGGCGTGGGGAAGCGGCAGAGAGAGAGACAGAACCCAAAGCAGGCTCCAGGCTATAAGCTGTCAGCACACAGCCCTACATGGAGCTTGAACTCATGAACTGGGAGATCAAGACCTGAGCCATAGTCGGACACTTAACTGACTGAGCCACCCAGGAGCCCCTTTTTTTTCTTTTTAAAATAGGTTTCATGCCCTGCGTGGAGCCCAATGCAGGGCATTAACTCAAAACCCTTAGATCAAAATCTGAACTGAGATCAAGAGTCAGACACTTAACTGACTGAGCCACCCTGGTGCCCCAAGAAAAACAGTCAGATCTCCAGGAACCTATATTTCCTGGAGCCCTAATGTCACCTTCCCCTCCATAGGATAGAAAACGCATATAATCAGTCACTCCTCAGAATCACAATGGAGATCTTTCTGCCCACAGTTTCTGTCCCCATGCTATAATAAAAACACCTTTTTGCACTGTAAAACATCTTTATTATTATTATTATTATTATTATTATTATTACTACTACTATTATTTGAGAGAGAGAGAAAGCACACTATTGGGGGACAGGGGCAAAAGAAGAGAGAGAAGCTTATGCAGGCTCCATGCTAAGCATGGAGCTGGATGCAGGGCCTGATCCCATGACCCTGGGATCGTGACCTGAGCTGAAATCAAGAGTCAGATGCTCAACGGACTGAGTCACCCAGGCACCCCTGCACCATAAAACATCTTAAGAATTCTTTCTTGACCACTGAGCTCCACCATCCAGCATCAGACACAAAATAAACCTTTTAGAATTTCTGGGGAAAAAAATAAATATAAGTCAAAACTGGTTACAAGAGGGAAGCTGGGTGTCTCAGTCGGTTAAGTGTCTGACTTTGGCTTGGGTCATGATCTCATGGCTTGTGAGTTTGAGCCCTGCATCGCGCTCTATGTTGACAGCTCAGAGCCTGGAGCCTGCTTCAGATTCTGAGTCTCCCTCTCTCTGCCCCTCCCTTTCTCAAATATAAATAAACATTAAAAAATTGTTATAAGAAACAAAGGACATTATATATTAATAAATGAGTCAATACATTAAAAAATAGAACATTTATAAATATATACATTTCTAACAACAGAGCCCCAAAATATCTGAAACAAACACTGATGAATTGAAGGGGGGAAATAAGATAATTCTAAAATAATAGTTGAAGACTTCAATACCCAATTTCAGTATTTGATATAACTAGAAAGAAGATTAATGAAGAAATAGACACTATAAACCAATAAGACCTAAAGGACAAATATACAGGGGCGCCTGGGTGGCTCAGTCGGTTGAGCGTCCAACTTTGGCTCAGGTCATGATCTCGTGGTTCGTGGGTTCGAGCCCCGCGCTGGGTTCTGTGCTGACAGCTCAGAGCCTGGAGCCTGCTTCCAATTCTGTGTCTCCCTCTCTCTCTCTACCCTTCCCCTGCTCATGCTCTGTCTCTCCTTCTCTGTGAAAAATAAATAAACATAAAAAAATAAAAAAAAGACAAATATAGAATACTTCATACAATAATTGCATAATACATATTCTTTTAAAAGAACACAAAACTAGGATAGACCATGTGTAAAGCCACAAAGCAATTTTTGGTAAATTTAAATAACTGAAATCATACAAAGTACTTTCTCTGACTTCAGTGGAATGAAGCTAGAAATTAGTAACAGAAAAAAAAAAACCTGGAAAAATAGCAAATATGTGGAAATCAAACAAAACACACTTAACCTGTGGGTCAAAGAGGAAATCACAAGGGTAATTCGAAAATACTTTGAGATGAATTAAAACAAAAACACATCATACTAAAACTCATGGGATGTGGTGAAAGTGTTCAGAAGAAATTTATTGCTATAAATGCCTATATGAAAAAAGCAGGGAGATCCCAAGCTAACAACCTAAATTACACCTAAAAGAACTAGAAAAAAAAAAAAAGAACAAATTAAACCCAAGGTCAGCAGAAGGAAATAATAATGATCAGAACAGAGGTATATGAAATGGTGAATAGAAAAATAGAATTAATGAAATAAAAAGTTGGTTTTTGAAACGATCAACAAAACTGACAAAACTTTAGACTGACAAAGAAAAAAGAGGGAGCTTAAATTACTAAAATCAGAAATGTAAATGGGGACATTATTATTGACCTTATAGAAATAGGTTTATAAGAGAATCTGCAAACAATTGTACATCAACAAATTAGATAACCTAGATAAAATGGAGAAACTCCTAGAACACTCTTAACTACCACCACTTGCTCAGGAAGAAATAGAAAATCTGAATAGATATTGAGTAATCAAAAACCACCCAACAAAGAAAAGCAGCCCAGAATCAGCTGGCTTCACTGGTGAATTCTACTAAATAGTCAAAGAAGTTCCTATGCCTGACACATAGGAACTACTCAATATTTTAAGGAATGGGCAATGGAACACATGTGGAAGTTTTTGGATAGCCCTGCCTATTGTAGTTAATGTAATTTTTAGGATATGCAAATCACTGGTAATTTTCATATTTGTGGAAAGTAAATGTGCTAGTTTAAAAATGTGTAGGGGTACCTGGTGGCTCAGTTGGTTAAGCATCTGACTTTGGCTCAGGTTGTGATCTCAAGGTTCATGAATTTGAGCCCCACATCGGGCTGTCTGCTGTCAGCACAGAGCCCCCCTTGGATCCCCCGTCTCCCTCTCTGCCCCTCCCCAGCTCGCATGCTCTCTCTCTCAAATACAAAAAAATGTGCAATAAAAGCCTGTAGAATGCTTTGAAAACCATCAGACAATTAAATAAAAACCTTAATTATTGTTATTTTCAAGAAGAGGGTAAAATAAAAATATAGGTGTGACAAGTATCATAGTATTGCTCTGCTGTGATTATAGCAATGATTCAGGCTACTATTCCCCTTTCCTGTGTATTCAACATTATGGCTCAGGCATTCTGGAATGTAGTAGATGTGATAATCCCTTTGTTACTTAGACTCACAGGTTTCCATAATCTTTTGTTGTAATCCAGTGCACCAGCAATAGTTTTGTCTTTATTAAAATGACAAGGTTTTTTAGAAAGCTGTTCTTTTGGCATTCAACATGGTTGATGGAAACTTCTTTACTGCAATAAAATTCCAGAAATCCGAGTTTGGGAACTGGTAAGGAATTCCCTCTCTTTCCCATAGGTGAAGTGGGCTGTGGGTTTTCTTGCTTTTGCCTGGAAACTACTTGAATCTCTTCAGTATTACCTCTAACCTGCTAGAGTCATCCTTTCTAGCCTGGATGATTCCAGCATGGGGATCACCCCTTGATCAGGCCTGCAATTCTATCCTCTCTTGACAGAGAAGTTACTACTATTACTAGCCCAGCAATGAAGAATTTTCAACTCTCTGAACATCTTTCATAGCCAGATCAGCTGTGTTAAAATATTATTCCCAATAACTTGAGAATAACATGGTATCAATTTGTATTTTACAAAACCGTTTGACATGACCTGGAGAGCTGGGCCTGGCAAACAAAGTGAGTTCATCAAGTTGAAATCATGACAAGGATGGAAGCACTTTGATGGACATGTTTATGGTACAGATTTTGGTGCTAGTTTTATGGGTGAATACTTCCAAAACTCATCAAGTTATATACATTAAATATGTATAGCTTTTTGTATGTCCATCATACCTCAAAAAATGGTTTCTTAAAAAGTGCAAACACCTCCTGCTCATTAAATTTGACAAGATGTTATGCTGTTTTTATATAACGTTTTAAATTAATCTTCTTGATGATTCTGTGAGGTAGGCATTGTTATCATCCCCATTTTGCAGATGAGAAGACTGAGTTTCTCAACGGTGCAGTACTGAAGACTACAAAGCACTTTGTAAGTCCTCAAGGTAGGATCTGATCCCAGGAATGCCTGATTTCAAAGCATGGGCTCTTAATCATTTTATTATAGTGTCCGCCTCCTCTTACGATGGCGTAAAGGATGGTATCAGAATGCATAATTTGTGGTTGAACCCCCTGGATGGGAGCTCTTAGTCTAATTTCTCTCCAAATCAATCCTGAAGATGCAACAAGATAGCTGATGAGGGTCAATCTTTCACTGTGTGGCACAATAGAAGTTGGAAGTTTCTCCCCTCTACCCCTCCCACCTTGTGATGGATTCTGAAGACACTTCACGCTTAGTGGGCAGTTTTGAGAATTGCCTGGGCTATAGAGGAACATTTAGATATTAGAACCTTAATTTAACAACCGATTAAGACTTTAGTGTGGTAACAGTCTTATTTTTATTCAACCAACAAGCAATATGGTACTACATACCACATTGGAATAAAAATATAGCAATAAAATACAGGCACAAAATTAGAGTATATTGTGACTATCTTAAAAGACACACAACATTTTAAGAGAAATAACGAACCTTTGGGCATGCTTTTTCAAGCCAAAGGACTGTTATAAATGAAGATGAGAGTTTGGATCCTCACAAGGCATCTTAAATAGTTTTGTGATCTTGGAAGTCTTGGGATTTGGTTTCGTCCATAATGAAAAAAAGAAAAAAAACAAATCCAAAACCTTGCTTTAGGGAAAGTCTATTTTTGAGGGTGGAAGCAAAACAATTTTGGGGGGCAAATTTCTGCGAAAGTGTTTTTTTTAATTATCTTTAACCAGTGGTAGTTTATTTCAGTGATTACACTGGTTGTTATAAATGGCACTTTATTTGACTTTTTTTTTTTTTTTTTTTTTTTTACAAATTTCACTTGGCTTACTGGTGTTTAATTAAACAGACCTGAAGCCCAGGTAGTGTATGCTACGGTAAGTTGCACCGCATTGTTCTCTACCTACACAACCCTCTGTGGTGGCAATAAGGAAAACATTTTCTGAATTTTGCACTTTCAGTGTTTAAAATAAAGAGTTTTAACATCTAGTGGCCACGCACAGCCAAACCATGTATTAGCTGTACGAGAAATGATGAGTGATGACTATTTTTGGAGTGAATTCTCACCCGTTTACCTTGGTCTGGTGAGTGCCTGTGAGCACTGTCACACCCAGCCAAATCGGAAAACAAAATAGACGGACGTTAAACAAAAAGCACCTCCCCCGCGCCCATCACCTCGAAAAGCACTGGTCTGTAGGTTGTTAGCTCTGAATCTCTAGGTTCCCAGCTTTTCTCTGAACACGGCGATCGACTTCTCGTTAAGGCGCTCTCCCTAGTTTCCAAGGCTGGACTGGGGTTGGGGGCGGGCTAGCTCTGTCCAGGAAGTTCTCTTTAAGAACGGTTTTTTTTTTCCTTCCCGCCCAGCCGCCCGCCTACTCCAGCCACTAGCCCCGCGGCCCAGGCGGAAGGCGCCTCCCGGTGAGACCCTAGGTAACGTCCGTCCCCGAGAGACCGCCGGGAGTGGTAGTTTACGTGGGTTTCTCCGGTGCCCCCGCGCAAGCGCCGAAGGGGCCTGTGGAAACTACATTTCCCAGGAGCCCTCGGATCAGGGGCGGAGCCGGGCCTGGGGGCGGGGCTCCGGCCGGAGGTGCTGGTTGTGGCGGCTCATTCATAAATGCGGTGGCGATTTTCGCTGTGGTTTGAGTGGACTGAGAGGCCAGAGGACTGCGGAGCGGTAACGTGTGGGCAGAGGAGCGGGGGAGCTAGTGTGTTTGTGGCCCTGCGCCTAAGAGTGCTGGCGGTGCGTGGGAGGGATCTGCTCCGGCCTCAGTGCTGGCTCAGCTGGGCGCCAAGCGAGCGGGACGCTCGCCGGCCGTGCGACGGTGGCCAACACTTCTGTGGCCGTCCCAGCTTAACGCTGTTTTTGTGGGGAGCCTTCTTTTCAGGGACTCTCACCGCCTGTGGTTTGGGCTTTGCTTCAAACAGCTGTTCAGAGGCGCGGGGGACACAGTGGGTTCGAGAAAGTGTAAAGTTGGTTTGCTTTCTGTCCTTACGTAGGCCCGTCATCACCCTAGTCGTCCTTGTCTTTCAAAGCTTTGCTGTGCCTTCGTGGCGTTCGAGGACTTGTATTTGGGAGACTGTTAAATCACCTCCCTAACCAACTAGTTATACGGTCTGAGGATGGCTTTGAGTTAACTGTTTGTATCCACTTTTCCCCTCAGAATGCAGAAAATGTATCCCCCCAGACTGCTTTAACGTTTACATAGCAGTCTTTGGAGGTTGCGAGGCTGTCCATTTGTTTCAAACAGATTTTAATGTCTAGAAAATCCTAGTCCACATACTAACCCTTTGTAGACATATATATGTTCCCTTTAGCAAGGCCTTCCCAGCAATAAATAGCAGATGAAGTGAAACTATTTTTATTCATGCTGACAGTAAATATACTTGGAAGATCATAGTCATGAAGTTGAAATGAAGGAACAGAGGTGTTAAGTGTGGGAAGACGCAGATGCCTTGAATGCTGCAGCACAAGGGGACTTGGACTTGTCAGTCTAGTAGGGAGCTTCTCTAGTTTTCAATGTTACAGAATAACCTTGTAGCTTGTGTCTCTAAATTCGGATTTCACAAGTTTCCTGCTAAAGTCACTTCAGTTTAACAAAGATTACCTGGCTGGTTTTGATGAAATGTTGGTCCTTTTTCAAAAGGCGTCATCTCAAAAATAATTAGAATTACTTCGCTTAGAACAGATTTTCAAAAATTATTCAGGAATAGCAGATATTAAGCAATCTTCCCTAATCTTAAATGTACTACCCAAATGTATACACCAGAGTAATCCCCACTAGTTAAAGATAATAAGACTCCCTATCGTCCCCAAAGGCGGAAGCCGCTTCTCAGTCAATGATGCCAACCCCCAGCTTCCTAGATAACCATGAGTCTGACTTCTGTACCTATACATTTATTTTGCCTGTTCTTGAACTTCATATTAAATGGGAACATACAGGTGTGAATTTGTTGAGAGTTGGACTCAACATTACTCATCTGTGTTGTCTGTAGCAACAGTTCCTTTTTTTCTTTCTCTCTCTCTTTTTTTAACGTTTCAGTAGCTGTGGTTCTCAAAAGTGGTAAAAATCACACCGCCACTTTGGTCTTTGCTTATTGAGTAGTTTGCGAGCAGTCGTTTTGTCTTCTATTTGGACAGTTGTACACACTGGTGATTCACAGCATTTGCACCTAATGCATTGAGGAGTTTTAACAACTCGACTCATGACGCTGTTTCAGGATTGTGCTTCAGAAGATGGAGGACAAGTATTTTCAGCGTAGGTCGCTGAGTGCAGTAAAGCAACAAGGGAAACAGCAGTCACTTGATTTAAAATTCCATTAAATCCGGTTTTGATAAAGTGACACCATCTGTCTTTCAGTTCGTCAGTCATATTGAGTACTTTCAAGTGCCGAATAGTGGCTACCAGAATGGACAGCACAGGTCCAGGTAACCTTGCTTTCCTGTCTTTATCTCTTGCACACTGCTCTGCACTTTGCCTTTGTCAACTTAACAACGTGTCTTGGATATTCCGAGATGGCCATATCAGTCAGTACCTGGTCTCGCTTGTTCTGTTCAGTTGCATAATGTAAAAGCCATAATTAGTCGGTCCTCTCTTGATAGACATTTAAGTTAATCTCGGTTTGTTACAAACGTGAACTTGTGCCAATATAGCACACAATGCCTAGATGTGAAATTGCTAAGTCAGAGTTTCTGTGCATTTACGATTTGGATAGATAGTGTCAAATTGCCCTTCAAAAGGTTTTACCAGTTTACATTCCCAAATGGCACTTTATGGAAGATTTCTTTTCCACACTGGGGTTTATCAGTTTTTTAGTTTTTGCCAACCTGGTATGGGAAAACTGGTATGTCATTACTGTTTTAATTTCTGTTCCACTTGAGTGAGTATGAGCATATCGTAATGTTTGTGCGTCTATATTTCTTTTTCTGCTTGTATCTTTTTTTTTCAGACACTAGGTACAAAGCTAAGTAAATACATGTATGCCTCCAAATTGCCATTTTTCATTTCCTTTTGTATTATATTGATAAAGTTAAAATCTAGAATTGTGTCTGAAAAATAATGTGAAACGTCATTTCGCTTTGGTACTAGATTTTCTCACCCCTCACTTCAGAGATATGGCTGTACTAATTCTCTCCTCTGTCCATCCTCATTAGCCTACAGACCTGCTTTTATTTCTCCTGTCTTAAAAAATCATTCTTCACCATGCTTCCCTGTACAGCCACCGTTCCATTTATTTCCTTCCCTTTATAACAGAACTCCTGGGAAGAGTTAGCTGTCCTTAATTTCTCATTCTTTCATGTATTTCCTCCATTTAAGCTTTGGCAGCGTCCCTCTCCCTTCCAGCTGCTCTCATTGAAGTTATCATGACCTTTACGTTGCTCAATTCCAAGATCAGTTCTCAGTTCTCACCCTTCGTCTGTTAACAGCATTTAACACGTCTCTTTCTTCCTTGAAACACTTTTTTCACTTGGTCTCCAGGACACTACTTTCTACATTTTCTCTTTTTTGTACCCTCAGTCACTTAGTGATCTCGCCCAGTGTCAAGGCCTTAAATAACATCTATATGCTGATTCTGTCAGCAAGGAACTTAGGTTTTTGATTCACTCAATTTGGATATTTTTAAGACTTAAAAAAAAACAAAAACAAAAACAAACCACGTAACTTCTTGCCCAGTTGCTTTGCTGATTAAGTCTTTTGAATTTGAAATATCCAGTAGATTTTTGTGCTGGTTCGCGGTTTGGGTAGAACAGCTTTAACCGATGTTTTTTGTTGGCATCTTCTTTCTACAGGTGTTGGAAATTAATAGCAGTTCCAGCTTGTATATTATTTAAATATAATAGTGTCGTTGGACTAAAATGTTCGTGATGCCAGCCTCTTCAGAGTTAAACAGTGGGCAGAGCTTCCTAACCCAGTGGATGACCAATCCTTCTCGGGCTGGGGTCATATTAAATCGTGGATTTCCTATTTTGGAAGCAGACGAAGAGCAGCGAGCAAGTGTGAACATTTCTACCAGCTTTCCTGTTAAAGCCACGCATTTTTCAGATAGCTTCACCTTTATAAGTGAAGAAGATTCACTTCATGAAGAACAGAAGTTGGACTCTAACAGCCCTTATAAACTACAATCAAATAAGTCTGAAACACATGCAGTGTTTCCTTTAACTAAAGAGGAACCACAAATGGTGTCATGTCAGGGTGCTCCTGGACACTGGGAAGATAACAAAAATGACATTGTCTCAGATCTTTCAAGTGAATGCAAAGAAGTGCCTTATAAAGACCCACTTTTTAAAAAGCTTGAACAGGTACAAGAGAATTTGGCCTAATGTATTTGCATTATTGCAAGTTTCTGTTGATGGAAAGTTTTCTTCCCCTTTCCTGGGAAATCCTCAAAATACCAAATTTTGCCTTTTATCTAATGTGAAACATTAACACAGGTCTGATATGTAACATACAACACTCGAGATAACAATATCTTTTAAGTTTCTGCTTCGTTTGGTAAAAACTGAATTGGAAATGGCTGATTAGATATTAAAGGGGAAAAGTTGATCATAAATGTACTGATACCCATCGTATTGTAAGAATCTACAGATTCAAATGACTTTTTCTGTTTCTATGTTTCCTTCATAAAAAATAGGATTTTAGAGTTTGGGTGGCAGATGTAGTTACTTAGGGATCACTCTTTGAAACTCTGTATTAGAGATGATACGAAAAGGGAGATGAGAGGGATTAAGATAAATGTAAGGAGCAAAGATCCCTAAAGAAATGTAAAGTTAGTTTAATCAAGTTTTATGTTTAAAAAGCTGAAAGAAGTACAACAGAAGAAGCAGGAACAGCTGAGGAGGCAGCATTTCGAGCAACTACAGAGACTTCTGGAAGAACAAGAGAAGCTGCTCACTACTGTGTCTGGGCACCAACCACTCCCAGGTACTTTGTGCTTACACAGAGCCTTCAGGCAGCTCAACAGTGAACAGTGACATTTCTCACCTTTAGTTGTTTGACAGGTTTTTTCTACCATTACTCTGTCATATGTGGTGAACCCCAGTTTCTTTAGGGGCCTTGCAGATAACTATGAAATGGTGGTGGTGGTATATGATTGGGACAGGTGGGAGCTGGGCCATTCTGGAGCATGTGTGCCCTGCTTAACGGCAGTCATATTTATTTATAAAATGAAAGTTTGAAGATTTTTAATTTTTTTTTAACATTTACCTATTTTTGAGAGACAGAGCATGAGCGAGGGAGGGGCAGAGAGAGAGAGGGAGGGGCAAGGAGAGAGAGGGAGACACAGAATCCAAAGCAGGCTCCAGGCTCTGAGTTGTCAGCACAGAGCCCGACGCGGAGTTTGAACCCATGAACCGTGAAATCATGACCTGAGCCTGAAGTCGGACACTTAACTGACTGAGCCACCCAGGTGCCCCTAAAGATTTTTTTTAATGTTTATTTATTTTAGAGAGAGGGAGTGAGAGAGCAGATGAGTAGGGAGAGGGGGAAAGGCAGAGAGAGAGAGAGAGAGGGGGACAGAGGATCCAAAGTGGGTTCTGTGCTGACATCAGAGAGCCCTGTGTTGGGCTCGAACTCAGAAACTGTGAAATGGTGACCTGAGCCAAAGTCAGATGCTTAATCGATTGAGCCACCCAGGCGTCCCTATAAAATTTTAAAAAGACCTAGCAGAATAAAAGATGTAGAGCCAAATTTGGCCTAGGGCTACTGGCTTACAGCCCCTGCCTGAAGAATGAAAAACTCCGTAGGGTGTTCTGGGTGGCTCAGTCAGTTAAGTGTCTGGCTCTTGTCTCCGCTCAGGTCATGATCTCGTGGTTTGTGGGATTGAGCCCTGCATTAGGCTCTGTGTTGATAAAGCAGAGCCTACTTGGGATTCTTTCTCTCTCTCTCAAAAAAAAAAAAAGAAAAAGAAAAAGAAAAAACTCCTCAGGGTCATAATGGTAAAATATGTGTAGAGGCTACTCTGGTCAGCAGAGGAACCATACCAAAAATATTTTCTGTGGTGGCAGATGACACATCTTTTGTTGTATACTAGATCAATTAACAGAAAACACGATATACTTATCAGGGGACTGTAAACCTGTGTAAATTTGATCTCTAGCAGTGGTTTTGAGAGATGTTTCACCATACCACATTATAACAAAAACATTTAAAATCGTGACTCACAATTTCAAAGAAATTTCATAAATCAGTCTTTATTGGTGTGCCTGGCATGTTGTAAGGATATTTTCTATTTATTTTGTCCTAATCTCATTCATTGAAAAAAGTACCAGTCATGATTCTGATGATAAAATTACTAATGGATTGTATCCCTTAGTTTGAGAAATAGTGATCTGGAACATGTGTTTGCTTCTTGATGGCACCTTCCCAGAGACACAGTGCTGATTCACAAAAGTGCCTGTTCTGTTCAGAGGTTGCACTGGGCATTGAGAATACGAAGAATAAAAGACATTGGCAGATGAATGTGCAAAGGAGCTGGATGGGATTCAGGGAATAGTAGTAGTGGTAGTGATGAGAAATGTATCAAATGAAGAGTGGTTTAGGGAATTAGGACGTTTATCTTAGTAAATGTAGAGAACATGGTGTGTGTCTTGAAATAGTTGAATGGGTCAGGGTTCCTTTATGGAATACATAAGAGGATAATCCAGATCATTTCAATAACAGCCTGTGATACTTTTTAAGGTAGAAATAGCACTACGGTAGAGCAATAAGGAAGCAGTTTCAACATTGTTGATATTAAAGCTAGCGCCTTTCAATTATGGCACATTGCTTTTAGGACAGTGATTTTTAACACTGTTTGGTTTCAGGACCACTGAACACTCTTAAATTAATGAGGACTCCAGAGTATTTGTTCTATGGGCTATGGCTGTTGATATTTAACTATCAGAAATTAAATTGGAGAAATTAAAAAACTAATTCATTAAAATAAAAAGCAGTTACATGTTATCATAAGTAACTTAATGAAGAGGTTTTTCTAAAAAATTAGAAGAATGGCATAGTTTTATATTTTTGAACACCTCTTTTAACTTCTGGTTTAAAAAAGCTCAGCTGATTGTCCTATCTGCTTCTGCATTCATTCTCTTAAGTTATGTTGTTTTGATTGAAGCATGTGAAAAAAAATTCGGCCTCACATGGATGTTTACTTGGAAGAGGGAAAGAAGAGTACTGTAATAGCCTTTTCAAATAATTGTAGTTATTTCTTTGATATTGCACCCAAACCTAACAATTGGCCGTTTCTTAGTGATAATTCAAAGTATGGAGTCTGAAACTATATTAATGAACTTTTTTATACTCTATTACATGAAATATATTGGAATATCTTGGCATTTTGAATGGCTCTTTTATCATGCATGATTTAGTAAAATTGTGCATTGGTTATTTGCAAAGTAGTGGTTCACTGAGTTATGTAGGTCTTTAAAATATACTTAAGTGTATTTTATCATATAATATCAAAAAATTATATCCATTAATACCACTACAGAGCTCATCGTAAAAGTCTTGAAGTAACAGGGTGCTGCCTGGGTCTCTCAGTTGGTTGAGTGTCTGACTTAGGCTCAGGTCATAGTCTCACAGTTCTTGAGTCAGTGCCTGCATGGGGCTCTCTGCTGTCAGCGCTGAGGTGCTTGGGATCCTCTGTCTCCCTCTCTCTCCCTCTGCCCCTGCCCAACTTGTGCTCTCCTTCTCTCTCTCAAAAATAAACATTAAAAAAAAATTTTTGTCTTTTTTTTTTTTTTTTTTTTTTAAGTCTTGAAGTGTTATGAAGCTGTCAAGCTCATGGTGGTAGGTTTGTTTAATAAATTCTAATTTTTACTAGAGACTTCAAGTTTTACTATTAAATACTGTGGTCATTTTTTTTGAAGTGACTGGCTCACTTGTTTAATTTTTGAGAAACTGTCTGCCAAGTACGAAGGTTTAAATCATCATAGTTTTGTCATTTATTCTTTCAAGTAAAAATGATGTTCTTTGAGAGAAGTGCCTAGTCAAGCTTACATCTCAAACCAAGCTATGTCTTGGTTTGCAGTAGAAGTGATTTATGCACGCTTTTTGTTTTGTCCTATAGAATGTTGAAATGACACTTGAACTCAACAGTTCAAATTCAGTTTAAAAATTAATAATTCTTGCAACTTTAGGACCTTTTTATTTTATTTTTTTGAGAGAGAGAGAGTGCGCTGAGGAGGGACAGAATCCCAAGCAGGCTCCACATTCAGCATGGAGCCCAACATGGGGCTTAATCTCACAACCGTGAGATCTTGACCTGATCTCCAAACCAAGAGTTGGATACTCAACCAACTGAACCACCCAGGCGCCCCTATCTAGGACATTCTTAAATAAAACTTTGTTTTTAGGGAGAGAGAGAGAGATAGAGAGAGCACCAGCAGGGGAGATGGGCAGAGGGAGAGAGAGAATCCTAAGCAGGCTCTACACCCAGCATGGAGCCTGATGTGGGGCTTGATCCCACGACCCTGGGATTATGGCCTGAGCCAAAATCAAGAGTCAGACGCTCAACTGACTCAGCTACCCAGGCGCCCCTGTTTTTTGTTTGTTTGTTTGTTTGTTTTTTGTGGTGACTAATACAGTGACTGCTAGCACAGTTTGGTGCCACTGTTTTGCTGTCCTGCTTTTGAGTGAAGGTACCACGAGTTTCTCTTTTGCTCTTGCACCATTAGTGCATGAAGTGAAAAAGACAAATACTATCTTAATATCTTATGAAAATAGATTTGACTTTGTGGATGCACCGAAAGAATCTTAGAGACCTTCAGGGGTTTACAGACCACACTTTGAGAACTGCTTCTTTGGGGTATTGCACTTTTATCAAAGACATCTTTAGTCTGAAGTGAGGTGACTGTAAGTCAGAAACATTTGGGGATGCTGGGTGGCTCAGTCATTTGAGTCTGGCTTTCGATTTTGGCTCAGGTCATGATCTCATGGTTTATGGGTTCAAGCCCCGCATTGGTCTCTCCACTGACAGCGTAGAGCCTACTTAGGATTCTCTCTCTCTTCCTTTCTCTCTGCCCCTCCCCAACTCATGCTCTCTTTCTCAAAATAAATAAACTTAAAAAAATCTTTGGATGGAGAGAGTATTGTTCTATAAAAGAAAGGAGTTTGAGCCTGATAGTCTTTGAAGACCTACCTCATTTCCAGTTTTATTTGTGATCTGGGATGAGGCAGAGGGTTTGAGAGATGGGTGGCATGGCTCTTATAAAACCCTTCCATTGTGTCTTCTCTTCTTCGATTTATATATTTTTAAATATTTATTTTGAGAGAGAGGGAGAAAGAGAGTGTGTGAGCAGGGGAGGGATAGAGAGAGTGAGAGAGAATCCCAAGCAGGCTCCATGTGGTCAGCACAGAGCCCAACTTGGGGCTGGAATGCACAAACCCTGAAATCCTGACCTGAGCTGAAATCAAGAGTTGGATGCTCAGCTGACTGAGCTACTTGGGTGCCCCTTCTGGTTTTGTTTTGTTTTTTTTTTTTTAAGATTTTATTTTTAAGTAATCTCTACACCCAACTTGGGGCTCAAATTCACAACCCTGAGACCAAAAGTCACATGCCCCACTGACTGAGCCAACTGGTGCCCCTTCGCTTTTTTTTTTTTTTAACATTTTACATTTTTTCAATGTTTTTTACTTTTTTTTGAGGGAGAGACACAGAGTCCAAGCAGGGGAGGGGTAGAGAGAGAGGGAGACACAGAATCTGAAGCAGGCTCCAGGCTCTGAGCTGTCAGCACGGAGCCTGATGTGGGGCTTGAATTCATGAGATCATGACCTGGGCCAAAGGTGGATGCTCAACCAACTGAGCCACTCAGGCACCCCGGGTGTCTTTAGGGAGCTTATTTGTCTTTAGGGAACTCTTCAGATCATTTACAGCTATTGGCATTGGTGCTCTCTGTGTTTGTTGTGGGGCTGCAGAGTTGAGAATTCCAGCAGTGCTCACAGATGGAAGATGAATGGTGCCTTCCAGAAGCAGGCTGTGTTGCAGCTGTGCCAGGTCTACACTGCACATCAATTGTCGTATAAACATACCCTTGATTCACATTATGCAGCGGTCATTTTGGGCTTCTAAATTTCATCATTTTGTTAAATAGAGTTTCCTAATATAAGGAGGAAAAAATACTTTTATCACTTTGGAGAAAACCTGGTAGGTAGGGATCACTAACAGGTAGAAGCGAAAATGTTCTAGGAAGTCATTAGTTTTGATAATTTTTTTTTCTTTTTCAACTATTTTTTTTTAATTGCAAGGTTTAACCCTACTGCCTGATGGTCAGAGCCAGAAGTATAGATCTCCAGGAAATTCAACCACTGTAGAGAAAACCTCGCCCTTCCTACCGTCACATGTCTACCAGAATCAAACCCAAGAAAAAACACACACTTCCAACATTTTATCTGATGAACAAAACAACTTCTGTAGAACTACTCATCCAGATTTTGTCTTAACTGCAAAAACTGGTGCTCCTCTCACTTTGTTTTGTGAGGCACAATATCAAGAAGCACTTGTGAAAAACAATGATTTGAAGGAAGAAAACCATGACTATCCTATAGGTGAGTTACTTCTATTTCTCTCTTTTGTACTTAGCTAGCAGTGTTACCAAGCTGTGCTAAGACAAGAAAAGTCCTTCCTGCATTTTTTCCCCTGTCCCCCGTGCCTGTGGCTTTAATTATGAGCCCCTACATGTTGCGTAACCATTGAGCCTGGATTGGACACAGAACTGGACACAGAATTTTGTGACTTTCTGAGAACAATCGCAATACTCATGCTGATTTCAAACCTCTCAAGGTAGCATGGGGTCTTCAAAAAGGGGGATGGTGGGTTCTGTGTGTACTATTTTTCTCTGAGAGCTTAGAAATAGTTTGAGGTTATGTAGTATGTGTGGTAGTGGAGGGGCACATGATCGAAGATGTGAAATGTGAGAAATAGGTTGGTGGTGGCAGTTATTATTCAGAAGAGAAATTCCGTCCACTCCCAGACACTCGGTTTGCCCTCACTGTACTTCTGTATTCCTCGTGCTCAACATGTTTTTGCCAGAGAACTGGCAGCATCTGATGGTCTAAACTCATGGAGGTCTTGTGGCATTTCTGGTGTAGTTTCTTCTGGTCTTTTTTTTCCTTTTTTATTTTTATTTTTTATTTATTTATTTATTTATTTATTTTTAACGTTTTTATTTATTTTTGGGACAGAGAGAGACAGAGCATGAACGGGGGAGGGGCAGAGAGAGAGGGAGACACAGAATCGGAAACAGGCTCCAGGCTCCGAGCCATCAGCCCAGAGCCTGACGCGGGGCTCGAACTCCCGGACCGCGAGATCGTGACCTGGCTGATGTCGGACGCTTAACCGACTGCGCCACCCAGGCGCCCCTTTTTTCCTTTTTTAAAATGCTGTTTCTGTTCCCCATTCCCCCTTCCACTTTTTTTTTTTTTTTTACATTTTGTAACTGTAAAATATTGTATAATTGTGTTCTTTTCCCAGCCAAGATGGAAAGTAATGTGTTCTTTTCCTACTCAAACATGATGGTAAATTTCATAGTTTCATAACCATAATTTTAATGGTTGTCATCATGCTGGTCATCAAATAATATATCAGTATTTAATGTTCTTTGCAGTAGGGCTGAGTTGTTTCCAGTATTTTTAATTTGAATTTTATTTTCAATTTTGATGGTGTTTTCATGAATATGTTCTTTGGAGAAAGTTCTAAAAAAGTGCAGAAAATATGACAAAAGGTGTCTACCCTTACTAGTTAGGATTGGGCACCTTTGTGCATAATATTTTATTTCTGATTTAGAATATGGAAAGGTCACATGCCTTTTAAAAATTTTTTAAGCAGTATACTCTCTTACCTTTTTATTTTGGAAAATTTCAAACATCCAGAAAAGTTGAAAGACTACTGCAATGATAAATAATAGACCTTGATTCAGCAGTTAATATTTTGCTGTATTTACTTTGTCTACATATTTTTCTATGTGTGTATGTATATCTATACATCTGTATTTCTGCCTACATTTAAATGTAACTTGCTCAGTCATTTCATTGCAAGTAATATGCAGGCATTATGTTACATCACTTCAAATATTTCAGCACACATCAAGTAAAAATTATGATACTCTTCTGTATAGATAGTATTCTCTAATACTATTCCTTAATATTTAAATTCATTTTAGAATTCCCCCTATTGTCCCAAATATGTGTTTTTTTAAAAAAACCAGGAACAGTCAAGTTCATCTGTTACATTCAGTTGTTATAGCTCTCTTTTTAGTCTTTTTTAATGAATCACTTTTTTAAAAATTTATTTATTTATTTTGAGAGAGAGAGTGAGCGCCTGCGCAGGAAAGGGAGAGAGAGAACCCCAAACAGGCTCCATGCTGTCAGTGTGGAGCTGGAAGTGGGGCTTGATCCCCACAAACCATGAATTCTTGACCTGAGCCGAAATCAAGAGGCTGATGCTTAACCGACTGAGCCACTCAGGTGATCCTAGTCTTTTTTAATTTAGAAAAGCCCATAACATTTACCTCATGAACAGTGTCATGTTTTAAATAGGGTTTTGTAGTTTATCTCCTATTAAAGAAATCATATTAAAAAGTCATATAAAGAAGTCATAATAAAGAAATCCTTGAGGGTTCTAAAATCTTTGGCATATATTACTTTTGATAAATATTACTTTAGCATAGTAACTTGTAAAACTCTCAGGTTTTAAGATGTTATTCTTTATTTTTTGGAACTAAATTGTTCCTAATTTTTATCCTAGGAGAAGGTGTTTCACCATGTTGGGAGAAAGTGGCCGAACCTATTCAGGAAGGGAAAGATGTGAATGTAAAAAAAATTGGTGATTCTTCAGAAGTGGCTAATATTGAAGAAAGGTATCATCCATATTGAAAGGAATAAGAAGTGTGACAGTTTAATGTAATAGCCAGCTATTATGGTAGAGCACTTTCTTTTTAAAAAAGACCCATGGTTTTCTTGTTTTTGCTTGAATATGCTTTTAAGTATAATGTTGAAGTTACAACTTACCACATATTGTCAGCAACAGACAGTGGTCGGGGAGACCTGTCAGTTCAGATAGCTTTGCATTGTTTTGGAAGAATTGAGCAAACTTTTTTCACCAAAGAGAAGAAATCTGGATAAAATTAATCTTCTCTCAAATAGTTAGGTAAATCCTATTTTGGCAAAGACAAAAACAAATTAATATTGAGTCTCACATTTGGTGTCACTTATAAATTATAATTGGGTAAGCTTAGTTACAGAATTTAAAAATCTTATGACAAATATAAACTATCAATATTGAGATTTCTTATTTTCTTAAATACTTGACATATTTTAATAGATGTTATGGATGGGCAAATTACTTCTGATTATTGCTCTATTACATTGTCAAGGATCTTGTTTTTAAATTTTTTTTAACGTTTATTTATTTTTAAGAGACAGAGTGTGAACAGGGGAAGGGCAGAGAGAGGGAGATGGAATCCGAAGCAGGCTTCAGGCTCTGAGCTGTCAGCACAGAGCCTGATGCAGGGCTTGAACTCACAAGCTGTAAGATCATTACCTGAGCTGAAGTTGGCACTTAACCAACTGAGGCACCCAGGCGCCCCTGTCAAGGATCTTTCTTAAAGTGCTTATTTGATGAAGTATTTTCAAAATATATTTTATTCTTAGTTATTTATTTTTTTAATGAAATTTTTAATGCATTTTTGAGAGACAGACTGTGAGTGGGGAGGGCAGAGAAAGATACAGAATCCAAAGCAGGCTCCAGGCTCTGAGCTGTCAACATAGAACCCGACGCAGGGCTCAAACTCACGAACCATGGGATCATGACCTGAACTGAAGTTGGATGCTCAATGACTGAGCCACCCAGGCGCTCCTCAAAGTATATTTTAAAGTTATATAATCTATAGGCAAAAAATGAACTTCAGAAGGTTTTTTTTTTTTTTTTTCCAATCGTGTAGAGTGTTGTATTTTTCTGTATTTTGGGAGATGGGGTAGGATTATAGCTTTCTTTGGATTCTCATACGGGGTCTGTGACTTTGAAAATGGTTAGTTCTCAGTGTAATCAGAGGTATCTCTGTCAGGCACACTGAGGCAGATATTCACCACATCTTGACTTGCATGCTAAATAACTTTATTTTTATGATTAGGCCTATTAAAGTTGCTATCAGAGAGAGGAAACAGACATTTGAAGACTACTTAGAAGAACAAATTCGACTGGAAGAACAAGAATTGAAACGAAAACAACTAAGGGTAGGCATCGCCACTATCTTGATTAAGTTAGATGAGGCTTTAGAGATTTATTTATAATTTGCTTTAAAAAGAACATTGAGATAACTTGGATATACCAGAATTAATTAAAATATTCTTTATTTTAGGAAGCAGAAGGATCATTGCCAATCAAAGCAAAGCCAAAACAACCATTCTTGAAACGAGGAGAAGGTTTAGCTAGATTTACTAATGCTAAATCTAAGTCTCAGAAAGGGAGAGAAAGTAAACTAGTGCCTAATCAGAGCATTTCAGAGGACCAACCTGTGTTTAAAATGGATAGACAGCAATTCCAGCGGAAAACTGCTCTAATAAACAAAGAACTGTGTACAGAGAACCCTCCTGTTAAAAAGAACAGTAAAGCTAGGGCCAGCAGTGGTTTTGTCACACTTAGTCAGAAGCCAAAAGTGCTTAAGGGTAACAACAGGAAAAGTCTTTCTCCATCAGGATTGAAAATACTGGCAGGGAAGAAATGTGATGGGCAATTTAGAGACCAGATCAAATTAGAAAAAAAAGTTGAATCTAATAGTAGAGAAATGCCCGAGTGTGCAAAACCTTGTGATGTTGGTTGCAAAGTCTGGAATAAGACACCAGGTAGAGACAGACTTCCTCTTTCAGCAGGGCTGGTCAGCTGCATGGCTTCTAAGAGCCCAATAAATGAGACCTTGAAAAAGTCAGAATCTTCTCTTGACATTTCTCTTCAGAAAAAGTTAGAAAAGTGGGAACGAGAAAAGGAAAAGGAAAATTTGGAGTTAGATGAATTTTTGTTTTTGGAGCAAGCTGCTGATGAAATATCATTTTCCAGTAATTCTTCATTTGTACTGAAAATCTTAGAGAGGGACCAGCAGATCTGCAAAGGGCACCGGCTGTCTTCCACCCCTGTCAAAGCCGTACAGCAGGAGAAGATGGTGACACTGGATCCCATTCTTCAGTGTAACCACAATGAGGCTCCAGACTGTACTGAACCTGATAATGTGTGTGAGTGTGAGGTCGCACCCAAACAGACTGATTCAGTGTCCTCACCTGAAGCACATAGGGAACAGTCTTGTAAAGTCAGTAGGAAAGCATTCCAAACTAGCACTTCTGAAAATCAGACTCGGTGGAATGTAGGTGATGACGAAGGTGCCATGGACAGTGACAGTAGCACCGACTCTGAGGAACAACTTGATGTTACCATAAAACCATCAACTGACGATAAAGAGAGGGGTTTCAGCAGCAGAGAAGACAGTCCACAGGTCTGTGATGGTAAGGGGCCTTTTAGGGACACTGGGATGCAAGAAGATCAAAGGAGAGATGTTGATTTAGATTTGTCTGATAAAGATTACAGTAGTGATGAGTCTATCATAATAGAAAGCTTGAAAAACAAAGTTTCTGAGTCCTCAAGAAGACCCTCATCTGTAAGTATGAGTAAAATTGACTTTGACGATGAAAGAACTTGGACTGACCTTGAAGAGAATTCATTTAAACATGATGCTGTTCTTGGGACAGAGGTCACTAATGGGACTCCTCAGACAGCCTACCCTAATAAGAGTGAAATATGTGTACCAGACAAAGCAATAAAAAGGAAGGTCGCACCAGTCAAGAAGGGAGAAGACTTGAGGAAATCCAGTAGGAGCACAAGCCCTCCTCCTACGTCAGATCTCATGATGAAATTCTTTCCTGCTTTGAAACTGAAACCCAAATCAGATTCACACTTGGGAAGTGAACCCAAGTTAAACCCAAGTCAAGACCAACCACCTGGTAAGTCAGCATTATAAAATAGGTATCAGAATGTTATAAATTTAACATTTATCTTATCAGTAGGGGTATCTTATCAGAACACTTAAAATCCTAATCGTTCTAGTTGCTCAGTAGAAGTCTAAGTAGGTGATTGTTAAAATTTGATTTGTTTTTTGGGTCTAAATAATGTAATGGCCGCTAGTACAAAAGATATGGATGCATTCTGATTTCAGATTTTCTAATTTAAGCCTATGTCTTATTCTCAAGGCTGTAACATTAATTGCTTCATTATGAATTGAGGTAACATAAGTTTCTTTTGTAACTAGAGTATCCAATCTGTGGTTTGTGTCACTATGAGGTGAACCTTTGTGTGTGCACTTTTTAAAATGACTATGTATTTACTTATTTTTTTATTTTTATTTTTTTTTACTACTCATGCGCTAACTTGCTAGATAGGACCAAGAAGAAATACAGTAAAATTGAAATTTCCTTTCTTCCCTATATTTGGGTTCCTATTCCTTTTCCTAGAGGAACTTATATTCCCATTTCATTTGTATATTCTAAAAAGATTCTGTGCATATGAAAGCATATGTGGAGTGGGTATGTAATCTTCTTTCTACACAAATGAAAACACTTAAAAATTTTTTTTTTAATATTTATTCAGTTTTTGAGAGAGAGAGGGTGTGAGCAGGGGAGGGACAGAGAGACTGGAGACAGAATCCAAAGCAGGCTCCAGGCTTTGAGCTGTCAGCACAGAGCCTGATGTGGGGCTGGAACCCTGGAGCTGTGAGATCATGACATGAGCCAAAGTTGGACACTTAACTGACTGAGCAATCCACGCACTTTGAAAACACGTTTTTTATAGGCCATTCTTCACCTTATAATAAATTTTGGAGATTGTTTTTTCCCGCTTACACATCTGTCACGTTCCATTTAATGGCTGTATAGTTGATGCGATGGACTTCTAAAACTTACATGGAAAACTCCTTTCCATCATATCATGTAGTAAACTGTGAATGCCTACCAAAGCACAGGTGCTTTAAATTGTAGGGGTGCCTGAGTGGCTCAGTCGATTGAGTATCCGACTTTGGCTCAGATCATGATCTCACCATCTGTGAGTTCAAGCCCCGCATTGCCTCTGTGCTGACAGCTGGGAGCCTGGAGCCTGCTTCGCATTCTGTGTCTCCCTCTCTCTCTGCACCTCTCCTTCTTGCACTCCATCTTTCTATTTCTCAAAAATAAGTAAACATTGAAAAAAATGTAAATTATAACTTAAGCTATGTAAGTAGGCTTCTTGCCCAGTGTGAAGCCCAACAGAGGGCTTGAACCCATGACCGTGAGATCAAGACCCGAGCCAAGATCAAGAGTTGGACGTTTGGGGCACCCAGGTGGCTCAGTTGATTTAAGTGTTGGACTCTTGATCTCCGCTGAGGCCACGCTCTCATGGTTTGTGGAATTGAGCGCCACATTGGGCTCTGGCCTAACAGGGCAGAGCTTGCTTGGGATTCTCTGTCTCACCTTCTCTTTGCCCTTCCCCTGCCCACATGTGTGCTCTTTTTTTTTCTCTCTCAAAATTAACAAACCTGAAAAAAAAAAGAGAAAGAGTTGGACACTTAACTGACCGAGCCACCCAGATGCCCCTAACTTAAACTATTTAAAAAAATACTTTGATTTTAAAAGTAGTACTTTTTGCAGAAAGTTTGGAAGCTTAAGTATAGAATGAAAAATGTTTAAACTGAACTATCCAAAGGTAGCTGTGATACCATTTTGGAATTTTTCCTTCCAGTCATTTTTCCCATGTATTTTTAATATGGTACAGACATTTGTTAAAACTTATGTTGGGGTGCCCTCGTGGCTCAGTCGGTTAAGCGTCGGACTCTTCGTTTTGGCTCAGGTCGTGATCTCGCGGTTTTGTGAGTTTGAACCTCGTGTTGGGCCCTGTGCAGGCGGCATGGTGCCTGTTTGGGATTCTCACTCTGCCTCTCATTCTGCTCCTCCCCACTCGTGCTGTCTTTGTCTCTCAAATAAATAAACTTAAAAAAATGATAAAAAAATAAACTGACTTTATCTTTTTTGGGGCACCTGGGTAGCTCAGTCAGTTAAGCATCTGACTCTTGGTTTCAGCTCAGGTCTTTTCTCAGGATTTGTGGGATTCTCTCCCTCTCTCTCTTTCTGCCCCCGCTGCCCTGCTCTTTCTCTCAAATAAACTTAAAAAAAAAAGTAAAAAAACTTAGCTTTTCTTTCTTGGGGTGCTTGGGTGGCACAGTCAGTTAAGCGTCTGACTCTTGGTTTTGGTTCAGGTCATATCTCACAGTTTGTGAGTTTGAGCCCCACGTTGCGCTTTGTGCTGACAGTGTGGAGTCTGCTTGGGATTCTCTCTCTCTCTTTCTCTGCCCCCGTGCTCCAGTCTCTTTCTCTCAAAATAAATAAACTTAAAAAAAAACAAAAAACAAAAAACAAATTACCTTATCTTCTTTGACCAGGTGTATAATATGCACTGGCCATTTCTTTAAAACACTTTTGTGTATTTTAAAAATGGTTGCAGAACATAGGGTGCCTGGGTGGCTCAGTTGGTTAAGCATCTGACTTCAGCTCAGGTCATGATCTCATGGTTTGTGGGTTCAAGCCCTGAGTCGACTCTGTGCTTACAGCTCAAAGCCTGGAGCCTGGAGACATTCTGTGTCTCCCTCTCTCTCTGCCCCTGCTTGTGCTCTCTCTCTCTCTCTCTCTCTCAAAAATGAATAAACATTAAAAAATTGTTTAAAATGGTTGCAGAACACTATGTGAATACAGCATCATTTTATTCAGTAATTTCCTTAATGTTGGATACTTAAATTATTTTTCACTATTAGAAATAATGTTGCAATGCATATTTTTGTGCAGAAATCAATTTTTCAAAAGGGTAGTGGAAGAACAGAAGTGTTGGCTTTTTTACTCTTTGAAATAGCAAATTGGTATGTGAAAAACATCTTAATTTGTATTTCCATGATTAGTGGGAGTAAACTTTGATTTTGATGTTAATTATTTGCTTTAGATGTCTTGTGAATTACTTACTCATGTTCATATATACATATTTAAATTGAAGTACAATTGATGTACAACATCAGTATTAGTTTCAGGTATACATCATAGTGATTCAGTATTTTTATACATTATGAAATGATCCCATGATATGTCTAGTTTCTATCTGTCACCATACAGTTATTACAATATTGGCTGTTATCAAAAAGACAAAAAACATATGTATTAGGTTTTTAAACATTATTTGAATGATTTCTTTTTATATGTAATATTAATTCATTGGTAGATTGTTACTCTTCAGTTGAATAATGTCTTTTTTAAATATAGATTGGTTTTATCTGGAAAGTCAGGTTCATATAGTTTTTTTTTTTTCAGAGGCGTTGTTTCTTGTGCATTTTAATAGTACAGATGTTTACCATATATTTGGCTCTTAGTATTAATAGCTAGCTGGTTTCTGCTGCTGAAGACCTTTTGTGAAGTTCAATATATATGGCCTATTTTATAGGTGACAGTGCTCGATCTCAAGTTTTGAGAGAGAAAGTAATTGAATTGGAAACAGAAATAGAAAAATTTAAAGCTGAGAACACATCTTTAGCTAAACTTCGCATTGAACGTGAAAGTGCCTTGGAAAAACTTAGGTAAGTCTGCATATAAGTTGGGAAAAGATACAATGATTCACTTTTATCTTTAAGATTTTATCTAGAATATTTGAAACAAGTTTTGTCGATCCAATAATAAAAAGGAAAAGGAAGTGAAACCTTTACCACATAAGAATTAAAAAAAAAAAGATTTTTTTTTTTTTTTAACATTTATTTATTTTGGAAAGGCAAAGAGAGACAGAGCACAAGTGGGTCAGGGGCAGAGAGAGAGGGAGACACAGAATCCAAAGCAGGCTCCAAGCTCTGAGCTGTCAGCACAGAGCCCGTGTGGGGCTAGAACCCAAGAACTGTGAGATCATGACCTGAGCTGAAATTGGACACTTAACCGGCTGAGCCACCCAAGGCGCCCCACCACATAAGAATTTTTTAATTAAAATGACCCACTGTCATCAGAAATGTGTTAAAAGGGGAATTCTCTTAGTGATGAGTTCATAAATTGAAATTTGACAAGCATTTTGGAGCTGTGATTTCAGGTGCTACCTTGGCCAATGCATTAATTTTCTAGGGCTAATGTAATAAAGTACAGTTCATCCTTGAACAATGCAGGAGTTAGAGGCTCCAAACCCCTGCACAGTCGAAAATCCACATAAAACTTTTGACTCCCTAAAAACTTAACTACGAATATTCTACTGATGATTGATTGGAAGCCTTAACCAATAACAGTTGATTAACACATAGTTTGTTATATGTGTTATATACATATTCTCATGATTAAAGTAAGGTACTGAAAAAAAAATGTTAAGAAAGTCATAAGGAAGAGAAAATACATTTATAGTACTGTACTATAAAAATTGTTTATGAGTGGATCTATGCAGTTCAAACCATGTTGTTTAAGGATCAACTGTACCCACAAATGAGGTGGCTTAAAACAACGGGAATTTATTTTTTCATGGTTCTGGAGGCCAGAAGTCTGAAGTCAAGGCATCCAGTGGAACTATGCTTTCTTTTCTTTTCTTTTCTTTTTTTAAATTTATTTAATATAATTTATTGTCAAATTGGCTTACATACAACACCCAGTGCTCATCCCAAGTGCCCTCCTCAATGCCCATCACCCACTTTCCCCTTTCCCCCACCCCCCATCCACCCTCAGTTTGTTCTCTGTATTTAAGAGTCTCTTATGGTTTGCCTGCTTCCCTCTCTGTAACTATTTTTTCCCCTTCCCTTCCCCTAGGGTCTTCTGTTAAATTTCTCAAGTTCTACATGAGTGAAAACATATGGTATCTGTCTTTCTCTGACTGACGTATTTCACTTAGCATAATACCTTCCAGTTCCATCCACGTTGCTGCAAATGGCCAGAGTTCATTCTTTCTCATTGCCAAGTAGTATTTCATTGTATATGTAAACCACATCTTCTTTATCCATTCGTCGGTTGATGGACATTTAGGGTCTTTTCATAATTTTGCTATTGTTGAAAACGTTTCTATAAACATTGGGGTGCGTGTGCCCCTATGCATTAGCACTCCTGTATCCATTGGGTAGATTCCTAGCAGTGCTATTGCTGGGTCGTAGGGTAGTTCTATTTTTAATATTTGGAGGAACTTCCACGCTGTTTTCCAGAGTGGCTGCACCAGTTTGCATTCCCACCAACAGTGCAAGAGGGTTCCTGTTTCTCCACATGCTTGCCAGAATCTATAGTCTCCTGATTTGTTCATTTTAGCCACTCTGATGGTGTGAGGTGCTATCTCAGTGTGGCTCTGATTTGTATTTCCCTGGTGAAGAGTGACCTTGAGCGTCTTTTAATGTGTCTGTTGGCCATCTGGATGTCTTTGGAAAAGTATCTATTCATGTCTTCTGCCCATTTCTTCACTGGATTATTGTTTTTCGTGTGTGGAGTTTGGTGAGTTCTTTATAGATTTTGGATTCTAGCCCTTTGTCCGATATGTCATTTGCAAATATCTTTTCCCATTCCTTTGGTTGCCTTTTAGTTTTGTTGATTGTTTCCTTTGCAGTGCAAAAGCTCTTTATCTTGATGAGGTCCCAATAGTTCATTTTTGCTTTTAATTCCCTTGCCTTTGGAGATGTGTTGAGTAAGAAATTGCTGCGGCTGAGGTCAGACAGGTTTTTTCCTGCTTTCTCCTCTAGGGTTTTGATGGTTTCCTGTCTCATATTCAGGTCTTTCATCCATTCTGAGTTTTTTTTTGTGTATGGTATAAGAAAGTGGTCTAGTTTCATTCTTCTGCATGTTGCTATCTGGTTCTCCCAGCACCATTTGCTAAAGAGATTTTCTTTTTTCCATTGGATGCTCTTTCCTGCTTTGTCAAAGATTAGTTGGCCATACATTTGTGGGTCCAATTCTGAGTTCTCTATTCTATTCCATTGTCTATGTGTCTGTTGTGTCTTGATGATTACAGCTTTGTAGAGGCAAGTCTGGGATTGTGATGTCTCCCACTTTGGTTTTCTTTTTCAATATTACTTTGGCTATTTGAGGTCTTTTGTGGTTCCATACAAATTTTAGGATTGCTTATTCTAGCTTTGAGAAGAATGCCTATGCAATTTTGATTGGGATTGCATTGAATGTGTAGATTGCTTTGGGTAGTATTGACATTTTAACAATATTCTGAGCATGGAATGTTTTTCCATTTTTTGTGTCTTCAATTTCCTTCATAAAGTTTCTATAGTTTTTAGTATACAGATCTTTTGCATCTTTGGTTAGGTTTATTGCTAGGTATTTTATGGTTCTTGGTGTAGTTGTAAATGGGACCAGTTTCTTTATTTGTCTTTCTGTTGCTTCATTATTGGTGTATAAAAATGCAACCAATTTCTGTACATTGATTTTGTAACCTGTGACTTTGTTGAATTCATGTATCAGTTCTAGCAGACTTTTGGTGCAGTCTGTTGGGTTTTCCATGTAGAGTATCATGTTGTCTGTGAACAGTGAAAGTTTGACTTCTTTGCCAATTTGGATGCCTTTTATTTCATTTTGTTGTCTGATTGCTGATGCTAGTACTTCTAACACTATGTTAAACAACAGTGGTGAGAGTGGATATCCATGTTGTGTTCCTGATCTCAGGGGGAAATATCTCAGTTTTTCCCCATTGAGGATGATATTAGCTGTGGGCTTTTCATAAATGGCTTTTATGATGCTGAGGTATGTTCCTTCTATTCCGACTTTTGAGGGTTTTTATTAAGAAAAGATGCTGTATTTTGTCTAATGCATTTTCTGTATCTATTGACAGGATCATATGGTTGTTATCTTTTCTTTTATTACTGTGATGTATCACATTGATTGATTTGTGAATATTGAACCAGCCTTGCAGCCCAGGAATGAATCCCACTTGATCATGGTGAATAATTCTTCTTATATGCTGTTGAATTCGATTTGCTAGTATCTTGTTGAGAATTTTTGCATCCATGTTCATCAGGGATATTCGGCTGTAGTTCTCCTATTTTGTTGGGTCTCTGTGTGGTTTGGGAATCAAAGTAATGCTGGCTTCGTAGCATGAGTCCGGAAGTTTTCCTTCCATTTCTGTTTTTTGGAACAGCTTGAGAAGGATAGGTACTAACTCTGCTTTAAATGTCTAGTGGAATTTTGCAGGGAAGCCATCTGGTCCAGGACTCTTATTTATTGGGAGATTTTTTGATAACTGATTTAATCCTTCACTAGTAATGGGTCTGTTCAAATTTTCTATTTCTTCCCATTTGAGTTTTGGTAGTGTGTGGGTGTTTAGGAATTTGTCCATTTCTTCCAGGTTGTCCAGTTTGTTGGCATATGATTTTTCATAGTATTTCATGGTAATTACTTGTATTTCTGAGGGATTGGTTGTCATAAATCCACTTTCATTCATGATTTTACCTATTTGGGTCCTCTCTCTTTTCTTTTTGAGAAGCCTGGCTAGAGGTTTATCAATTTTGTTTATTTTTTCAATAAACCAATTCTTGGTTTCATTGATCTGTTCTACTGGTTTCTTAGAGTCTATATTGTTTATTTCTGCTCTGATCTTTATTATTTCTCTTCTTCTGCTGGCTTTGGAGTTTCTTTGCTGCTCTGCTTCTAGTTCCTTTAGGTGTGCTATTAGATTTTGTATTTGGGATTTTTTTTTTCTTGAGATAGGCCTGTATTGCAATGTATTTTCCTCTTAGGAGTTCCTTTGCTGCATCCCAAAGCGTTTGGATTGTTGTATTTTCATTTTCATTTATTTCCATATATTTTTTAATTTCTTCTTTAATTGCCTAGTTGACCCATTTGTTCTTTAGTAGGATGTTCTTTAACCTCCATGCATTTGGAGGTTTTCCAAACTTTTTCCTGTAGTTGATTTCAAGTTTCATAACATTGTGATCTGAAAGTGTGCATGGTATGATCTCAATTCTTTTATATTTATTGAGGGTTGTTTTGTGACCCAGTATGTGATCTATGTTGGAGAGTGTTCCATGTGCACTCGAGAAGAAAGTATATTCTGCTGCTGCAGGATGAAAAGTTCTAAATGTATCTGTCAAGTCCATCCAGTCCAGTGTATCATTCAGGGCCCTTGTTTCTTTACTGATTCTCTGTCTAGATGATCTATCCATTTCTGTAAGTGGAGTATTAAAGTCCCCTGCAATTACCACATTCCTACCAATAAGATTGTTTATGTTTGTGATTCGTTCTTTTATATATTTGGGTGCCTGTGAATTCGGCACATAGACATTTATAATTGTTAGCTCTTGATGGATCGACCCTGTAATCACTATATAATGCCTTCTTCGTCTCTTGTTAACTGCCTTTAATTTAACGTCTAGTTTGTCTGATATAAGTATGGCTACTCCAGCTTTCTTTTACTTCCAATAGCATGACAGATAGTTTTCCATCCCTTCATTTTCAATCTGAAGGTGTTCTCATGTCTAAAATGAGTCTTTTGTAGACAGCAAATAGATGGTTCTTGTTTTTTTATCCATTCTGATATCCTGTGTCTTTTGATTGGATCATTTAGTCCATTTACATTCAGTGTTATTATTGAAAGATATGGTTTTAGAGTCATTGTGTTAACTGTAGGTTTTATGCTTGTAGTGATGTCTCTGGTACTTTGTGGTCCTTGCAACGTTTACAACGTTTACAAGCATCATAACTTAAATGGGTGCTAAGACTCAAATGAGAAAAAATAAAGAAAAAAAAAACCAAAAGAAAGGAAAACCTCTAGGAATAACCAAGGCCTTTAAAGAAACTGTAAGAATGCCCACAATATTGAAACCCTCCTTTTTTTTAAAAGGGGATTTTTTTTTTTTTTTGGTTTAAAATATTTCACTTGAAATGAATTTATGTCAGCTGTCAATGATACACTGTGGACACCTTTGGTTTGCAATGCAAATCCGTGCCCTTTTTTTTTTACATGGTGAACTTCAACCTAGCAATTATTACAACAAATGTTATAGTCTAAAGCTCAAACACATTTTAGCAATTTTGAAATTGAATTGTGTACAGACCAAATAAAATGTACATCATAACACACATTCCCACCTAAGACTGTGGGGACCCTTGAGCCTTCCACATCGACCTCAGTGCCTTTTCACTCAAGTGCTTTTCTCAGTCGTTGAGATTGTCTTCAGGCTCGCTTTTGGTCTCCTTAGGCTCAGGCTCTGCCTCTGGTTCCAGCTGTGCTGATGTGGTTGTGGGAGCAGCAATGGCTGCAGGGGTACAACAGCCACAGCAGGTGCATCCACGGCCTTTTCCTTCTTGTGTTTTTTGTGCTTCTTGTGCTTCTTATCCTTCTTGTGTTTCTTGTCCTTCTTTTTCTTTTTCTTCCCACCTCTTTCTGGGTCTGAGTTCCTCGCCAGAGATGGGCTTGGTGTTGGGCTTTTAGCCTTTTTGACTGGTACCACTGGTGACCAGTTGGTAAAGGGTGACTGAGACTGGACAGGAGACTGAGTTGGTGGGGGCTTTTTAATTGTTGGCTCAGGAGATCCTGAGACAGATTGGGAGGATGAAACCCTCCTTACAGACTGAGGGCTTGGTGAGGCAGCCTGTTTTGTGTTTTTGGGTTTCAGAGTCCTGGAGACTCTCCTGATGGGCCTAGTACTTGGACATCGGGACTGCCTACTTTGGGGTGATTCATGATGCTCCTCTTCGAACAGGTGGAGGACTTGAGGTCTGAGGACCTCGAAGCCATTGTGAGGGTGAATGCTGTTTGGTTGTGGTAACTGGGGCTCCTGGGTAGATCGGCTTGGGGAAGACCCTTTCCTATGCTTTGATATTAATGAATGTGAATATCTCTTGGTGACTGGGGAGGTTCTTTGTTTGGTAAGTGGAGAATGGGAGAACCCACACTTTGGTGGTGGAGATGGCAATGCCCTTTGTTTAGGAGGGGGAGGGGGAGAAGCCGTTCTTCTTTTTGGAGGTGGAGGAGAGTATCTCCTTTGTATTGGAGGAGAGTATCTTCTTGGGGAAGGTGAGGGCCGACGGGGAGGGGTGGGGTAGGAGAAGTGTGTTGCTGGCAATCCTTGCATTTCTTGGCTCACAGCTAAACATTTGGGTTGTTTCTACCTTTTGATTATTGTGAATAATGCTACTAACATTGGTGTACAAATATCTGTTCAGGTCTCTGTTTTTAGTTCTTTGGGGTATATACCCAGGGTTGGAATTGCTAGATCATATGGTAATTCTATACTTAATTTTTTGAAGAACTTCCAAACTTTTATACAGTGGCTGCACCAGTTTGCATCACCTTAATTGATTTGATATGTTGAGCCAGCCTTATGTTCCAGGGATGAATCCCACTAGGTCATGGTGTAAATCCTTTTAATGTGCTGTTGGATTTGGTTTGCTAGTGTTTATTGAGGATTTTTACATCTTATATTCCTCAGGGATATTGGCCTGTAGTTTTCTTGTGGTGTCACTGTCTGACTTTGGCATCTAAGTGATACTACCCTCATAATAAAATGAGTTTGGAAGTGTTTCTTCTCTTTTTTTGGAAGAAGTTCAGGAAGGATTGGTATTAATTATTTTTTGAATGTTTGCTGGAATTTACCTGGGAAGCCATCTGGTCCTGAACTTTTCTTTCTTGGGAGGTTTTTGATTTCTGATTCAATCTCCTTATTATGGGTCTCCAGCCTTTCTGTTTCTTCTAGATTGAGTTTTGTAGGTTGTATGTTTCTAGGAATTTGTCTGTTTTCTTCTAGATTATCCAGATTTGGGGATATAATTGTTCATAATATGATCCTTTTTATTTCTGGGGCATCTATTGCAACATGTCCTCTTTCATTTATGATTTTATTCGAGTCTTCTGTCTTTCTTAGTCTTCTAAGGGGGTTGTTGATTTTGCTTGTTTTTTCTTTCTGAGACTTCCATAATGAGCATATTGGTTCTTTTGTAGTGCTCCATAGATCCCATGGGCTTTCTTCACTCTTTTTCATTATTTTTCTTTTTTCTCCTCTGACTGGCTAACCTCAAATTATCTGTTTTTGAGTTCACAGATTCTTTCTTCTGCTTAAGTCTGCTGTTGAAGTTCTCTATTGTATTTTACACTTTATTCATGTATTCTTTAGCTCCAGAATTTCTGTTTTTGTATTATTTATTTTATTTATTTTTAAGTAATCTCTACATCCCCTGTGGGGCTTGAACTCGTGACCCTGAGATCAAGAGTTACATGGTCTTCTGACTGAGCCAGCCAGGCACCCCTTAAGTTTTATTTATTTATTTAGTTTTAAGTAACTATAGTTTTGGTTTTTTTTAATGATTTCTGTCTCTTTGTTGAACTTGTTGTTTGTTTTTTTTCCCAGGTATTATTTTCCTGATTTTGTGGAGTTATCTGTGTTCTCTTTTTTTTTTGTTAAAAAAATTATTTTTTAATGTTTATTTTTGAAAGAAAGACATGGCACGAGTGGGGGAGGGGCAGAGAGAGAGGGAGACACAGAATCCAAAGCAAGCTCCAGGTTCTGAGCTGTCAGTGGGGCTTGAACTCACGAACCATGAGATACTGACCTGAGCCCGAAGTCAGACGCTCAACCGACTGAGCCACCCAGGCGCCCTTATCTGTGTTCTCTTGTAGTTTACTCTTTAAAACAATTATTTTGAATTCTTTGTCAGTTCCTAGATCTGCATTTCTTTGGGATTGGTTACTGGAGCCTTATTAATTTACTAGTTTCCTTTGGTGGTGTCACATTTGCCTAATTCTTGTGTTGACATTTTTGCATTTGAAAGGCCAAAAAGCTCTTTTTGTCTTAACAGACCAGTTTTGGCAGGTAAAGACCTTCTCTTGCTGGATGCCTGGACTGATGGTCTGCCTCCAGGATCATAATTGAGTGGGGTTGTAGTGTGCCTACTGCTGAGTCCACAGTGTCCTTAATTGGCAGGTCTGTGAACAGGGACATGACGGATGCGGTTCCTACCAGATCCTCAGTTGCACAGGACTGCTCTAGGACCAGAGTCCAGCAGGGCTGAAGCTACATCGTGGGGCTGCTTTCAGGTCCACTGTTGAGTGTGCAGACAGTGGGTCTGTTACCAGGAGTGAGAATGGGTGTGGCTCCTACAGGTTTTGAGCAGCTTCCTGCTAGGCTCCTCAGTCCTCCTGCTGGGTCCCTGGGTGAGCAGGACTGACTCCAGTACCACAATAGAGCAGGGCTGGAGCCAGGTTACAGGACTGTTTCTGATTTTATAGTCACGACTGAGGTCTGTGGGCCTGTTACCAGGGGACACAGTTGGGTGTGGCTCCTCCTGGGTCCTTTGGCAGATGGGGCTGGAGCTGAGCCTCCAGACAGACTGGGCTGTTTTAGGCCTGTAGCTAGGACCACATTTGGTAAGCCTGCCAGTGGGCCATGGGACTGTCTTCTCAAAGTGGCTGTCCTCAGCCTTAGGCTTCACTGGGGTTTCTCAATGTCCTACCTGGATCCTAGAGCTCTCACAAAAGCAGTTTTATCTGTGGTTGGCTGTCAGATTGTTGTTTGTGTAGGGAGATGTGAGCTGGGGACGTCCTATTCCACTATCTGGCCGGCGTCACTCTCCATATGTTCTTAACAGAGCCTCAGAATGAACCTGGGTTATGACAGTTTCTCTGATCAGCATTCTCCTAAGCTAAACACCAAAGTCCCCACACTGGTCTATAAGACCTGAATTCATCTGGGCCCTCTGTTTTGTTTGTTTTTTGACACTTTTTCCTGCTGTTCTGTCTCTTGTTTGCTCTGTTTTAGCTACCCTGGCCTCTTAGCTGATCTTTGAACACATCAGGCATATTCCTACCTCTGGGCTTTTTGCCTGTGGTGTTTCCTCTTCCCGAGCTGTTTTGTCCATATATCATCGTGGCTGTTCTCTCAGTCCCTTCAGATTTTACTTCAAATATTATCTCAGCAAGATGACCCCATCCATAATTTCAGTCTCCTTGCTATTTCCTACACTCTTTACTTGCATTATTTTTCCCCTTAACACTTTTCTAATGTGCCATATATTTTATCTCGTTTATTATTATGTCTCTCCCATTAGAATGAGAAGCTTCATGGGAATAAGGATGTTTGGTTTTTTTCACTGTGGTTTCTCCAGTACCTAGGGTAGTGCTTCATTCATAGCAAATGCTCAGTGAATATTTATTGGGGGAATGCTTCATGGAATTAATTGACAGCTGTTTCAGTATGATGGATGGAAGATGGATTCACTAAGACCAGCAGTTCCTGCATTCCTAGGCTGTCCCTGGTGTTCCGTTTTGTACCACATGTGGATTACTCCATTAAGATGGTCCCTTTAGATGATAACACGGTTTGGTCATTTTAGGAGAGAAATTACAGACTTTGAACAACAGAAAGCAAAAGAATTGACTCGGATAGAAGAGTTTAAAAAGGAGGAAATGAGGAAGCTACAAAAGGAACGGAAAGTTTTTGAGAAGTATACTACAGTTGCAAGAACTTTTCCAGATAAAAAAGAACGTGAAGAAATACAGGTATGCCAGTTCTTTACGTTATACTTATATGAGTTAGTAAGGATGACAGTCTAATAAGGATCTCAGAGTTATATGATGTGTCAAAGAGAAATTGGGTATCAATTTATTAATCATTCATTGACTCAACAAATAATCTGAGATACTACATGAAGAACATTTTTTGTAGTTTTGGCTTTTAGAGTGAAATATATCAGTTGTTTTCTTACCAAAGTCTTCCAAAAAAAAAAAAAAAAAAAGACTACAATAACGGCATCGGTGAATTAATAAGCCAAGAGTTGGAAATTCACCAGTGTCATGTTGCATTGACCTGTTTAATGTCCCACATACCAAATGCTGTTAATTCTGTTCATTTATATGAATTGAAGCCCTCTGTACTAACTGTAAATCTTGCACTCTTCCTTTGGGTAGAGCACTTGCTCACCAATCTTTCCCAGCACTACATTTGTATGTTTTTCTCTAATAGTTACCTTTCTCTTTCACTTATTGGTTTGACTTTCTGGTCTTGTAGTAAAAATCTGTTTTTTTTTTTTTTTTTTTTTTTTAAATTTTTTTTTTTTCAACGTTTATTTATTTTGGGGACAGAGAGACAGAGCATGAACGGGGGAGGAGCAGAGAGAGAGGGAGACACAGAATCGGAAACAGGCTCCAGGCTCTGAGCCATCAGCCCAGAGCCTGACGCGGGGCTCGAACTCACAGACCGCGAGATCGTGACCTGGCTGAAGTCGGACGCTTAACCGACTGTGCCACCCAGGCGCCCCGTAAAAATCTGTTTTAGTTAGCTTGTCTTTGATGTTTCTCATAGCTTTCGGGCTTCTTTTCCCCCAGTTATTAATACTTGCAAACTCTTAACTATTTATTTATTTTTGAAAAGCCAAAAAGTTTTCTTCTGTATATTACTGTCCAATTTTCCCAGCACTGTTGTTTTTTTCCATTGGATATTCTGTCCTGCTTTCTCAAAGATTAGTTGGCCATACGTTTGTGGGTCCATTTCTGGGTTCTCTATTCTGTTCCATTGGTCTATATGTCTGTTTTTGTGCCAGTACCATACTGTCTTGATGACTACAGCTTTGTAATACAGCTTGAAGTCCAGAATTGTGATGCCTCCCACTTTGCTTTTCTTTTTCAGGATTGCTTTGGCTATTTGGGGTCTTTTGTGTCTCCATACAAATTTTAGGATTATTTGTTCTAGTTCTGTGAAAAATTCTGGTAGTATTTTGATAGGGGTTGCATTGAATGTGTAGGTTGCTTTGGGTAGTATAGACATTTTAACAATGTTTGTTATTCCAATCCATGAGCATGGAATGTTCTTCCACTTCTTTGTGTTGTCTTTAACTTCTTTCATAAGTGTTCTGTAGTTTTCAAATCTTTGATTAGGTTTATTCTTAGGTATCTTACAGTTTTTGGTGCTATTGCAAATGGGATCGCTTCCTTGATTTCTTTTTCTTCTCCTTCATTATTGGTGTATAAAAAGGCAACAGATTTCTGTATGTTGATTTTTATATCCTGTTACTTTGCAGAATTCATGTATTAGTTCTGGCAATTTTTTGGTGGAGTATTTCGGGTTTTCTACATAGAGTAACATGTTGTCTACGAATAATGATTGTTTGACTTCTTCCTTGTTGATTTGGATGCCTTTTGTTTCTTTTCATTGTTTGATTGCTGAGACTAAGACTTCCAGTACTGTGTTTAAATAGAAACGGTGAGAGTGGACATCCCCGTCTTGTTCCTGACTGTACAGGCAAAGCTCTCAGTTTTTCCCCATTGAGGAGGATATTAGCTGTGGGTCTTTCGTATATGGCCTTTATGATTTTGAGGTATGTTCCCTCTATTCCTACTTTGTTGAGTGTTTTTGTTAAGAATGGGTCCTTTATTCTGTCAAATGCTTTTTGTGCATCAATTGAGAGGATCATATGGCTCTTGTACTTTTCTTTTATTAATGTGGTGTATCATGGTGATGGATTTGTGAATACTGAACCACCCCTACAGCCCAGGAATAAATCCCACTTCATCGTGGTGAATAATTCTTTTAATGTACTGTTGGATTAGATTTGCTAATATCTAGTTGAGAATTTTTACATCCAGATTCATCAGGGATGTTGGCCTGTAATTCTCCTTTTTAGTGCGGTCTTTGTCTGGTTTTGGAATCAGGTAATGCTGGCCTCATAGATTGAGTTTAGAAGTTTTCCTTCCATTTCTGTTTTGTGGAACAGTTTGACGAGAATATATATTAACTTTTCTTTAAATGTCTGGTAGAATTCCCTTGGGAAGCCATGTGGCCCAGGACTACTCTTGTTTGTTTGGAGATTTTTGATTACTGTTTCAATTTCTTTGCTGGTTATAGGTCTGCTCACATTTTCTATTTCTTCCTGTTTCAGTTTTGGTAGTTTGTATGTTTCTAGGAATTTGTCCATTTCTTCTAGATTGCCCAGTTTTTGGCATATAATTTTTCATAATATTCTCTTACAGTTGTCTGTATTTCTGTGGTGTTGTTTGTGATCTGTTTCATTCATGATTTTATTTGTTTTGGTCCTTTCTCTTTTCCTTTTGATAAGTCTGCCTAGGGGTTTATCAATTTTATTAATTCTTTCAGAGAACCAGCTCTTAGTTTCATTGATCTGTTCTGCTGGGTTTTGTTGTTTTAATATCATTTATTTCTGCTCTATTCTTTATTATTTCCCATCTTCTGCTGGCTTTAGACTTTATTTGCTGCTCCTTTTCTAGATCCTTTAGGTGTAGGGTTAGATCATGTATTTGAGACTTTTCTTGCTTCTTGAGGTAGGCCTGGATTGCAATATACTTTTCTCTTAGGACTGCCATTGCTGCATCCCAAAGGTTTTGGACTGTCATGTTTTCATTTTCATTTGCTGCCATGTACTTTTTTATTTCATGCGTATTAATGAGCTCCTTAGGGCTCCTCACTGCCTTCAGGTGAGTTCTCAGGTGGTGGGCAAGGAGATCTTGCTTCTGCTCATGCTCCTTGCCTCAGCTTTCAGGCACTCCCCATATCATGCACCCACATAAGCCATGTAGGTGATGAATTTTTCCTTAGTTTTGACATTGGTCTTGATTTTTATTTGTACAGTTGCAAATTGCTTCTAGACATTTCTAGGAGTTTCTTTTTTTTTTTTTAATTTCTTTTTTTTTTCAACGTTTATTTATTCTTGGGACAGAGAGAGACAGAGCATGAACGGGGGAGGGGCAGAGAGAGAGGGAGACACAGAATCGGAAACAGGCTCCAGGCTCTGAGCCATCAGCCCAGAGCCCGACGCGGGGCTCGAACTCACGGACCGCGAGATCGTGACCTGGCTGAAGTCGGACGTTCAACCGACTGTGCCACCCAGGCGCCCCATCTAGGAGTTTCTTCACAAATGTCATTTAGTCCATCTGAAACAGATCAGTTTCTTAAAACCCATTTCTTCTAATGAATCTGAAACAGAATCTGCTTTCAGGGCTGGTGGTTTTGACTTTGAATGTTTTATTCATCCCTTTACCTCAGCTCTTCATTCAATTAGTCATGATCCCTGTTAATTTTTTCTTTACCAGATAATCTCCCATTTGTTTTTCTTTCTATTTCAATTAATAGCTTAGTGTAGACCTTTATTACCTCATGGCAGTGTTATTGCAGTGAACTCCTTAGTAGTGCCTTCCTTCTTCTGGAATCAGTTTTGTTGATGGTATGAGGTGAGTCTTTACCCTGAACTCCTTTCCCTTTTCATGAAAAACTTGATGTTTTTGAAATGTGATTGACCAAGCCTTCCCTTTTCTGCTGCCTGTGCTACGGCAGCACTTATGTTTTGATGATGTATCTCTTTTCTTCTATTGCGTTATTCTAGTAATTTTTTGTTGTTGTTGTTTTGTTTTGAGAGGCTTTGAAACAGCAGATAGCAGAGTTACAGGAAGATTTGAAAAGAAAGGAAGCAAAATGGTCAAGCACACATGGCCGTCTTAGAAGCCAAATAGAAATGTTGGTCAGAGAGAACACAGACCTCAGGGAAGAAATAAAAGTGATGGAAAGATTCCGATTAGACGCCTGGAAGAAAGCAGAAGCTACAGAGAGCAACATAAGGATGGGTCCGTGTGTGACTGCCACAAAAAAAGATGGATCCATGGTAGGTTTGGAGCCAGTTTCGTCAAGTCAGGGAGATATTAAATATTTGAGCCCTCAAATTTATAGAGCTGGAGCAGAGGAAGTGGGGAGAGTGGTAGGGGATGTGATCAGAGATGTGATAGAGGGAGGTGGGACAGAGTTCATTAGGCCTTAGTTGATTCCTGTAAGCCCTTGGGTGTTTCCTCTGAGGGAGAAGTGGAGCTGTGGAGGGCTATGGTTGAAGAGGGGGCCTGATCCTTTATTTTAGTAAGGTCACTCTGTCTGCTGTTGACTGTAGACTGAATGGGGAGGAGAAGGTTATAGGCATGATCGGGAATGCCAGTTAGGAGATTGTTACTGTTATTCACACCACAGATGAGAGGGGCTTTAGACTGGAAGAGCAGCAGTGGAGGGCTGAGAAGTGTATAGGATTTGTTGATAAGCTGGATATTGGATGTGACAGCAAGGAAGGAGTCAAGAATGGCTTCCAGTAGGGTTCCTGGGTGGCTCAGTTGGTTCAGCATCCGACTTTTGGTTTTGGCTCAGGTCATGATCTCACAGTTTCGTGAGTTCTAGCCCTGCATCAGGCTCTCTGCTGACAATGCAAAGCCTGCTTAGGATTCTCTTTCTCTCTCTCTTCTCTCTCTCTGCCCCTCACCCGCTCATGCGGTCTCTTTCTCTCTCAAAAATAAATAAACTTTAAAAAAAATGGCTTCCAAGTGTAGTGTAGTGATTTGGCATAATAGAGTTTCCATTTATTGTAAGAGACCACAAGAAAAGAGCATGTATTTCTTGGGAGCGTGGATATTAGGATCTCAGGTTTAGGTGGGTAAATTTGAAATGCCTATTAGCCCTCAGGTTGAGATATTGTCTGGGAAGTTATGTACATAGCAGGAGAAGGTCAGATTGGAGCTAAAAGTTTAGGGGTCATCAGGATGTGTGGTAAAGCTTTGGGCTGGCGGAGTTCACCAAAGCTAAAAGCGTGGGTAGTAAAGAGATCCACGTACTGAGCCAGAGTGTGAGAGGATGGGGGGAGGAAAATTGACAACCAGAGGATGGAGTTAAGGAAGCCAGTGTGGTGTCCTGAGAGCCAAGTAAAGAAAGTACTTCCCAGAGGAGAGAGTGGCCAGCGATGTCAAAGGTTGCTGCTAAGTTAGATGAGGGCTGAAAATTGGTCATTGGATTTACCACGTAGGAATGTGTTGAAAGTAAAAGCCTGACTAGATAAGAGAGAATGAGAAGTTTCAGACAGAGAATAAGAACTTTCTGGAGAGATGTTGCAGTGAATGGAAAGAGAAGGGGTAGTGGCTGTAGGAAAGGTTGTTTTGTTTTTGTTTTTGTTTTTGTTTTGTTTGTTTTAATGGGAAAAGTAACAAGTGTTTCTGTATTGACAGAATTGATTCAGTAAAGAGGAAAATGCCGATGCAGGAGAAGGTGGGAAGAAATTGTTGGAGCAATGTTCATAAATGAGAGAAGGGGGGATTTAGGGAATGAAGGGAGGGTCTGGCCTTGGCCAGGAGCATGGACAGCATGTGCCTGGTAGCAGAAGGTTGAAGGTGTGGAACCCAGGCTCAATGCGTGGTACCTGTTGGTAGGAAGCTCCCTCCTAATGTTAGTATTGTCAGTGAAGTGAAAGCTTGGTCGTCAGCTGAGAGTGAAGATGTAGGAGGTTTGGGGAGATGAGAGAAGGAGAGTGAAAGGCAAAGGAACTAGGGAAGTGTAGTCTGGTTCCTGGACTGCTTTGGGAGCCTATGTAGGTTAGAGATCATATTTTCAGGTGAGAGTTGTTTGCATTATTTTCTTGTTCAGCATTTTGGTTGTAAGGTGGTAGAGAGTTATATTTTAGAAGAGGTCTGGTCATCCAGGTGAATACCACAAAGTGAGTGAGGGCATGGAGGCAACCAGAGTCACTGCGGTGAAACTTGGTTTAAGCTGCATAAGACCATAAGGTTTTGAGGGACATAGAAAATCTACATGGATTAATGAATTGTAGGACCCTGTACAGTTGGTGGAGTTAGGGTGTTAGAGGAATGAGCTAGATATAGCAGTCTGAAGAAAGTGGGGTTCTCCCCATCTCCCCAAACCTTTTATTATAACAGCTTCCCCAAATAGAGACATTTGAAAGAACAATAGGATGACCACCTGAAGAGTCACCTAGATTCAATCACTGTTAATATTTAACCACTTGTGTGTATGTGTTTTGCTGTACCATGTGAAGCTAATTGCAGAAATCATGGCATCTTACCCCTGAATACTATAGCATTTTATTAAATGGCATTGGCTTTTTCAGTAGACCAGGGTAATTATTTTGTAGAATTCCCCACATTCTGGATTCAAAGGCTTTGAAAATGAGATGTTTGCAGTTATTGGTAATTGCACATATTGATAATGACCAATTGTAGAGTTTGTCCATTGGTGTCCATGGCTGAGGGAGGATAGAGTAGGTTGGAAAACTGAAGCTAAGGCAGTGGAGTTATCTCCTGGCAAGGTGAGTACGTGTTGTGTGAGTTGTGGACATGAGACACAGAACTAGGACAGGGGTGGTTAGGCAGGAGAGAGATTTGGTTGGAATCAGTGATGGGGAGCAAGGAAGACCTACCTGTACCCTGCCTCTAAACCTAGGGGTGTAAATTCTGAGGGTGAGAAATTTCCATCCCTAGAAGGAGGCAGTGGTGAGCCATCTTAGTAAGGAGCTAGGGCTCAAAGTGGAGCAAGATGGTTGGGAAGTGTTCACAGGAGAGGTAGAGATAAGGGGGTTTTGCTGATGTTGAGGAGTAACTAACTGCCCTCTTCTCTGGCTAATCTGGCAACAGTTACAGAAGACTTTCATTTTATGTTGTCTGTTATGCCCTCACTTGAAGAATGAATATACAGTTGACCCTTGAGCAACATGGGTTTGAGCTGTGTGGGTCCACTTGCACACAATTTTTCAATAAATACGGTACAGCACTGTAAATATATTTTCTCTTCCGTACAATTTTTTTTCATTTTTTAAATTTTAAAAAAGTTTTATTTATTTTAAACATTTTATATATTTTTGAGAGAGTGCAAGCAGGGGTGGGACAGAGAGAGAGGGGGACAACTGCATTGACACCTGCGAGCCTGATGTGGGGCTTCAACTCATGAACCAGGAGATCATTACCTGAGCCGAAGTCGAAGGCTCAACCGACTGAGCCACTCAGGTGCCCCGGAGTGTATGACTTTCTTAATAACATTTTCTTTTCTCTAGCTAACTTTATTGTAAGAATACAATACATAGGGCACATGGGTGGCTCACTCAGTTAAGCATCTGACTCTTAATCTCAGGGTTGAGTTCAAGCCCTGCACTGGGCTCCACACTGGGTGTGGTGCCTACTTAAAAAAAAAAAAGAATATGGTGTATAATACATATGACATAAAAATATGTGCTAATCTGTTTATACTGTTAGTAAGGCTTCTCGTCAACAGTAGGCTATTAGTAGTCACATTTTGAGGTAGTCCAAAGTTGTACATGGATTTTCAACTGCTTCGGGGATCAGTGCCCCTAACCCCCACAGCGTTGTTCAGGGCCATCTGTTTTTCCAAAGGTGGTGTGTGTGTCTGTGTGTGTGTATAGTACATTCATAAATAATAGCTTGTTCACTCTGACCTGTAGTGATGATAAATGAAAACAACATAAACTTAAGCCATTCTCCTTGCAAGCTGAGTTTTAGTTTCATTCATTGTACTAATATGTAGACAAGCACTAATTTTATATTCAAAATTATCTCATACTATAGAATTCATCAGTTCGATTACAAAAGAGTCAGATTTCTTCAGGAACCCAGGTAGAAAAATACAAGAAAAACCATTTGCCAACACAAGGTAAGAAGTTGCATGATATTTTTACAAAATATATTAGGAATTTAAAGAATAGAGAATTTACACCTAATATAAGAAGTAAAACATTGTAAAATATCATTGAAGCCCCTGTGTATTCTCCCCAACTTACTTCCACCCTGACAACATTCCTTTGCTTGTTTTTCATTCTTTTACTACATTATGTTCATAAATCAATATAGTATTGTTTCTATGTATCCCTCTACAATTTGCTTTTTTCTCTCAATATTTTGATACCCACATTAATACATATAAAACTCTAGTTTGTTGATTTTAATAGCTATACAGATTCCATATATATTTGCACAATTGAGTTTTCCTGTTGATGAACTTCATGTTTTCCCCCAGTGTGTCAATAGAATGAATAAGGCTGAAGAAAATATCTGTCATGTGAGTTTCTCCAGGATACATATCAAGAGTAGGATGCTGGGTCATACCAGGTTTGTGCTACTGGAGGAGATTTTCCCTTTGCTCTGCAAAGTGGCTCTGCCAGTTTTTTTGCTGTCAGCAGAGTATGCTTTTTGTGCCTACCAACCCTTGACCTGGTCGGACTTTAAGACTGTGGCCAGTCAGATGGGCATGAAATGGTGGGTTAGTGTAATTTTAATATGCATTTCTCTGATTCCTGGTAAGGTCATGTGAGCATCCTTTTGTATATTTAATGGACATTTGGGTTTCCTCTTTTGTTTATTGCCTGTTCATTTCTTTTGCCCATTTAAAACTTTTTAGGGAGTGGCTTCTCTTTATTGAAGTTAGTCTGCGTACCAATCCTTTCTCAGTTACAAACACTGCCACGATCTTTTCCCAGTCCGGGTTTAGCTTTCGGTTTGTGTTTTTTATATACATGTTTTTCCTTTTAATATGGAATTTATCCATCTTTTTTTATGACTTTAAGAAATCCTTCTCAATCCTTAGGCCACAAATATATATTTTCTCTCATTAACTTTTGTTTTCACAACTAGATTTTTAATTTACCAGGAATTTTTAGAAATTATTTTCATGAATTGAATTTATAAAAGTGGATATAACATATGCAGCTTGATGGTTGTAAAGGAAATACTTGGATAAATACCAGCAAGATAAAGAGAGTAACAGCACCCCAGAGCTCTCACCTCCATGATCATATTACATTCCCTATCTGCGTAGTTTCTACTCTTATAAGTGCAGTCCTACAAAAATGCTTTTTGAACTTTCTGAATAGTTATGCTGTATGTATTCTGTTGTCTTTTATTGTACATTGTTTTTGAGAGTCATGTTGATCTGCAACTCTAGTTCACTAATTTTCCTGCAAGGCAGTTTGAATGTTTATGAATATATTAAAATTAACCTGTTGATGGCTAAATTTTTTTTAAGTTTGGGATGTTAAACAATAATGCTGTGAACATTCGTAAACGTCTCTGGTTACATTCATTTCTCTAGGGCACATACTGCAATTACTGGGTAATCAGTAAGAATGTCTTTAACACTCATAGATTTTGCCAAGACATTTTCCAAAATGATTTTACTGCCTAACCAGTAAAGTAATGTAAGTGCTTGCACTGCTCCACACCTTGTTGATACTTGGTATTGTCAGACTTCAATTTTTGCCAGTCTGGTATGGATGAAAACTATCTCATCATAGTTTTGATTTGCATTACTGGGATTACTAAATATGTTAAATACCATTGCCTATGTTTATTACCTATTTAGATTCCCTCTATGAGAAAAATTGATCAAGTCTTTTACTCATTCTGTGGTGTTGTCTTTTTCGTTATTGGTTTGTGGGGGGATTTCCCCTCCCTCCGTTGTAATCATTTAAGAGTTACACACATTGCAAATATCTTCTTCCAGTCTGTGGCCTGCCTTTTTACTCTTTATGATATCTTTTGGTGAACCAAAACTGTTTTCCTTTTTTTAATTGAAAATGTATTTGACATACAACATTGTATAAATTTAAGGTATATAATAATGTTGATATATGTATTTATATATTATGATTGCCAGTGTAGTGATAATTAATACCTCTATCATATCACATAATTGTATCTTTAAAAAAAGTTTTTTAACGTTCATTTATTTATGAGAGAGCGTGAGCAGGGGAGGGGCAGAGAGAGAGGGAGACACAGAATCCATAGCAGGCTCTAGGCCCTGAGCTGTCAGCAAAGAGCCTGATGTGGGGCTTGAACCCACCAACCATGAGATCATGACCTGAGCCGAAGTTGGACGCTTAACCGACTGAGCCACCCAGGCACACCTAGTTATTATATCTTTTTAATGGTTGAAGAGTTTAAGATCTAGTTTCTTAGCCAAATTGTTCATTATAATACAATATTACCTATATTCACTATACTGTTCTAGGACTTATTTACTACTTGTTGCAAGTTTGTACCTTTAAACAACATCTCCCCTATCCACCAAACTCCCCCTCCCTGGTAACCATGGTTTCACTCTTGTTTTACAAGTTTGGCTTGTTTAGATTCCACTTGTAAGTGATATCATACAATATTTGTCTGTCTGTCTGACTTACCTCACTTAGCATAATGTCCCCAAGGTCCATCCATGTTATTGCAAATAGTAGTATATCTTTCTTTCTCATGGCAAAATAATATTCTGTTGTGTATCTATATCACATCTTTATTCATACATTGAGGGGCACTTAGGTTGTTTCCATATCTTGGCTATTGTGAGTAATGCTGCAGTAAACATAGGCTTCAATATCCTGTTTTTATTTCCTTTGAGTATGTACTCAGAAGTGGCATTGCTGGATCATATGGTAGATCTATTTTTATTTTTTTGAGGAACTTCCATAGTGGATGAACCAGTTTATATGCCCACCAACAGTGCATAAGGATTTCCTTTTCTCCACATCCTTGCTAATACTTGTTACGTCTCGTCTTCTTGATGATAGCTTTTCTGGCAAGTGTGAAGTGATATCTTGTGGTTTTGATTTGCAGTTCCTAGATGATTAGTGAAGTTGAACATCTTTTCATGTACTGTTGGTCATTTGTATGTCTTCTTTGGAAAAATGCTTATTTAATTCCTTTGCCCATTTTTCAGTTACATTATTTTGTTATTGAGTTATATGAGTTTTTCTGTATTTTGGATATTAACTCTGCAAAAGTTTTCTCCCATTCTGTGTGTTGCCTTTTCATTTTGTCAATTGTTTCTTTTGTTGTGCAGAAGCTTTTGATTTTTGATTTGTTGATTTTTGCTTTTGTTGCTTGTGCTTATGGTGTCATATCCAAGAAATCATTGCCAAGACCCATGTCAAGGGATTACTTCCGTGTTCTCCTCTAGAAGTTTTATGGTATCAGGTTTTATGTTTAAGTCTTTAATCCATTTCAAATTAATTTTATGAATGGTCTAAAAAGAGATCCAATTTTACTTTTCTGCATGTGTTTGGTTTTCACATCATTGGTTGAAGAGACTATCTTTCCTCGTTGAGTGTTCTTGGCTCCTTTGTTGAATATTAACTGATTGTATATGTGAGGGTTTAATTCTGGGCTTTCTGTTCTATTCCATGGGTCTGTGTGTCCTTTTTTACGCCAGTACCATACTGTTTTAATTACTCTAGTTTAGCAGTATAGTTTGAAACCAGCAATTGTGATGCCTCCAGCTTTGTTCTTTTTTCTTAGGATTGCTTTGGCTATTTGGGGTCTTTTGTGGTTCTATAGAAATTTTAGCATTATTTGTTTTGTGAAAAATGTCTTTGGTATTTTGATGGGGATTGCACTGAATCTATAGATTGCTTTGGGTAGTATGAACATTTTAATTCTTCCCGGAAGTATAATGTATCTTTCCATTTATTTGTGTCATCTTCAATTTCTTTTATCAGTCTTACAGTTTTCAGACTATAGGTTTTTCACCTCCTTGGATAAATTTATTCCTAGATATTTTATTCTTGTTGATGTAACATGGAATTGTTTTCTTAAATTTCTCTTTCTGATAGCTTGTTATTAGTGCATAGAAATTCAGCTGGTTTCTTTGTTAATTTTTGTATCCTATAACTTTACAACAACATTTATTAGTTCTTAAAGATTTTTTGGTTGAGTCTTTAGGGTTTTCTATATTTAGTACGTCATCTGCAAATAGTGAAACTTTTGCTTCTAATTCAAATTGGATAAATTTGGATGCTTTTTATTTTTCTTGCCTAATGGCTGTGGCTAGGACTTCCAATTTTATGTTGAATAAAAGTGGTAAAAGTAGGCATCTTTGTCTTTTTCCTAATCTCCAAAGAAAAACTTTTAGCTTTTCACCACTGAGTGATAGTTATTTAATGTTCTTTTCCTTTAACCTTTATACTATAGTTAAGTGGTTAATATACCATCTTATTGTAGATTTGGAGTTTTCTGTATTTGATTATAAATTTTTTATTTTTTATTTTTTATTATGTTTCTTTATTTTTGAGAGGCAGAGAGACAGAGCATGAGCAGGGGAGGGGCAGAGGGAGAGAGGGAGGCACAGAATCGGAAGCAGGCTCCAGGCTCTGAGCTGTCAGTACAGAGCCCGACGCGGGGCTCGAACCCACGAACTGTGAGATCATGACCTGAGCCGAAGTCGGATGCTCAACTGACTGAGCCACCCAGGCGCCCCTGATTATAAATTTTTCATCTTTACCATTGTGTTGTTTGCTTTTACATGTTTTCATGATGCTGATTAGCATCTTTTTGTTTCAGCTTGAAGAGTTGTTTTCAGCATTTCTTGCACAGCAGGTGATTAAACTCCCTCTGCTTTTGTTTATCTGAGAAAGCCTTTATTTCTCCTTCATATCTGAAGGATAATTTTCCTGGATATAATATTCTTGGCTGGCAATTTTTATCTTTCATCACTTTGAATATGTCATTCCACTGTCTCCAGGCCTGTAGAGTTTCTGCTGAGAAATCCACTGGTAGCCTCATTTGGTTTGTCTTGGGTTTTTTTTTGGGGGGGGGGGGGGTTGTATGTTACCTTTTTTTTTTTTCTTCTTCTCCTGGCTGCCTTTAAGATTCTTCTTTGTGATTAATTTTTCACAGTTTCATTATAATGTATCTTGGAGAAGGTCTTGCATTAAGGTAATAGGGTGTCCTATTAGTTTCATGGACTTGTTTGTTCAAGTCCTTGCCCATGTTTGACAGGTTCTCAGCTATTATTTCTGTATTTTATTTTTTAAAGTTTATTCATTTATTATTTCTGAGAGAGAGAGAGAGAGAGAGAGAGAGAGCGAGCAAGCACAAGTGGCGGAGGGCCACAGAGACAGAGAGACTCAGAATCTGAAGCAGGCTCCAGGCTCTGACCTGTCAGTACAGAGCCTGATGTGGGGCTTGAACTCACAAACAATGAGATCATGACCTGAGCCAAGATTGGATGCTTAACCAACTGAGCCACCCAGGTGCTCCTCAGCTATGATTTCTTTAAATAAACTCTCTGTCCCTTCTCTTCTTGTGGAACCCCAATTCTTCCAATATTTGGCTCTCTGGTGGAATCTCATAGCTCTTGTTGGCTTTCCTCACTCTTTCTTCATCTTAGTTCCTATGCCTCTTCTGTTGTTATTTCTATATTCCTGTCCTCCAAGTCACTTATTTTCTCTTCCATGTGTTCTGCTCTGCTACAGATGCTTTCTATTGCATCTTCATCTCATTTGTTGAATTCTTCAGGTCCAGAATTTGTTTGGTTTTTGTTTATAATTTCAGTCTGTTTTGTAAAGAACTCCTGTTCATTAATTTTATTCCATGACGTCATGGAATTGTCTTTGAGTTTTCTTGTAACTTGTTGAATTTCTTCACAAGAGCAATTTTGAATTCTTTATCAGATGTGGTATTTCATGCCTTTGAGTTTTGTTGCTAGAAACCTATTAGTTTCTTTTTGTGATGCCATGTTTCCTTAATTTTTTATACTGTTTGTAGCTATGGACTTCTGCTTTCCCATTTGAAATAGCAGATACCTTCTTAGTTTTTATGATTTCTTTGGTTTTTATAGTTCACCAGTCTAGCTGTTAGAAACCATTCTTCTGTATTCCAGAAGGTGGTAAAATGGTCCAAATTTGTAGTTATTCCCCTGCTCACCAACTGTGGCCTATTTTCTGAGCATGCTCCCTGTTTACTGAATCTTGCTCTTTGGTTGTAGTTGGGAGGGCACATAAGGAGCTGTTAGGCACATAACAGCTCTTTGGTTGTAGTTGGGAGGGCACATAAGGAGCAGAGTTAGGAGAGGTGTGGGTTTAGCACTTGGGCTTTGGGGGTGCCTGTGGGCCTGAGTGGGGTACTACCAGAGGCTTGTTGGCTCTGGACTTCATGTTGAAGTGCTGAAGCAGACAGCAGGAACAACATTCCTGTAATGACCTTTGATATTCTAGTATGCTTCCTTCCCTTTCTCTTTCCTTCTCCAAGTCATGGGGATCTCTCCTCAGAGATCTGGGTGCTGTTGGAGACAGATGTTTCTTTAGCCACAACCCATATAACTGGCCTAGCTGGGCAGTCACTTGTTGCTTTTGCTTTGCTATCACTTCCTTTGGAGAGGTTGTTACTGCCACTGCCAAACAACTTAGCATGCTGCGTCTCCCTGGGGAGGGGAGCAGCTCTGGCAAGTTCCTCCCTCTCTGCATCCAAACTCATCGCTGTCCTGTTCCAGTGGCATGTTGGAATCTCCCCTCAGGGTGGACTAGACTTCTGCAAATTCTCTTTTGTCTGTGGGTATCCACCAAGGTTTGTGCTCTCTGGGTTTCTTTTCCAGTCATGGTGAATGGGGACGGGCAGGTTCACTAACTCCCTTGGATATGCATCCCTTACTGAGGTCCTATTTTTGGATGCCCAGGTGGGCAGGAAAGCTCCCAGATCCCTTGGTATGAGGTGCTGAGGTACTTTCATTTGGTTATAGATGTCTAATTAGTTGTTTAAAAAGGGAAGGAAAAAAGGAATGACTTATACTGCCATGATGCTTGATGGTACCTTACAGTTACCCACAATTCCCAAGATTCTTAATGTTGTTGAATTTCAGTTTTTTTACTTTACGGGTGGTGCCTCTTAAGTCTTCCCTATCTTGCGGTCATAAACCTATCCTCCTATATTGTCTATATCTAGCTATTCCAGCACTGTTTATTAAATAATTTAATCTGTCCCAACTTTTATAAGATATGTAATTTTATAAGGTATGTTTATACTCAAAGTAGTGAACACAGACTCAGGAGTCAGAGCTCCATGTCCTGCTCATGTGTCCTGGTCCTCTCAGTGGGTCTTTGCTTAGAGGCTTCCAGTTTCTGCTCATGAACAGCTTGAGAGAAGAATTAAGCTTCATAGGATTGAATCCTGGTTTGCTTTATTAGCTGACAACTTTGGTACATTATTTAACCTCAGCCTCGTTTTCCTTACCTCTAAAATGGGGATATTAGTCTTTTCTATGGAGGATGGTTAAAACATTTAGGAGTGAGGTCCAACAGAGCTTACTTTGCACATGTAAGTAAGGTACCGGCAATTGTTCTTCGTTTATTACATCAAAACAGAGCATTCCTCTCGTCCCCAGAACCATCTACCATCTACCCGTTTGCCCAAGCCAAAATGCACTCCCAGGGATCTCTAAACTAATCCTTCTGATGTTGATAGTTTCTGAATTGATTAATTAGGTTGAACCATATGAAACCCAGCTCTTTGGAACCTATCAGTGATTTAACACAGTGCAGTCAGAACATTTCTGTCTCCCTGGGTACTGCACAAGCCTTCTCAGATGCCCGCCAACTGCCTGAATGGACTCTGCTTCTGTTCTTTAGTGTGCTCTCTGTGTAGCATCCAGTGGCACGTACTTGAAACAAACTTGCAAATTTTGGGCATGGTTTTTTTGTTTTTTTTTAATATGAAATTTATTGTCACACTGTTTTCCATACAACACCCAGTGCTCATCCCAACAGGTGCCCTCCTCAATGCCCATCACCCACCCTCCCCTTGGGCATCATAGGAAAAAAATATTAGAATGTCAGTATATTTTTTAAAATTCACCTTAATTTGTTGTTGGTGAGTGTGTGTATATGTGTATACACTTATTCTATAACGTATGTATTACTAATATAGTATATGATTGGTGTGCTGGTCATAACCTAAACAGTTTAAACCACAGCAATTAGGTCTGGATTTTAATACCCAGTTATTTTGTCAAGCAAAATTCGAGATGTATTCTTGGATGCCTCTATTATATCTACCCTACATCTAACCTCTAACTAAAGTCCTTGTGATTAGCTCCAAAATACCTTTGGATTCATCTGTTAGGTTAGTTGAGCACCTGTCTGTTCCTCCAGATTGTAAATTCTCAGAAGATGGATATTGTCCTTGTCTTTCTTGGGTCACACTGGACTTAAGTGCCTGAATAAATATTTGAAGTTCGATAATGAACTCCTATGAATTAGTAAAGAAAAATATTAAGACTTCCTTAGCTGATGGGTAAAGGATAGTAGTTCACAAAAGGATATGAACTAAGGAAATATTTGACCATAATATTAAGTAAATTTAAAACTTTCAATTAAATATGAAAACTAACTCCGACAATTATATTCTAACAGGTAATCCATCTCGAAGATCCAAGACTGTGCCTCCTCGTGACTTAGGCAATTTGGATAAGGGACAAGTAAATCTCTATATTTTTATATATTTAAACATAGATTACTCAGGCTTGAAACTGCTTAGTTAACTGACTTAAGTTTCTAAACCATTTATAAAGGTTTTTTACCTAACATTGTAAATGTTTTTTTTATTTTTTATTTTTTAATGTTTTTATTTATTTTTGAAGGAGAGAGAGACAGAGCATGAGTGGGGGAGGAGCAGAAAGAGGGAGGCATAGAATTTGAAGCAGGCTCCAGGCTCTAAGCTGTCAGCACAGAGCCCGATGTGGGGCTTGAACCCAAGAACTGTGAGATCATGACCTGAGCCGAAGTCTGACGCTTAACCAAGCCACCCAGGCGCCCTGTAAATGTTTTTTTGTTTTTGTTTTTTTTTTTTAATTTTTTTTTCAACGTTTATTTATTTTTGGGACAGAGAGAGACAGAGCATGAACGGGCGAGGGGCAGAGAGAGAGGGAGACACAGAATCGGAAACAGGCTCCAGGCTCTGAGCCATCAGCCCAGAGCCCGACGCGGGGCTCGAACTCACGGACCGCGAGATCGTGACCTGGCTGAAGTCGGACGCTTAACCGACTGCGCCACCCAGGCGCCCCTGTAAATGTTTTTTATAAACACCAAATGCTAGCTGTCAAATCCTATAATAGGAGAATCTGGCATTCGGAAATAAATGTAAATTTTAGCTGCTTGAAATGTTATTACATGTCCTTTATGACAGATGAAAGAGAGCCTTTTGTCCTTACAGACTGCCTCACCCAGGGAGCCCCCTGAATCAGTGGACCTTTCAGATCCCGAATATAAAAAGGATGACAAAAAAGAGGAAAAAGAAGAAATCCAGGGAGAAATCAGTCATCCTGATGGAAAGGTTAAACTTTTTTTTTTTTAAATAATGAGTATTATAAGAAATAAGTATAGGTTAAAGTAGAATTGGAACACTTAAGATTCTAAAATAATTGATCTTCAAGACCACTGAGGGACCTTACGAACTTTAGTTCCTTGGGGTGTGACCTTAGCTTGAGTCTTTGGACTCCTAAAAATGCTAGACACACACAGGCATTTAGTTGCCCTTTCTAGTTTAGGGATACAGCAAAGGAGGGAATACAGTTCTTTGTTTAAACTCTGTTCTTTCTCTAAGCATAGCTAAAAAGCCTTTGTAATCTTTGGTACTTTTTAAAAGCCTCTGTTCTAGGCCTTATCCTTCCTGCAGCCTTTCTGTCCATCTCTAGCTGCACAGTTTTATTCTTGTGCTTAGGAAAGGTTTTGAGCAGGAAATCGCCTGGCTTAGTGTTCCAGCTAGAAGCAAGAATGAAAAGGGAAGGGGGACATAAACAGGGTTTGTTAGCAGGGAGGGAATGAGGTAGTTTTTCCTCAGGTTTATAGAAAATTTACTTTTCTGAATACCTTAATTTGACCCATTTTAATTGAAATGATAAAGCCAAAATTCACTGCTAGTCTTGAGGAGTGAGAAAGGACAAAATAACAATAGTCAAAGGAAGTAGTTAGACTTTCCCACCAATAATTTGTTATACTAAAGCAGAGTTGGTACAGGAAAAGGTGTTTTTTTTAAGAAGAATTCTAGCTAATAAATGGAAAAGGAATGAGAAAACTTGAGAATCATCACTTTGCAATCTCTAATTGAAATACAGGTTCTGGGCAGTAGTCATGAAAAACCATGAACCCATGGATGACAGGTTGATGGGGCTTCATGGCAGATCTAACTAATGTGACTCAGTTGGTCTTGAGTTCATGAGGACAGCGGGGGATTGCCTTCTGAATGTGTAGCTATAAGCAGCTCTCATCAGTTCCTAGAGAGTATTCTTGTCAGAATAATTCAACCAGAATTTAATCACACCTCTAGATGTGACTACTAGTTTGTTTCCAGGAAGTATAAGGATATATGAGAACATGTTAGATGACACCATAATGGGAAAGCAGTCAACCAATTCCAGAGTGTGGGAAATTTTATATGGTTAATGACCCAGGTCCTTTAATAAGTAATTAGCATTAAAAAGGGGCAGGGCAGGGACTGTTAAAGGTTGAGATTTAAGACATATATCAAGTGTTGTATGTGACCCTGTTTTGATCAAATAAACTGTAAAAAGTCTTTTTCATGAATTCAGAGAAAACAGCATGGAGGTTATACCATGATGAAGGAATTAGTTTGTTACAAAAATAGACACCTAGATCAATGGGACCGAATAGACAGCCCAGAAATAAACCCATACTTATACGGTCAGTTAATCTTGACAAATGAGGCTAGAATATCCAATGGGGAAAAGATAGTCTCTTCAATAAATGGCGTTAGGAAAACTGGACAGCTACCAGCAAAGAATGAAACTGGGCCACTTATTTATACCATACATAAAAACAAACTCAAAATGGATTAAAGACCTAAATGTGAGACCTAAAACTATAAAAGTACTTGAAGAGAACACAGGCGGTACTTTCTTCGACATTGGACATAGCAACATTTTTCCAGATATGTCTCTTAAGACAAGAGAAACAAAAGCAAAAATAAACTATTGGGACTACACCAAAATAAAAAGCTTTTGCACACAGCATTTGCACACAGCAAAGAGAACCAATAACAAAACAAAAGGCAACTTACTGAATGGGAGAAGGTATTTGCAAATTATATATCTGATAAGGTGTTAATATCCAAAATATATGAAGAACTTATACGACTCAACACCCAAACAACAAATAATCCAGTTAAAAAATGGGCAGAGGATGTGAATGCATTTTTCCGAAGACGACATACTGATGACACATGAAAAGATGCTCATCATCACTGTCAGGGAAATGCAAATCAAAACCACAAGGAGATATCACTTTACACCTGTCAGAATGCCTGAAATAAAAGACAAAAAAGTGTTAATGAGGATGTGGGGAAAAACGAACCCTTTTGTACACTGTTGATGGGAATGCAAAGTGGTGCAGTCACTGTGGAAACAGTACGGAGGTTCCTAAAAAAGTTTAAAATAGAAATACTGTATGATCCAGTAATTCCACTACTGGATATTTACCCAAAGAAAACGAAGACCTGAATTTGAAAAGATGTATGTGCCCCTATGTTTACTGCAGCATTATTTACAGTAGCCAATTTATGGAAGCAAACTAAGTGTACATTAATAAATGGATAAGGAAGATGTGTGTGTGTATGTGTCAGAGGAATATCACACAGAGGAATATCACACACACACAGAGGAATATCACACAGCCATAAAAAGGATGTGATCTTGCCATCTGCAACCACATGGATGGACCTGGATGGTATAAGTCAGACTGAGTATCATATGATTTCACTCATGTGGAATCTAAAAAATTAAATAAATAAACCAAAAGCAGAATCAGACCTATAAATACAGAGAATAAACTGATGGTTGCCAGAGGGGAAGGGGTCGGGGGATGGACAAAATGGGTCAAGGGGAGTGGGAAAAACAGGCTTCCAGTTAGGGAATGAATAAATCATGGGGATGGGGATGAAAGGTGCAGCACAGGGAATATAGTTGATGATATTGTAATAGTTGGGAGACCGATGGGAAAGCCACAAGTGAGCAGAGCAGAATGGATAGACTTGTAAGATCACTATGTTGTACACCTGGCACTAATATTGTGTACAGTCAACTATACTCTAAAAAAAGAAAATTCAGCAAAAAATGAGTTGGTTTTGGTAGAATAGGTGACATAAGAATGGTGGTGTGTTGATACTTGGGAGTTTATTAACTTTTCTCCTTTTGTGACAATGTTGCTTGTATTACGAGAGATATCAAAGTAGTCAATTTGGAAAAGAGTTAGGGACATTTTTATCATCTGGTCTCAGGAGGAAATCTCTCATATTGATAATCTTGTTTCTCTTTTTTTGTAGATAGAAAAGGTTTATAAGAATGGGTGCCATGTTATATTGTTTCCAAATGGAACTCGAAAAGAAGTGAGTGCAGATGGGAAGACTGTCACCGTCACTTTCTTTAATGGTGATGTGAAGCAAGTCATGCCAGATGAGAGAGTGGTAGGTTTACATAGCAGTGTTTTTCTACATGGCTTAAACATTTCCAGAGAGGGGCGCCTGGGTGGCTCCGTTGGTCAGGTAACGACTTCGGCTCAGGTCATGATCTCACGGTTCGTGAGTTCGAGTTCTGCGTTGGGCTCTGTGCTGACAGCTCGGAGCCTGGAGCCTGCTTCAGATTCCGTGTCTCCCTCTCTCTCCACCCCTCCCCTGCTCACGCTCTGTGTCTGTCTCTTAATAATGAATAAACGTTAAATTAAAAAAAACAACAACAACAACAACAAACATCTCCAGAGAAAAAGCATACTGACTTTGTGTCTTTACAGATCTACTACTATGCATCTGCCCAGACCACTCACACTACTTACCCAGAAGGTCTAGAAGTCTTACATTTCTCAAGTGGACAAATAGGTAAAAACTTGTTCTGCCCTTTCTTAATTAAATGGTTTCCTTTTAAAAAAAATAAGGGGCACCTGTGTAGCTGAGTCAGTTGAGCATCTAACCTCAGCTCAGGCCATGATCTCACAGTTCGTGAGTTCAAGCCCTACATCAGGCTCGCTGCTGTTAGCACAGAGCCTGCTTTGCATCCTCTGTCCTCCCCTCTCTGCCCTTCCACTGCTCACGCTGTCTCTCTAAAAACTGAATAAACTTTAAAAAAAAAAAACCAGAAAAATAAAATAAATAAAAATATTTATAGTAATTTTTTTTAAACAGAAAAACACTTCCCAAACGGGAGAAAAGAAATCACGTTTCCTGACCAGACGATCAAAAACCTATTTCCCGATGGACAAGAAGAAAGTATTTTTCCAGATGGTACAATTGTAAGAGTACAAAGGTATGATAGCTGTTAAATTTGCTTCTAGATTTGTCAATTTTCAACTTCTATTTCCAAGTGAATTTTGAAAGTCTTAAAACATTTGTATAAGTCATTCAGAATGTTTGTGAGTTTAGCACTGAGCACAGATACACACTTTGAGACCAGGTGAAGAGTTTTCAGCATTTTGGAGTTTAGATCTCGTTAGAGACGTATAGGTTCTAATATATACTCTACAGAAACTTAAAGGAGGTCTGTATAGCACATGACAAAAGGGGAATGGCAAGTATTTGTACAGAATTAAATTTGGTGAAACTGGAAAACAGTGAATAAGACACAAAGAAGGAAAGCTGCCCAGTATTTAAGAATAACCAAACAATGGCAGCAGTATTTGAATTAGACTGTTTATTTCTTCTCTGGCTTATATTTTGATTTGCTGGATCTCCCTGTCCCAGCCTGATTAGCATTTTACTTCCCTGGCCTCCCTGACTCAATTTTTTAAAATAACAACCTCTTTATCCTTCTGAGTGTTACATTTCTTGAAGTTAGAGAATTCTTCCTAGTGACGTCTTCAATCCATAATACAGAGTTTCTTGTACTCACTGTGCTGAAGGTTTGTCAAGTTCACTGTCCTACTTTAGTTTGCACCCTCCTCTCCTAGAGTGTGCATGCATTTAACTAACTTGAATTCTGTGACACAGCAAAAAAAAAAAAAAGTAAACGCTAATTCAAATAATGTAGCAACTTCTTATGCAGTGTTTTTCCTGAATATGGTTCGAAACTTTCTCTGCTGCTCAACCAAATAAATACCAATGTCTTCTAAAATTTGCGAAAAATTTTATCTGTACATTATACTCTGAACAATTTCAGAGACTTCCATCTTTTTTTTTTTTAAGTCTTATGTTTGAAATTTTCTGTAATAAAAAGAAAATATGAAAACCTCCATGTACTCATCTGTTCATTTTCCAACAATTTTTTAAAATTTTTTTTTATGTTTATTTTTGAGACAGAGACAGAGCACGAGTGGGGGAGGGGCAGAGAGAAAGGGAGACAGAATCAGAGGCAGGCTTCAGGCCCCGAGCCATCAGCACAGAGCCCGATGCGGGGCTTGAACTCGTCAACTGTGAGGTCCTGACCTGAGCTGAAGTCAGACGCTCAACCGACTGAGCCACCCAGGCGCCCCCATTTTCCAACAGTTGTTAACTCATGGCCAGTCTTTTTTCATCTAAACTCAGGCAAATGTCAGATATTAGTTCATTCAGGATTATTTTGGCATTTTTGATTTATAGCAGTGGTTCTTCAACTTCACTGTGCATTAAAACCACCTGAAGGGATTGTTCAATTGCAGAATGCTAGGCCCCATGCCAATAATTTGCATTTTTAATGAGGTCTCAGGTGATGCTGTTATCCCTGGTCCCAGGGCTGCACATGATAAAGCAGTGGCTCTCAAAATGGCTTTTAAGTCTAACACTTAAATGTGGCGCAAAGCCACTATATTTACATAAAATCTGAGAAATAACAAAAAAAACAGTGTGGAGAAGTGGTAATTTACCATCTATAAACCTTGCTTTGTTCCTAACAGCACATCATACCTATTTTTAGGGGGTTCAGTTTGAATGTCCTGCATGCACATCAAGCAGTCCACTTGGGATTAACTGCTTCTTTTGTTTCACGGCTTCTGAACAGGTCTTAAGTCTAGTCATGCCACTTCCCAGGAATATAAAGTCTCTTTTCCAACCTGATAAAGAGCAAGCATTACTTAGTGAAAAGAATAAAGGTAAAAACTGAAAGCGGTATTTTAATACAATGCCCAGTTTTTCTTAGATGCATAATACATCTAAAGTTAAAAAACAAACCTAAGGATTTTGTAGTTTCACGACATAAATTTATTAAAAACTTTTCATGGGCACCTTTCCTTTTTTATTATTTTTTTAATGTTTATTTTTGAGAGAGAGAGAGACAGGGACAGAGCGGGAGCAGGAGAGGGGCAGAGAGAAGAGACAGAATCCGAAGCAGGCTCCAGGCTCTGAGCTATCACTGCATAGAGCCTGACACGGGGCTCAAACTCAGGAGCCATGGGATGACCTGAGCTGAAGTCTGACGCTTAACTGACTGAGCCACCCAGGCGTCCCCCTTTTCATGGGCACATTTAAGTGCTAATTTGATCATTGGAACTAATAGCGTGAAGCAGAAACAGGGTGGAAAGAATTTGCAAAGAAGGCATTGTATAAGGAAGGGACCACAGGAGGCTTTAAGAAAAGAGAGAACTGTCAGAATCAAAAGCCACTTTTAGATCATTTTCCTGTTACATATTTAATATTTTTAAATAAATTCTATTTTAAATTTACAGAGATGGCAACAAAATCATAGAGTTTAATAATGGCCAAAGAGAACTACACACTGCCCAGTTCAAGAGACGGGAATATCCAGATGGCACTGTTAAAACCGTATATACAAATGGTCATCAAGAAACAAAGTACACATCTGGTCGAATAAGAGTTAAAGACAAGGATGGTAATATCCTAATGGATACAAAATTGTAATGATCCTATATGTGACTCATCATGAAATAACACTAACTTGATTTTCTTCTCAAAAAATGTACACTTCTTGTGGATTCTGTGGTTTCATTTATATATAAGTGGAAGAGATTATGTTTGGATTATAAAATAAAACATCGTAGTTTTTTATATTCTTTGAAATGTACAAGAACAGCTTTCATTTTTAATTCACCTGTCTTCTACAGTTGAATGCATGTCTAAGGAAAGAAGTATTACTTTATGAACTGTGTAGACTGTAAAAATAATGAGACTCTTACTTGTTGAAGATGGTTATAAAAACCAAGAAGTACAAGAAATACAATAGCACAGATTTTTCATGAGCACATCAGCCACAGAACAAGACTTGCACAGAAAGTTTAGTCAAGGAATAAGAGAATGTCTCCAGTCAGAATATACTGTGTTCAATTAGTACTAAAATTAAAGCATTTATCTACTGTAGAGGTTCTTTAATATAATGGAATGGAAAGTTAAAACCATGAATAAATATAAATAGGTCAAACAACACAGGTAGAAGAGTTCATTCTGTGAGTACAGAGCATCACAGGAGAAAAGTTACAGTGAGGATATGTAAGTGGTCAGAATAGGACACTTGAGGATGGAGGGTGTGTGAAAAATAACTAGCTGGTGTTAACTGAACAACCACAGGTACCCTGATGTTATAACCTATAAAACTGTAGGCTGACAGAAGCAAGATGTCCTTGAAGGAAGGACAAGGCACCTGCAAGGCACTTACATAATAATTACAGGTTGCTGTAGTCACTACAATAACCTTAAAAAAGCTAAATATATCAATTCCAGATGATTTAAGAAAAGTTGCAAACTTCTCAAATAAAGAGTTATATACATCATCTCAGGATAGAGAAGGATTTTTAAATGAGGCACAGCGCAAACCTTAACAGCTTGATGAATGGTGTGTCTAAAGATACCACAAAAAAGAAAAGATAAGCCACAGACTAGTATATATATATATATATATATATATATATATATATATACACACACATACTTGACAAAGGATTAATATCCAGAATATGTAAAGAATTCCTACAGATAACATAATTACAAACAAAACAAAAATGGACAAAGGATATGAAAAAGCAAACAAGTGACTACTAAACCAGTGAATGCATATTGAAATAATAAGATACCTTTTTATACTAGTATCATATACTGGCCACACCACATGTTGCCAAGGGACTCAGACTACTGATGGTAGTAAATGGAGTAAACCACCTTTTGGAGAACAATCACCTCGTGACCTAGTAAATTCCACTACTAAGTACATATACTAGAAAACCCGTAACATGTACACATATTTGTAATTGAGAAAAAACTGGCAACAGCCTAAATATCTAGCAACAGAATTATGTGCACAGATAGAAGAATAAAGTAAGTGAATAAAGTAGAGCTCTGCATACCAACATGGATAGAAGAATAAAGAAGTGAATAAAGTAGAGCTCTGCATACCAACATGGATAAACAGTGCCAATAGTGAGAAAATTAAAGGTGCGATAGTGCACGCATTAAAAAAATATACACAGCCGTACTATATCTTGCTTATGGATGCATTCATATGCAGCAAAATAAGAACGTAAGAATAATAAACACCAGAATCACAACAGTGTTCACCTCTTCAGGGAAGAGAATGATTGGGGAAGGTCACTATAGGAGCTTCCAACTGTACTAAGAAGGTCTTACTTAAACTGAATATATATTCGTTATAAAATGAACTACATTTTTTCATATTCCTAAAATACTTGCTTTTGAAATTATTGTAAAATAAAACCAGAAAATACTTGAAAGCAAATATTTATTAACTATTTTTTTTCAAACAATTCCTAGTAGTTTAACATGTAAGAAAAAAAACGCCAGCACAACTGCAGAACAAGTCAAGAAAAGTAAGCCTGAAATGGCCTACATGTAACAGAAAACCTTCTTCTGGGCTGCTGTAGATGCTCTGAAGTGTTTACCTGAAAAACAAAATGCATGTTATTTAAAACCTTTGCTTAATTTAATGTTCAAACTAGTTACTGAATCACCTGTTACATTTATGTGGATGAATAAACAGCTGGTTACCCAAGCAGTTCAATAGCTTTATTAGGACATGGATTGTTCAACAGTGTTCTGTGCATACCATATCCTTGTGTGCTTAAATTACTTCTAGTGCCCATCCCCAACAACTATCTGGTACTATGAATAGTCATGATAGCCATTCCAAGCATTCTTACAGATGCAGATCCTCTCTGGTTCTGGTATTCAATAGGTGAAAAGGGCCTACAAAGAAGTCTAGAAGAGTCTTGTTGAGCTTTGTTATCATTCTTTGAGAAATCAAGGAAAATCCAAAGATGCTTTTATGGGCAATTTAGTATTAATCTCCACTATATTAGTTGCATGCTTTATGCTGATCATAAGGGTGAACAAGAAGTCATGATACTTACATCATTCGTCTTGGTCTGCCAGTCCCATTTCTACTAATGACATATGAACTGGATACTGTTCATCTTCATATAACGTCACTATTTGTTCTGGTGCCTGAGCCTAAAATTAAAAGACAGTTGTCAAGAAAATACAGTAAGGTCTTTGCTGGCTTTTCTCTCCTACATTTTGCCTGTATCACACTGGAAGGAAAAGGCATTCTCCAAATTTATTAATAATTTATACTTTAAAGAGGTCTTTGTGATGGTTTCCTATTAAATCCCATTCTTCCCATTCTTACACTTTATTTAAAATTTAAGTCTTCCCAAAAGTTTACCTAGATTGAGCCAATGGGCTTTAACACTACCATCCCTGTTAAAATTCATTTATATTCTACCCATGTACCTTTATGCATAAACTGACCAAATTCTGAATGTTATTCATGGTGGTAAATAAATACATTTATCTGTAAAAATACTTACAACTCTGTGTTTCCACTGGCTTCCTGAGAGAAACCATACATAAGCTATTTACTCTGCACACACAGAAGCATGATATGTACCTCTAGGGGTTTTCAAAATGTACTTTCTAGTTGTTTTATTAAGAGCTCATTCTTGTCAGAGCCAGTACGTCAGGAATCCCCAAATCCTGGGTAGGTTGGGCCGAAACAATAGTGTTGAGGACCAGGCTGAATTAAAGAGTGTATTTCCATTCAAAGGGGTTGTTGCTATACCACTCTGGCTGAGTGCCAGTTTGGACAGGAGACCTAGGATTCCTGGAATTTATAATATTTAACCAGAAGTTAGAAATACAGAATTTTGGGGGGTGAGTTTTTCCAATTTTAAACACTGCACTAAATAAAACAGGTTCAGGCTAGATTCTGTCTATGGAACACCCCTTTGTGACATGCTAATCCTCTAAAGAAAGAATATTTAGGGGTGCCTGGGTGGCTCAGTCGGTTAAGTGGCCGAAGGACTTCGGCTCAGGTCATGATCTTGCAGTCCGTGAGTTCGAGCCCCGCGTCGGGCTCTGTGCTGACAGCTCAGAGCCTGGAGCCTGTTTTGGATTCTGTGTCTCCCTCTCTCTGACCCTCCCCTGTTCATGCTCTGTCTCTCCCTGTCTCAAAAATAAATAAAACGTTAAAAAAAATTTTTTTAAAGAAAGAATATTTATATTAAACATGATCTGGACTTTCTTATTTGAACCTTTGTTTTTTTCCATAAATGTGTTATATGCATGATATAGGTGTGGTGTGTGTGTTGTACGCATAGTGTGTATGTGATATGTGGGTAATGTGTGTGCAGTATGTTATGTGTATTCTGTATGTGTTGTGCGTTTTGTGTGTGTTATGTGTGGTGCTGAGTGGTGTTTTAGTGTGTGTGTGGTTTATGTGTTATGTTGGTATGTGTGTGGTGTATATGTGGTGTATGAATAATATTTCTGTAGTGTGCTATATTTTGGTGTGGTTTTTGTGGGTTAGATGTGGGTTATGTGTAGTTTGTGTGTGCTGTATGTTTGGTGTATGTGATGCTTGTGTGCTGTGTGTTTGGACTGTGTGTGGTATGTGTGTTGTGTGTGTCTGGTAATATGAGCAGTGTGAGTGGTTTTGACTGGGGCATGGTGTGTGTGTAGTATGCGTTGTGTGTAATGTGTGCATTATGTGTGAGATGTGCATGGTGTATCAAACATGTATGTGTATGTGGCATATACTTGTGTGTGCAGTGTGTGTAGTATAAGTGTGTAGTATAAGAGTTGTATGTGTGGTGTATGAGTGGTGTGCATGGTGTTTGTTGTGTGATATGTTTGCGTGGCAGATATTTGGTATGTGTGGTGTGTAAATAGTGTATTAGTGTCAGGTACGCAGTATGTGTTTATATTCCCTATGTGTTTTGTGTGTTGTGTGTGTGCTACCCGCCTTAGTGTGTGGTTTATGCTAGTGTCTGTTGTGAGCGGTGTGGGTGTTCCAGTGTTGGGTTCGTTATATGTGGTGCCCATGTGGTGTGTGACTGATATTTCTGTAGTGCATATTGTATATTTGTGTGTGGTGTTTTTGTGGTGTATCAGTGTGCTATATGTTTGGTGTGTGTTGTATATTTGATGTTTATGTGATATGTGTGTGCACATGGTACATGTGTACTGTGTGACAGGTATGTGTGGCATATGTGTGTGGTATCTTGTGTTTTTGGTGTGGTGTTTGTGTTATATGTTGGGTAAGTATATGGTGTATGGTATTTATGTGTGGTGTATGTGCAGTGTGAATGGTATATATGTGATGAATGGGTTGTGTGCAGTTTATAGTATAAATGTGTTGTAGGTATGATGTAGGTGTGGTGTGTGATGTTTGAATGTTGAATGATGTATTTGTGTGGTTGGTATGTATTGAATGAGTATATGGTGTTTGGGTGATTTGGTTTTTGTGTGTGTTCTGTATGTGTAGTGTGTGTTGTATGTTTCTCTGTATTATGTGTGGGGTGTGAGTGCTGTATATGTGGTGTAGGTTATTGGTGGTGTATGTGTGTGTGTTAAGTGTTGTGTGTTTTTGAGTTGTTCATGTGTTATGTTTGGTGTCTCAGTGAATACATGGTGTGTGTGAATGGTGTTCTTGTGGTTGTGTGGCATGTGTGTGGTATGCATGCTATATGCGGTATTTGTGTATCTTGTGTGTTTTGTGTAATTCTTGTTTGTTGTATTTCAAGTGGGTATGTAATGTGTTTTATGTACGTGGTATATGTGTGCTCTGAGTGTGGTTTTTTATGATGTGTGTGGGAAGTTTGTGGTTTATGTGTAGTTTGTGTAAAAGGTTTTTGGTAAGTGTGTGTTCTATGACATGGTTTTTTGTGTGGTATATGTTTGGTGTATATTTTATGTGTGATATGTGGTGCATGTGTGTCTTTGCCATTTATTTTGCATGTTATAAGTACAGTGTGTGTTGTATGTTTCTCTCTGTGTGCTTGGTGTGGAACGTGAGTGCTGTACGTGTTTATTTGGACTTTTTGATCAGTTCTACGGCATTAAATTCAAAACTAGTACACGTCCATCCTTTTCAAGACTTCGACCAGAATTCCTATTCTGGTCTTTCCTACTTTTCAGATACAGTTCAATTCACTTCCCAGACCTACCTTATTATTGTTTTTACTTTTTTATTATTTTTATTATTGTTACTTATTATTTGAATGCCTAAGGAGGAGTTCAAATACTATATATATCCTAATCTTTTTAGATGGAAATAATCCTTTTTTAAAGTTTATTTATTTATTTTGAGAGGGCCCATGAGCAGGGGAGGGGCAGAAAGAGAAGAGAGAGAGAATCCCAAGTAGGCTCCATGCTGACAGTGTGGAGCCCCATGTGGAGCTTGAACTCACTAACCATGAGATCATGACATGGGCAGAAATCAAGAGTCAGATGTTTGTGCCACCCAGGTGCCCTGGAAATAATCAATCCTTATACACCACCTCCCCAAGTTACCTATACTTCTTTTATGATATGATAGACTGTATTTCATTCTACCTCATTAATGGTTTACAAATGTTTGATTTCCTTCATTGACTTAGGAATTCTTTGACTACAGGACACTCATCTTGATCATTGTCATCTTATTGATTGATCACATCAATGATATTTTATAATAAAAGTTTGCTAAATATAAACTAAAACATAATTTTAACAAACCTTAAAATTAATCTTGTATATTTATAGCTTTATATGCTTAAAAGCAATTTTTTTGCATCTAGAGTTGCATAGATTGAAAGCACTTTAGAGGCGGCATCTGGGTGGCTCAGACGGTTAAGCCTCTGACTTCAGCTCAGGTTATGATCTCTCGGTTCTTGAGTTCCAGCCCCATGTCGGGCTCTGTGCTGACAGCTCAGAGCCTGGACCTGCTTCTGATTCTGTCTCCCTCTCTCTGCCCCTCCCCCACTCAAACTCTCTGTCTCAAAAATAAACAAACAAACAAAAAGAAAGTACTTTAGAAAATTAATAGGGACCCTAGAAATAGCTTCAAGTAGATTTAATTAAGATAGATGGGGCACCTGGGTGGCGCAGTCGGTTGAGCGCCCGACTTCAGCCAGGTCACGATCTTGCGGTCCGTGAGTTCAAGCCCCGCGTCAGGCTCTGGGCTGATGGCTCAGAGCCTGGAGCCTGTTTCCGATTCTGTGTCTCCCTCTCTCTCTGCCCCTCCCCCGTTCATGCTCTGTCTCTCTCTGTCCCAAAAATAAATAAACGTTGGAAAAAAAAAAAAAAAAGATAGATAGTTACCATGGAAGAAGCATAAAGTTGTTTCCCTTGAAGACAGTCTATCATAGCCCACAGTGCTTCCATGCTCCATTTGGGACAATATGGTATTCTGGTCTTCCCTGGATCTCTTAAGGGAGGTTTAAACCCTGCCAAGAGAACCTTTATGGCTCGGGCTGGATACTGCATAAGATGAAGAGGAATCTGACGCAGTCTGTCACAAAAGAAATTCTTAAAATGTTCAGAATGTCCTGATTAAAATTCTCTAACAGCCAAAACTAAAACATAGTATAAAGGTTTGGACATTGGATTTGGCAATGAATTCTTAGCTGTGACACCAAAAGCACAAACAAGAGAAGAAAAAATAAACTGGACTACAACAAAATTAAAAACTGTGCAAAGGACATAATCAATGAAGTGAAAAAACAACCTACAGAATGATAGCAAATATACATTAAAAAGTAGACATTTCTCCAAAGAAGATACATAAATGGCCAACAAGCACATGAAAAGAACTCAACATCACTAATCATCAGGGAAATGCAAATCAAAGCCACAATGAGATGTAACCTCACACCCACTAGGGTGGCTAGTATCAAAACCCCAGAAAATAATGAGTGTTGGTGAGGATGTAGAGAGAAACTGGAACTCCTGGGACACCTGGTATAAAATGGAAAACAGTTTGCTGGCTCCTCCAAATATTAAAAATAGAACGAGTATGTGATCCAGCAATTCCACTTCTCAGTATATACCCCCAAAGAACTGAAGGCAGCGTCTTGAAGAGATATTTATACATTCACATTCATATCAGTATTATTCACAATAGCTAAAATGTGGAATCAACCAAAATATCTATGAATGTGCAGGATACAAAATCAGTGTACAGAAATTGGTTGCATTTCTATACACCAATAATGAAGCAACAGAAAGAGAAATCAAGAAATCATTCCCATTTACAATTGCACCAAGAACCATAAAATACCTAGGAATAAACCTAACCAAAGATGTAAAAGATCTGTATGCTGAAAACCACAGAAAACTTATGAAGGAAATTGAAGAAGACATAAAGAAATAGAAAAACATTCCATGCTCATGGATTGGAAGAACAAATATTGTTAAAATGTCAATACTACCCAAAGCAATCTACACATTCAGTGCAATCCCAATCAAAATTGCACAGGCATTCTTCTCAAAGCTAGAACAAATAATCCTAAACTTTTTATGGAACCACAAAAACCCTGAATAGCCAAAGTTATGTTGGAAAAGAAAACAAAAGTGGGAGGCATCACAATCCCAGACTTTAGCCTCTGCTACAAATCTGTAATCATCAAGACAGAATGGTATTGGCACAAAAACAGACACATAGACCAATGGAATAGAATAGAGAACTCAGAATTGGACCCACAAATGTATGCCCAACTAATCTTTGACAAAGCAGGAAAGAGTATCCAATGGAAAAAAGTCTCCTTAGCAAATGGTGCTGGGAGAACTGGACCACAACATGCAGAAAAATGAACCTGGGCCACTTTCTTACACCACACACAAAAATAAATTCAAAATGTATGAAAGACCTAAATGTGAGACAGGAAACCATCAAAACCCTAGAGGAGAAAGCAGGCAACAACCTCTTTGACCTCAGCCGTGGCAATTTCTTGCTTGACACATCTCTAAAGGCAAGGGAATTAAAAGAAAAAATGAACTATTGGGACCTCATTGAGATAAAAGTCTTCTGCACTGAAAAAAAGAAAAATCAACAAAACAAAGGCAACCGATGGAATGGGAAAAGATATTTGCAAAAGACATACTGGATAAAGGGTTAGTATCCAAAATCTATAAAGAACTTACCAAACTCAACACCCAAAAAACCAATAATCCAGTGAGGAAGTGGTCAGAAGACACGAATAGACACTTTTCCAAAGAAGACATCCAGATGGCCAACAGACATGAAAAAATGCTCAACGTCACTCATCATCAGCGAAATACAAATAAAAATCACACTGAGATACCATCTCACACCAGTCAGAGTGGCTAAAATTAAAAACTCAGGAGGGGCGCCTGGGTGGTGCAGTCGGTTAAGCGTCCGACTTCAGCCAGGTCACGATCTCGCGGTCCGTGAGTTCGAGCCCCGCGTCGGGCTCTGGGCTGATGGCTCAGAGCCTGGAGCCTGTTTCCGATTCTGTGACTCCCTCTCTCACTGCCCCTCCCCCGTTCATGCTCTGTCTCTCTCTGTCCCAAAAATAAATAAACGTTGAAAAAAAAAATTAAAAAAAAAAAAAACAAAACTCAGGAAACAACAGATGCTGGCAAGGATGTGGAGAAACAGGAACCCTCTTGCACTGCTGGTGGGAATGCAAACTGGTGCAGCTGCTCTGGAAAACAGTGTGGAGGGTCCACAAAAAATTAAAAATAGAATTACCCTACAACAGAGCAATAGCACTACTAGGAATTTATCCAAAGGATACAGGAGTGCTGATTCACAGGGGCACATGTACCCCAATGTTTACAGTAGCACTTTCAACAATAGCCAAATTATGGAAAGAGCCTAAATGTCCAATGATGGATGAATGGATAAAGAAGATGTGGTTTATAGATACAATGGAATACTACTTGGCAATGAGAAAGAATGAAATCATGCCATTTGCAGCAACGTGGATGGGACTGGAGGGTATTATGCTAAGTGAAATACATCAGTCAGAGAAAGATATCATGTTTTCACTCATATGTGGATCTTGAAAAACTTAACAGAAGACCGTGGGGGAAGGGAAGAAGAAAAAAAATAGTTACAAACAGAGAGCGAGGGAGGCAAACTATAGGAGACTCTTAAATACAAAGAACAAACTGAGGGTTGATGAGGGCGGCAGGGGAGAGGGGAAATGGGTGATGGGCATTGAGGAGGGCACCTGTTGGGATGAGCACTGGGTTTAGTACGTAAGTGATGAATCATGGGAATCTATCCCCAAAACCAAGAGCACACTGCATACACTGTATGTTAGCCAACTTGACAGTAAATTATATTAAAAAAAATATCCATCAATGGATGAATGGATAGATAAAAGGTAATATATACAATGATGGGATATTATCCAGCCTTAAAAAGGAAGAAAATCCTGATACATGCTACCACATGGATGAACCTTGAGGACATTATGCTAAATGAAATAAGCTAGTTATACAAAGACAAATGCTGCATGATTCTACTTATATGGGATACCTACAACAGTTAAATTCATAGGGAAAGAAGTAGAATGGTGGCTGCCAGGGACTGGATGAGGGGCAAAAGAGGGGGAATACTGTTTAAAGGGTACAAAGGTTCTGTTTTGCAAAATGAAAAGATTTCTGGAGGTTGGCTACATAGCAATGTAAGTATAGTTAACATTACTTAACTGTACATTTAAAAGTGGTTAAAATCATAAATTTTATGATACATGTATTTTACCACAATCAAATATTACAAACAAAAAAAAATTAGAAAAAAAACAGGTGTCGGCAAGGATGTGGAGAAACTGGAAGCCTTATGCATTGCTGGCAGGAAAGTAAAATGGTATAGACACTGCAGAAAAGTTTGGCAGTTCCCCAAAAAGTTAAACAAAATTACTATGTGATCCAGCAATTCCACTTCTAGGTATACACACCAAACAACATAAAGCAGGGACTCAAACAGCTACTTGTACATTAATGTCCAAGCAGCATTATTCACAATAGCCAAAGGATGGAAATCGCCCACGTGTCCATCAACATATGAATAAACCAAATGTGGTATATACAAAGGAGTGTTATTTAGCCATAAAAATAATGAAATTCTGATACATGCTATAATTGAATATGCCCTGGAAATGTTATCCTAAGTAAAATAAACCAGACACAGAAGGACAAATACTCTATGATAGTACTTATATAAGGTACCTAAAATAGGGCAAATTCATGAAGACAGAAAGTAGAATAAAGGTGATCAGTAGCTAAGGAAAAGGAATGGAATGTTATTGTTTAACGTGCACAGAATTTCTGTGTGGGATCAGGAAAAAGTCCTGAAAATGGACAGTGGCATTAGCTGCACAACATCCTGAATGTACTTAACACCAATTAAATGTATGCTTAAAAATGGCTAAAATGGTACCATCTTACACCTGTCAGAATGGCTAACATTAACAACTCAGGCAACAACAGATGTTGGCAAGGATGCGGAGAAAGCCAAAATGCCTTTGCATTTTTGGTGGGAATGCAAGCTGGTTCAGCCACTCTGGAAAACAGTATGGAGGTTCTTCAAAAAACTAAAAATAGAACTACCCTACGACCCAGCAATTGCACTACTAGGCATTTATCCGTGGGGTACAGGTGTGCTGTGTCAAAGGGACACAGGCACCCCCATGTTTATAGCAGCACTATCAACAATAGCCAAAGTATGGAAAGAGTCCAACTGTCCATCAATGGATGAATGGATAAAGAAAATGTGGTGTGTGTGTGTATATATATATATATACACAATGGAGTATTACTCGGCAATCAAAAACAATGAAATCTTGCCATTTGCAACTACGTGGATGGAACTGGAGGGTATTATGCTAAGTGAAATTAGAGAAAGACAAAAATCATATAATTTCACTCATATGAGGACTTTAGAGACAAAACAGATGAACATAAGGAAGGGAAATAAAAATAATATAAAAACGGGGAGGGGGACAAAACAGAAGAGACTCATAAATATGGAGAACAAACTGAGGGTTACTGGAGGGGTTGTGGGAGGGGGATGGGCTAAATGGGTAAGGGGCAGTAAGGAATCTACTCCTGAAATCATTGTTGCACTCTATGCTAACTAATTTGGATGTAAATTTTAAAAAAGAAAAAATTAAATTAAAAAAAAAAGAAACAGAAAAACAAAAAAAAGAAAAAAATGGCTAAAATGGTAAAGTTTGTTATATTTTACAATAAAGAGACTTATAGATTTAAAAAATCCTAATAAATAAATAGCTTTAAAATAGTTTTTCTTTTATAAGAACCAAAACTTTCCCAATAATTATTTTAAAAAGCTCTAAGAATTCTAATTCAACTAAGTTGACTTAAAAGAAAAAAAAAAACCTGTTTATTGTCAGCTTTTCAGTTGATCCGTAATCAACAAATTGCACCAGGACAGCTAGAGGATTAAAGTCTTTAACAGACACAATCTTTGCTCTATACCATAAGCCATCATCATATTCAGCAAGGCAAGGCATTTCTAGAAAGACAGAAAAAAGGAAAAAATCACATTGCTTTGTATTTTCTTTACAAAATTGTTTTTAATACAGAAAAGTACAAAGAAAACGTAAACACCATAAACCCATCATTCAGAACTAAACACTCAACAGTTTGTCAAACACTGGATCCTGCATGTTTCTGCTTACAGTCTATGCACCTGTTTCTCCTAATTCCCAAGCACTAAACTCTGAAGAAAGGTACTTCTCCCATTCTCACAGTTCCTAGTTCCTCTGCCCATGGCTTAGACCATCCTCGCACTGCCCTTGCATCTTAGACTTCCCAAATGTCTTTTCATTTGAGCCATCATCTTCTGCAAAAGATGCTTTCTGCTATTCCTGCTTTCAATGTGGTCCTCCTTCAATCCATTCTGTAGAAAACCACCAGGATTAAATTTTAAAAATTCAATTGCCCTTGTTTATAATTCTTCAACGGCATTATAAACATCTCCAATATCAAGTCCTTAGTACTGCAATATATAGGGTTCTTCACAATCTACTCCCAACCATCTCCTACCACATATCCTCAAGTGTTACCTAACTAGAATCACTTGAGCTTCTACTTTAGCTCCTGGCTGTTCCCCATATCTAGAATGTTCCTCAATGCCCCCTTTAATGATAAACCTCTCTTTCAAAGATCAGCTCCAATTTTACAAAGCCCTGACTACTACTAATCGTTGGTTTCTCTGTGATCCTACGGCACTGTGAACACACCTTTAATGCAAACTGTTATTTTCATACTGAACTTAGTTTTCATGCCCCTCTCAGCAAGCCCACTAGTTCTTATGTGCAGAACTATATTTGTATTCCTAATACGGTATCTGGTACCATATTGCTTGGTAAAAAATCTAATGAATGAATGCTACGCTTGAGTAAAACTGGAAAAATTAGTATAGTATCTACTTCCCTTTTCTTCGTACACTTTTAGATTTCAGGGTATACAGAGCATACTTCAGGCTCCTGTCTTCTTCCACTTCCACCCCTCTCATTCTGTATGTTATCCTATTCTCTTCTACATAATCTCCACAAAAGTGTGGTTGCGGGCAAATGGTATTTAAATACTACACAACTCTAATGTACAAAGATTTTTATGAAAGAGTTGTAAACAATTTGAGTTTATAGAGAAGATTATCAATGAAACAGTAAAGAATCTCCTCTAATAGAGCGGTCTGCATAGTAAGCAATTGACTGAATCACTGTTAACAGTCCTTCCAACTTTTACCATTTCCAGCCTTAAAAACATGGCTGAAGTTTCATCTCAGAATTAAAAACAAAACAAAACAAAACAACACAACAACAACCCAACCAACCTAGTCGTCATGTTATTTTAACCTACAAAATAACTTTTTAATAGGCATTTGCCTACAAATCAACTTGTACATATGCATATTAAAAAAAAAACTTTTACTGAAGGATAAAATACCCACAGAAAATGCACAATATATGTATAGCTCCATGAATAATCACATTACACACAGTAGGTTTCTGTGACTTCCCTTTAGACAAGAACGCAATGAGGAAGGAATTATCTCATCCAGGCTATAAATCTGAGTTTATAAAAAGAAAAAATCATGAATTTATTTGTCACTCCTTCAACAAATGTTTATGAGCACCTAACTTGCACAAGGTGCCCTTCTAATTGCTGATGACACAATTAGGTACAGAGAGTCCCAACTCACAGTGCTTTTTGAAAAAGAAGCAGTACGCATGAGCAAAAATGGGGGGGGGGGGCAGGGGAGGGTGGCGGGCAATGCTACCTTCTATGGGGAGGGCAGGGAACACCTACAGTGTGGGGACGGTTGAGCAGACATCTAAACTGCTATGTACAGTTTGGGGGAAGAACAGAGGGAAAGCGAGTGCTGTTTATCAGCCAAACATGAGTCACAACTAATTAAAATCTCATTGAGTAAAATCAGGCAAGATTTTAGGCTCATGCTTTCCTTTGCTTTAGCTTATCCTCTGATACACAAAATACTAAGAAAAAATACATCTCTGTATCACATAGTGATAAAAATGTATAGATACCACTCTTGGTTTTCAGAAATTGTCAACACCAGTAATGAGATGCATTTTTTTCTTAAAAGAATCACATATACAATAAAGATGGGTAGGAATGGATTAGAAGAAAAATATACAGCACTATTTGACCTATCCTGACAAGACGGGACACAATCTGAGTGCCCATATCCTACTTCAAAATTACCAACTTAGGTGGTTTGTAATTAAAATTAATGTCATTTAGGTCTGAATGACAACTTTCACAATTTGAGCTAATGGTAAAACCTCAGGCTTAGAAAAATCATCTTATGCAGTCAATTTTCCAATGCAGACCGAGTTCTGGAACATGGAAATGCCCCAAGGCAGTTACTTCCTTTCATCTAGAAAATGAGAACGACACTTCATCTACAGTGTCTTGTGGATTCAAAGAGATGGTGCTTATAAAGTGTACAAGTATCAGTTAACATTAGAAATAGCCCAGCCTCAAAAGTCCATTCAAACAAAACAACGGTTTTATTAAGGATCCTATTATACTCAGAAAATTTAGCATACCTGTTCTAAAATCCGTCAGCAGAGGAAATGTTTCCACATTCTTATTGAACCTCCTCAGTGCTTCGTTAAGGCTTTCAGACTCAGATTCCCAGCTAGCTCCACTGTCATCTGTGTCACTATGCTGGTTAAACAGATTACAACTTTCTACAGAATCAAGGCAAATATACACCTAAGTGGGGAGAAGGGAAGGAAAAGACTTTCGAATTTTGTAATTTTTAGTATCCACTTATACGGACAAAATTATTGCAGCAGGCAGTCTGAACAAGGGCCTTGATGATCCCTTGTACAGTTCCTCTCCCACATCAGACCAGAGTTGATCTTTGTGAACAAGAGAGTGTGACAGGAGTGATGATAGGTTACTGCTGAGATCAGAGCATCAAAGACACATGGCCCCTGTCTTGGTCGTATGCTCTCCCTGCAACTCTCCTCAGGGAAGCATGCGCCATGTTCCCAGCAAGCCTGCGGGGAGGCCCAAGACCACACCCAGCAGAGTCTTTTTGGAAGTGGGTCCTGGGTGCCATTTCTACCACCAACATCTCCACAGCCCGTCAGCGAGAGATCCCGAGCCAGTACCTAATTAAGTAGCTCCTGGATTTCTGACTCTCATGTGGGTTTTGTTCCAAGCTAAGTTTGGGGTAATTTGTGATGCAGAAATAAATAACTAACAGGAAAAGAAATCATTACAAAAACCAACTACAGCTGTATACTATTTTCTCTGATGGAATTATATAGCAAATTCTTCCGCCTGTGAAAAACGGTTTACTATGGAAAAGAGCTGAAGGAACGGCCTGAGCTACTTAATTTGTCACTTCTTTCTTGTTAGGCAAGGTCATGTAATTGAATTTTCTTTAGTGAACTTATTTATTCAGTCAATATTTGTTGAGTGCCCATTATATAACAGGCAGCATTCTAGTTCTGGGAACACATCTGTGACCAAATCAGGCAAAAGTCCTAGTCTTCATGGAGCTACACTCTAGTAGGGTGAAGCAGACAGTCATAGTAAGAAAGGGACACTGTGTGTTAGAAGACGATAAGTGGCATGGAAAACAGAGCAGGGTAAAGAGCAGCTAGAGTTCAGTGTGGGAAGAAGCCACGGAAATGAGATGTTTAAGATTTCATAGATGGAAACAGTTCTGCCCTAAAAACCTAAATATTGATATAAACATGACTAAAGCAACACAATACTGGAAACACAGCAACTGCCTGAAAAACTTGCTTTATTAACAAATGTCTGAAGAGGAAATGACACAGTGGGCAAACTGGAGGTCACTGATTTTCAATTGTTTAAGATCAGGAAGACAGAAGTGTGAAGAGTTGATCCTCGAGTTTAAGATCAAGACTGCCTGTTATATTTTTAACCAACAACCGATCATTTAGACCACATACCTCATTAGGTGAGACCACATGTTTAACTTGAACAGCATAGAGTTCTTCTGGGGGAGGCAGAGATGAAGGCAAGTATGGTGGTAAAATAGGAGTTTCTGTTTCAGACAAAAGCAATTCCTAAAGCACCAAAAACAAATTCAGATTTCAGAATAGCTATTACAGAAATCCAATACATTCATTCCAGTGCCAATTAATTTTCAATTAGCAGAAAGCAAGCTCTCTTAGATAATGAATACCACAAAATAATTTTGTTTTAGGACCAAAATGTGAGTAAAGATCTTCAGCACTCTTTTGTTCCTCCAGTTAAAAAATTTTTGTGTGTGTTTAAAAACTCAGATGAATTTTTTTTTTTTTATGTATACATATTTACATATACACACAAAACTCTGGAAGACTGGCTAACAGTTAATGGTAATTGTCACTGCTTAGTGGGACTGGGGCATCTGATGTGTAGAAAGGGGACTTTTTTTCTATTCACATTTCTACAGTATTTATTTTTAGAATAAGTATATACCTTATAATAAAAACTAAAATAATATATGAAATGCCAAAGGAAGATTCAAGTTAAAATCGTCAAAAAAAAAAAAAAAAGTGTGCTGTCTTTAAACTCTAAGAAAGCATAACCAAAAACTAAGACTTATGTGATTCCCAAGAGGATCCTGGCAGTCAGCAGTTATTAAACGCAAAGGTATTTGGATGTTTTTAAAAAAATTCTTTTAATGTTTATTTATTTTTGAGAGAGAGAGAGACAAGAGAGAGACAGAATGCGAGCGGGGGTGGGGTAGACAGAAAGGGAAACACAGAATCTGAAGCAGGCTCCAGGCTCTGAGCTGTCAGCACAGAGTCTGATGCGGGGCTTGAACTCACAAACCAGGAGATCATGACCTGTTCCGAAGTTGGATGCTCAACTGACTGAGCCACCCAGGTTCCCCTGGGTGTTTTTGTTTTTTTTTAAAGAAAGCTTTAAAAGATTCTTAAATGTGGTAATTAGCATAAAAAGTAAAATAATCACATTTAAATTTGTAGATTTAATTTATTAATATTTAACATTTCCAAACTGGTGGCAAAACAGAACAAAATCTATCTGAACCACTTAGTAGAGTTCAGCAAAAAGTGACTATGACTGCTAAATTTTACTGATTTGTTACAAAGCACTTGACAATAAGTTTGCTATTTTTATAATCATAGGAATAAAATTCTACTTATTAATAATGAAACTTTCACTAAAACTCTTCCTGCATCAAAAAGCACAAGTGACAAAAGAAAAAAAAAGACTTCGTTAAGATAAAAAATTTTGGTGCTTTAAAGGACACCATTAAGAAAGTGAAAAGACAACCCACAAAATGGGAGGAAATACCTGCCAATCGTATTTCTGATAAAGGACTTATATACAGAATATAAAGAACTCTTACAATTCAACAAAAACAACCCAACTAAAAATGGGCAGGAGATTTTTTCATTCTTTTTTACCTTTATTTTCTATTTTTTTCTGGATTTATTGAAATATAATTGACATATAACATTGTATTAGTGCAAGGTATACAACGTAATTATTTAATACATGTATATACTTTGAAATGACTACCACAAAAGGTTCACACCAATAACCTCATAATAGTTATAAAATTTTTTTTCTGATAAAAACATTTACTATCAACTCTCTTAGCAACTTTCAAGTATACAATACAGTGTTGTTAACTATAATCACCATGTTGTACATTACATCCCCAGGACTTACATCTGGAAGTTTGTATCTTTTGATGCCTTCATGCATTTCCCCCTCTCCTCATCCCTTACCCCTGGCAACCACCAATCTGTTGTATCTGAGTTCAGTTTTTTTTTTGTTTTGTTTTTTTTTTTTAGATTCCATGTATTAGATCATACCGTCTATATACTTTGACTTATTTCACTTAACATAATGCCTTCAAGATCCATCTATGTTGTCAAAAATGGCACGAGTTCCTTTTTATGGCCAAATAGAATACTATTCCAGTGTGTACAAACATACAGCCTCACACCACACACCCCACATCTTTATCCATTCATCTGCTGATGGCCACTTAGGCTGTTTCCAGGTTGTGGCTATCGTAAATAATTCTGCAATGGGCATGGGGTACAGCACACATTTCTTCAAGACAGTGCTTTTGTTTCCTCTGAATACATGCCTAGAAGTGAAATTGAGAATGACAGTTCTATTTTTATTTTTTGAGGAACCTTCATACTATTTTCCATAGTGGTTGTACCAATGTACATACCCACCATGGTGCACAAGGGTTTCCTTTTTCTCTACATCCTCACCAGCACTTCTTTTTGTCTTTTTGATGATGGCCATTCTAACATGTGTGAGGTGACACCTCATTGTGGTTTTGATTTGCATTTCCCTGATGATTAGTGATGTTGAGCACCTTTTCATGTGTCTGTTGGTTATTTGTACATCTTCTTTGAAAAATGTCTGTTTAGTTCCTGTGTCTACTTTTTAATCAGATTGTTTATTATTTACTATTGATTTGTGTAAGTTTTTATATATTTTGGATATTATGACTTATCAGATATTTGATTTTCGAACACTTCTTCCCATTCTGTAGGCTGCCTTTTTATTTTGTTGATGGTTTCTTTTGCTGTGCCGAGCTTCTTGGTTTGATATAGTCCCACTTGTTTAATTTTGTGTTTGTTGGCTTTGCTTTTGGTGTCAAATCCTGGGAAAAGTATTTGAACAGAAATTTCTTCAAAGAAAATATACAAATGGCCAAAAAAAGAGCATATGAAAAGATGCTCACCATCATCAGTCACCAGAGAAAAGCAAATCAAAACTACAATGAAATACCACTTCACACCTATCCTAGGATGGCAGGGCAGGGGGTGGGGGTGGGGGGGTGGGGGGGGTGGGAGTCAGATAACAAGTGTTGATAAGGATATGGAAAAAAAAATGGAACCCTGGAGACTCCTAGTATAAGAGTAAAATGGTGCATCCCCTTTGGAAAACAGTCTCAAAGTTCCTTAAAATGGTAAAAAGTCACTATATGACTCAGCAATTCCACTGGTAGGAATCAGGTCCATATCCAAGAGAAGTGAAAACAGATGTCCACATAAAAACTTGTATGCAAATGTTCACAGCTTTATTCACAATTGCAAAAAGGTGGAAACCCAACTGTCCATCAACCGATGAATGGATAATGTAGTATATCCATGTAATGGAAAGTTATTCATCAATAATAAGGATACATACTGCCACGTGAATGAAGCTTAAAAATGTTATTCTAGTAAAAGAAACTGTGTTACAAAAGGCTACATATTATGTGATTCTCTTTATATAAAATGTCCAAAATAGGAAAATCTAGAGAGACAGACTACTGGTCTCCAGGAAACTGGGAAAGGAAAGTGACTCCTGTTGGTATGGGGTTTCTTTCTGGAATGATGAAATGTTGTGGAATTAAGTAGTTGTGATGATTGCACAACTCTGAATATACTGAACACCCACTGCATTGTACATTTTAAGATGGTGATTTTTATAGTATGTAAATTATATCTCAATAAAGCTGTTATAAAGGAAAATGCTTATTGCTTCCTGATCTTATATTAGATCCCCTGTATTGATGAAGTATCCAAGTTTCCAAATTGTTTGGATTGTAACTTACCTCAAATCTTATTTCCCATCTTTCATCCTCATACTTTTTATCATAATCTGTTAGTTTCTGAAATAATAAAGTATTGTTAACTAATAAACCAAATTCAACTATATAATATTTTTAAGGCACTTTCATATTTTGTCCCCACAAAAACTGGGTGCATGTTCTTGTTGGCATTCATGCAGTTATTTTGGGTTAACTATACAAAAATCTAATGTTCTGAGTAATCTTCATAGTGCAACAAGAAGAATCTTCAAAATCATGTTAAACACACGTCAATGGTAATTATAGCTACCCTTGAACAACATGAGGGTTAGGGGCATCGACCCCCCACCACACACAGTGGAAAATCCACATATAACTTTTTACTCCCTAAAAACGTAACTGTTGACCAGAAGGCTTACCAATAAAAAAAAACAGTTGATTAACACATATTTTATATGTTATATGTATTATATATTGTATTCTTATTATAAAGTAAGCTAGAGAAAATGTTAAGAAAGTCATAAGGAAGAGAAGATACATTTACAGTACTGTAAAAAAGTCCACACATAAGTGGTCCCACGCAGTTCAAACCTGTGTTGTTCAAGGGCCAACTGCAAAGAGTAGGAGTTCTTACCTCTTCTTTTAAATGTTCACACTGAAGAGTACAACGGGACGGGAGGGACTTAGTAATCTTTATAAAACCAGTTTAACAGATGGAACACCTTTCATACAAACACATGAGTACAAATACACATGAGCACACATACACACACCACACACACCCCCCTGCTCAAAAGAAAAAGCTGGCAGTGAGAATTACATGTACAAAGTAATATCACATTTCTAAGTGTGAGAAATAGTTTTCTATATTGAACTGAACATTCAATATTTGGTTGTGTCCTGTCATGAAAATGAGTATTTAAAAATGTAACAAGTGAACTGTAAGTCTAGAAATAAAAAATATCTTGCTATATAAAATGTTAATGTTATTATTTATGATGGATTCCCTATTGCCACTAAGTATTTATGGCATCTTGCAATGTGAAAACATATCTATGACAGGCTAATTATGTTTTTTAAAATATAAAAAACAGAAACACTGGAAAACTGAAAGGAGCTATTTCTTGAAGCTAAGCTTAAAATCCAGAAGCAAAATGGGGAAAATGTTAAAATGTCAAGTAAATGGAAAAAAAAATTTATCTGGGGAGAGAATCCTTTCCTGGCAGCAAATTCTATTAAAATTTGTATGTATATGTTCAAACAGCATATATATAAAACAACATTAGATACTGGATGGTCTTTTCACTAGGTTTGAAGATACAGAAACATTAAATGAATCTTAATGCAATTAAAGTCTTTTTTAAGGACATTTAGGACATAAAGCATGACGTAGTGTATTGTTTCCTCAACAGATAATTTAAAAATTCTCTATATTCTCTTAAAATATCAAACACAACCATATTGAAGACTTAAAGTGTAAGGCAAAATATGACATTTTATCCAGAATCAGTTTTTCAATAACTTAGGTTCTTATAGAAAAACAGCTCACTTACTTCTTTCAATATCTCTTCAGAATGCTCAAAAGTACAGTATTTATGATATGCCATAAAATAAGAAAGTGACATTCCATCAAAATAGAGATGAATCGATAATTTCCCCCATGGGTTTTCAGGTAATTCCTGTTTAATTTCAATAAAGATTATTATTATAAAATAAAGTCTGTTTGAAGATTCAAATTTTATAGCAGGCAAATATGATATTAGAGTTCTGACAATCACCGTTTTACCAGTTTGACTAGTGGCTCATTTCATAAAATTTTCTTCCTGGTCTTTTGGCAGGTTATAAAACAGTAATTCTACTATTATAGTTTCTGTAAAATATATTTACATGTAAGATAGTTTGCTAGTTATTTACTAGAAAATTACATCATCTTTAAATAATACTAATAATTTACACCAAGCAGAAGGAGAAAGAAAAGGTATGTTCAGAGGTAAAGAAATGAAGTTTTGTTAAAAATCCAAGAATGACAGAATCAGAAGACATCAATGACTGTCTAGAAGGAGGAGTTAGGATAATGGCTTAAACTCTTAAGTCCGCTTAGCATTATTAGGTACTGAACATGTACGTAGCTGATAGGCTGATCATTTTTCATTGATACTTGGTACCACCTTAGTCCAAACTCCTGTCTCTACTGAGTTTCTATAATTGCTTTCCAGCAGACCTCCCTGCTTCTATCTTTTCTACTCTCTAGCTTTTCTCAGTGCAGCAGAGTGAAAATACTAGAACGTTAAAGGTAGATCATGTCACTCCTTTGCCCAGGCCCTTGAGTGGCTGCCTTTGTCAGCTTGACAGCTGAAGCTTTCACAAACCTCTCCCCCACCCCCAATTCTTTTCTATCGTGCTCCTTCTGCTCTAGCCCCAGTGGCTTCTCTGCCAGTCCTTGAACACCCCAGGCATGCTCCAGCCTTGGAGCTCTCTGCACTATTCTCCAGACATCTCATGGTTGGTCCTCTCACCATTTTAGAATCTTTACTCCTATCTCATTTTTTGCAGTGTGGCCTCCCTTGACCACTGTGTTTAAAATGTTAACTTCTCCCCTGCCCCACTTTCCCCATCAGCCCTTCCTGCTTTGTTTTCTTCCTAGCACTTACCACAACCTAATATACCTTGTATTTTATGTTTTTTATTTTGTTTCCCACTGCTGAAATGGAAACTCCATGAAGGCAGACATCTGACTATTCAGTCCATTGCTGTACCTCCAGGTTGAGACTAGAGTCAATCAGTATTTCTTAGTATATAAAGTCACAGGAGCAAGTCTGGGTAAAGTCTGTTCTGGCAGTAAGGGCTGTAGGGCATGCACATTCATGGTTTCTGACAATTCAAGCAGTCTTGGGTATACTATGAATTGTTCTCCTGTGTTAAGCTAAACAGCAAAGAATTTTGATCTCTATCTTACTGCCATGATTTTCCACAAGGGCTATGAATAACCAGAGAGGGGCTCTTGGTACTAACATCAGCAACATTAAAGCTTCTGTACTGTTTTATATAAGTAGGTCTGTGGCTCTTGTTAAGTCTTTATCATCCTGTAGTCAGTCACCTTTCATACAGAAAAACTTTCCTTACAGTGTTTGTATCGTTCTACTGGAATCCTCAAACATAGCTGCAGATCAATCTCATTACCTCACTGCTCAGAAACCTCCAATGGGCTCCACTTATTCACCTCTACCTCTCTTAAATCCTATTCACCACCACTTCTCCTCACAAAACCTCTTTTATTCTAGCCAAACAGTTATGCTATTTCCTAATTGTACCGTGCCCGGTTCTGTTTCTTTACACTTACTTATGAATTCTATTCCCCTGGTCAGGAGAACTTTCCCAACTTTTAAGGGCTACCTCACTTACCATCTCTAAGTTCCTATTACACTTACTCTTTTTACCAGTCACTTGGCTCTTGGCATGTCACTTTGTAGTGTGAAGTTTTTAGGTTTATATCTTACATCTAGTTGTTTCACCAACTACATAAGGTCTTTGAGCACAGGGGCTCACCTGCACCTCACACAGTGCTACGTACATGGTCACATCCTGAGAACTACTATGTATATTTATAAACATCTCCAATTCTTTGGTACTGCTCCTTATTAGGTTGTTAATAAAGAATCTTTCAGATTACTGACGTTAGTGCTTATGAAAGTTCTCAGGAACTTGCTCAAAATTAGATTTAAAACAAGCCTAGAAACCAAAGTGGTAACTTTTATATGTTAGTGAATAAGTTATATTCAAATAGGAACATTTTTCATCATTAAAATATCCCTCAAATTATGTTACCTACAACACATTATGGCCAATAACTTAAATCAACAATATATGCCTTGAATATAAATTACCATAATGTGAATTTCCACCTCTCTCTTCGAAAGCAGTTCCTGAAGGAGTTCTATTGCATCTGGTTGCCAGACATTCCCAACCTATTTGGGATTAATAAACTCAGATTCTTTCACAGTTTCACAAAATATGACAGAGCAGAAAGCAAATGAAGTTATATAAAAGTAGCCATAAACAGGTAACGGGAGACAGTAGTATAAACTATACGAGCAGTTTTAAGAGAATATCATGGCCATATGAAACTAATAATTTGTCTGAGCTTCCTTCCCTCACTACAGTTCTCTCTTAAAGCATTTTAGGCTTTAAAAATATAAACCTACATTAAAAACAAAGCATCACAAAAAATTTTTTTAAAACACCAATATACCAATGTGGTGCTTGGATAATGCCTAAAATAGGTATTTATTAAGGAGCAGTGATTGTTGTGTTTTTAATGTTAAGACATTCATGTGGCAAAGAATTGGGGCCTCCTGCCAAAAGCCACTGAGGAGCCTCAACTTTCCACCAATGTCACGTGAAAGCGATTTGGAGGCAGATCCTCTACCCCAGTGAACCCTTTAGATGACTGTACATATTCATGCAGTTTTACTAGGGGCTCTGAGCCAAAACCACTCAGCTAAGCTGATCCTAATCCCTGAACCACAGAAACTATGTGAAAGAAAAAAAAGTTTATTGTTGATTTAGACTACTAAGTTTTAGCTTAATTTGTCATGCAGCAAGAGATAATTAATACACCACTTCTTTATCTGATTTCCAGCTTCAAATCTGTAGTGATTTTATTTGATGAAGAAATAACTAAATTTCAACAGTCTTACACTTACCCATCTATGAAGATATTAGGTCTCTTTACTTATTCAGATTTTTTTAAATGTTTATTTTTGAGAGAGACAGAGAGACAGAGACAGAGACAGAGCATGTGTGGGGGAGGGGCAGAGAGAGAGGGAGACACAGAATCCCAAGCAGGCTCCAGGCTTTGAGCTATCAGCACAGAGGCCAATGCGGGGTTCTAACTTGTGAACTGCACAATCATGACCTGAGCTGAAGTCAGATGATTAACTGAGCCACCCAGGCTCCTCTCAGATTTTTTTTTTTTATCCTTCAGTTTGATTTTGTAGTTTTCTTCATAAAGGCCCTTTAGCTGTCTTAAGAAACTTATTTCTAAGTATTTTATTATTTTTGCTACAACTGAAAGGGATTGTTAATAAAAAGACAATATTTAAAATTAATCATCCTACAAATTACAATTTACTCACAGATTTGGTATTATAGAGCTGGCAAGGAATACAAAACTGGGGTATATCAGGATATAGTAAAATAGGGTAAAGGTGACATTGTGGAATCTTCTCGGTGAATCCATGATCTAAATATTGTACCTGAAACAGAACAAATAAAATTTATAATTTAAATTTACTATTAAAAACTAGGGGCCAGTAGGGACTCTTAGGTATTTAAAAAAACAGACATCCTAGAAAGAGATCTAAATGGATTTGAAAATTTTCCAGAAAAAAAGAAACACTGTATTCCTTCATTCCATACAGTGTATTAAATTTCATTGTCAAAGGTTTTTTTTTACACATAAACCAGTTTTTTTTTTTTAATTTTTTTTTTCAACGTTTATTTATTTTTGGGACAGAGAGAGACAGAGCATGAACGGGCGAGGGGCAGAGAGAGAGGGAGACACAGAAACGGAAACAGGCTCCAGGCTCTGAGCCATCAGCCCAGAGCCCGACGCGGGGCTCGAACTCACGGACCGCGAGATCGTGACCTGGCTGAAGTCGGACGCTTAACCGACTGCGCCACCCAGGCGCCCCAAACCAGTTTTTTTTTTAACAGAGTCTTCTGAGATTTACAAATTCCTTTAGAATTTCTTTTGAAGATAATTTGTTTTGTTTTTCCTAAGTATTTTAGAAGCACTGGCTTACATTTAATAAAGGAGTATACTGGTTTGTTTTCTTGTTGAATTTTAAGAGTTCTTCACACATTTTTGGATAATAGTCCTTCATAAGATGTGTCTTTTGCAAATATTTTCTCCCACTGTGTGGCTTGTGTTCTCATTCTTTTGACATTGGCTTTCACAGGGGAAGTTTTTCATTTAAATAAAGTCCAGTTTATCCCTTATTTTATGGGTCTTCTGTGCGATATCTAAAAAGTCATTACCATCCCCAAGGTCATTGAGGTTTTCTCTGCTATCTTCTAGGAATTTTATAGTGTTTTACATTTAGGTCTATGATCCATTTTGAGTTAATTTTTTTGAAGAGTGTAAAAGTCTGGGTCCAGGTCCATTTTTGTGTGTGTGGATGACCACTTGTTTCTGCAGCATTTACTGAAAAGACCATCTTTGCTTAGTTGTTTTGCCTTTGCTCCTTTGTCAAAGATTAGTTGACTATATTTTTGTGGGTCTATTTCTAGGCTCTCTATTTTGTTCCATTGTTCCATTTGTTTATTTTATTTTTCTGCTAATACCACAATATCTCAATTACTGTGACCTTATAGTTAAATTTTGAAGTAAGGTAGCATCAGTCCTCTGATTTTGTTCTTCTCCTTTGTGTTGGCTATTCTGGGTCTTTTTCCTCTCCCTATAAACTTTAAAATAAATTTGTTGATATCCACAAAACAACCTGCTGGGATTCTGATTGGCATTGCATTGCATCTATAGATAAATCTGGGAAGAACTGACATTTTGACAATATTGAGTCTTCCTATTCATGAGCTAGAATATCCCTCCGGTCATTTTGTTCTTTGATTTTGTTCATCAGTTTTGTAGTTTTCCTTGTATAGATAGATCTTGTACATATTCAGTTAGAGTTATACCTAAGTATTTTCGTTTTTTGGGTGCTAACGTAAATGGTATTGTATTCTCAGTTTCAAACTCCACTTGTTCATTGCTGGTCTATAGGAAAGTGACTGACTTTTGTATATTAACCTTGTATCCTGCAACCTTGCTATAATTGCTTAGAGTTCTAGGAATTTTCTTGTTCATTCTTTTGCATGTCATCTGTAAACAAAGTTCTTCCTTTCTAATTTATCTTTTATTTCCTTTTATCTGATTGCATTAGCTAGTACTTCTATTATGATGTTGAAAAGGAATGGTAAGAGGGAATATCTTTGCCTTGCTCCTGCTCTTAGTGAGACAGTCATGAGGTTTTCACCATTAAGTATGATGTTAGCTGTTAAGTTTTTTGTAGTTTTTTTTTTTTTTTTTTTAAATCAGGGTAGGAAGTTCCTCTCTATACCTATTACAGAGACTTTTTAGTATGAATGGGTATGAGATCCTCTCAAAAGCTTTCTCTGCATCTACTGATATGATCATGTGATTTTTCTTTTTCATCCTGTTGATGTGATACATTACATTAGCCAATTTTCAAATGTTGAATCAGCCTTGAACACCTGGGATAACCATTTGGTCATGATGTATATAATTACTTTTATACATTGTGGATTTGATTTTCTACTATTTGGTTGAGGATTTTTGTATCTATATTCCTGATACTGGTCTGTAGCTTTGTTTTCTTGTAATGTTGTTGTATATTTTTGGTATTACAGTAATGCCGGCCTCATAGAATGAGTTAGGAAGTATTTCCTTTGCTTCTATCTTCTGAAAGAGATCTTGGTAAAATATCTTCCTTAAATATTTGGTAGAATTTACCAATGAAACCATCTGGGCCAGGTGCTTTTTGTTTTGGAAGGTTATGAATTACTAATTCAATTTCCTTATTAGATATAGGACTATTCAGATTTTCTATTTCTCTGTGTGGGTTTTGACAAATTGTGTCATTTTAAGGAATTTGTTCATCTAGGCTGTCAAATTTGTGAGTATAGATCTACTCATAATATTCCTTTATTATCTTTTCATGTGCCCTCTTTCATTTATGATATTAGTAATTTGTGTCCTCTCTTTTTCTTGATTAGCGTGGTTGCAAGCTTAATGATTTTATTGATCTTTTCAATGAAACAACTTTTAATCTCATAGATTTTCTTTCTTGATTTTCTGTTTTCAATTTCATTAATTTCAGCTCAAATTCTTATTTTTTTCAGCTTAACTTTGGATTTAATTTTTTCTTTTTGTAGTTTCCTCAGGTGGAAACTTAGAAAATTGATTTTAATCTTTGTTCTTTTCTAATATATGCATTTAATGCTGTGAATTTCCTCCAAGCAATGCTTTCATTGCATCTCATAAGTTTTGATAAGTGTTTTCATTTTCATTTAGCTCAAAATATTTTTAAATTTCTCTTGAGATTTCTTCCTTGACCCATGTGTATTTTAGAAGTTTGTTGTTAAATCTCTATGTATTTTGGGATTATCGTTCTGTTACTGGTTTCTAGTTTAATTCCATTCTGGTCTGAGAGCCGACACTGATTTCTACCTCTTTAAACTTAAAGTGTGTCTTATGGCTCAGAATGTGGTATATCTTGATAAATATTCCATGTGAGCTTGAGAAGAACGTATTATTGTTCAATGAATTAGTCCAGAGATGCCAATTACATCCAGTTGATTGATGGTATTTTTGAGTTCAACTATGTCCTTACTGATTCTCTGCTTGCTAGACCTGTCAGTTCTGATAGAGTGTTGAAGTCCACAACTATGTTAGTGGGTATTTCTCTTTCCAATTTTATTAGTTTTTGCCTCGTGCAGATTTACTCTTGTTGTTATGCACATACATATTAGGAACTGTAATGTCTTCTTAGAGAATTGATTCCTCTGTCATTATGTAATGCCCTTCTTTATCCCTGATAACTTTCCTGCTTTGAAGTCTACTCTGAAATTATAGATATCCCTGCTTTCTTCCAATGAGTGTTGGCACAGAATATTTTTCTCTATCCACTCATTTTTTTCCACTCATTTTAAATCTATATGTGTCTTATACTCAAAGTGGGTTTCTTGTAGACAACATACAGTTAATTGGTACATTTATTTGTTACTATTTTCCATTTACTGCTTTTGTTCATTGTTCTTGTTTTCCACTATTTTTCTGCCTCGTGGTTTTAAATGAGCATTTTATATAATTGCATTTTCTTTTTCTTAGCATATCAATTATACTTTTTAAAAAGCAATTTTTAGGGGCAACTGGGTGGCTCAGTCAGTTAAGCATCTGACTATTCATCTCAGCTCAGGTCTTGATCTCTTGGTTGTGAGTTCAAGCCCCACATTAGGCTCCACACTGGGCATGAAGCCTACTTAAAAAAAAAGCAATTTTTAGTGGTTTCCATTTAGTTTACTATAATACTGAATTATTATCATTATTAAACATTTACACTGAATCCAAGTCTATTTTCAAAAAACATTTACCACTTTGCAGGTATCGTGAATACCTTATAACAAAACAATCCTAATTCCTTTCTTCCATTCCTTGTACTATGGTTATCTATTTCACTTATATTTAAGCAAGCATAAATATGCATTTGGTATATTTGTATATATGTACATAAGCATATATACTAACCACATTGTTGCTATTATTACTTTGAACTATTATGCTACATCAATTAAGAATAAGAAAACTCCAAGTTTTATCTCCACTTATTCCTTCTTCAGTTCTCTTTACTTAGTTCTGAGTTTCTGACCTTTATTATTTTCCTTCTCTTTAAAGAATTTTTTGTACTATTTCTTGCAAGGCAGGTCTACTAGCAACAAGTTCAATTTTTGTTTCTCTGTGAAAGTCTTTGTTTATCACTCAGTTTTGAAGGTTAATTTCACAGTTTGGTGGGGTGTTTTTCTTAAGATTTTAAACATTTAAACCCACCTTCTGGTTTGTATGGCTTCTGAGGAGAAATTGGATGTAATTCTTAATTTTTTTAAAAGTTTATTTATTTTGAGAGAGAGTGAGAATGCGCATGTGAGCAGGGAAGGGGCAGAGAAAGAGGGAAAGAGAATCCCAAGCAGGCTCACAACGTGAGCACAGAGCCCAACGTGGGGCTAAATCCCATGAACCATGAAATCATGACCTGAACTGAAATCAAGAGTCGGACGCTTAACCAGCTGAGCCACCCAGCTGACCCTGGATCTAATTCTTTGTCTCTCTATAGGTGAGGTCCATTTTTCCTCTGGCTTTTTTCAGGATTTTTTCTTTAATTTTCTGTAATTCCAAATGATATGCCCAGGTGTAGTTTAAAAAATTTTTGTTTTTGCATTTATCCTGGTTAGTGTTCTCTTAGCTCCTGGAACTGTGGTTGAGTGTCTGACATTAATTTGGGGAAAATTCTCAGTTGTAATTATTTCAAATACTTTTTCAATCCTTTCTTTCTTTTACTGGTATTCACATTATCCATATGTTATACCTTTTGTAGTTGTCCTTGGGTATTTGAATTTTTTTTTCAGTCTTTGTTCTCTTTTCAGTTTGGGAGGTCTCAAGATGTGTGATGTGTGTGTATGTACACACACACACACACACACACACACACACACACACACAATCTGTGTCCAGTCTACTAATAAGTCCATCAAATGCATTCATTTTTGTTTATGTATTTATCTCTACTTTGTCTTTTCTTAGTATTTTTCTCTCTCTGCTTACACTGTCCATGTGTTCTTGCACAGTCTACTTTATCCACAAGAACCCTTTTCATATTAATCATAGTTGTTTTAAATTCTCAGGTAATTCCAACATCTCTGTCATGTCTTGTTCTAATGTGTCTCTGTCTCTTCCAGTTGTGTTTTTTGTTTTAATATGCATTCCAATTTTTTCTTTTTAAAAGTTAAAATTTATTTAAAAAAATTTTTAATGTTTATTTTTGAGACAGAGAGAGACAGAGTGAAAGTAGGGGAGGGGCAGAGAGAGAGGGAGAAACAGAATCTGAAACAGGCTCCAGGCTCTGAGCTGTCAGCACAGAGCCCGACGCGGGGCTCAAACCCATGAACCGCGAGATCATGACCTGAGACGAAGTCAGACGCTTAACCGACTGAGCCACCCCGGCACCCCTTAAAAATTTTTTTAATGTTTACTTTTAAAATTTTTTTTTTCAACATTTATTTATTTTTGGGACAGAGAGAGACAGAGCATGAACGGGGGAGGGGCAGAGAGAGAGAGGGAGACACAGAATCGGAAACAGGCTCCAGGCTCTGAGCCATCAGCCCAGAGCCTGACACGGGGCTCCAACTCACGGGCCGCGAGATCGTGACCTGGCTGAAGTCGGACGCTTAACCGACTGCGCCACCCAGGCACCCCTAATGTTTACTTTTTAGAGAAAGAGAGAGAGTACGAGTGGGCAGAGGGCAGAGAGAGAGAGGGAGACACACAATTCGAAGCAGGCTCCAGGCTCTGAGCTGTCAAAACAGAGCCTGACATGGGGTTCAAGCCCACAAACCATGAGATCATGACCCGAGCCAAAGTGAGATGCCCAACTGACATGTCACCCAGGCGCCCTGTTAAAATTTATTTTAATTGACATATAACATTAGTTTCAGGTATACAAATAATGACTTGATATTTGTATATAATGTGAAATGACTGCCACAATAAATCTAGTTAACATCCATCGCCATAAATTTTTTTGTGTGAGAGGAAAACTTTAAGATTTACTCTTAGCAATGTTCAAATATACAATATAGTATTATTATAGTATTATTAACTATAGTCACCATGCTGTACATCCCCATGATTTATTTTATAGCTGGATGTTCATATTTGTTGATCCTTCACCCACTTTGTACACCCCACCCCTTCATCTCTTGGAACCACCAATCTGTTCTCTGTATCCATGAGCTTAGTATTTTTTGATAGTGATGGTGTTTTGTTTTTTATATTCCACAAATAAGTGAGATCATGTGGTATTTGTCCTTCTCTAACTTTATTTCACTTAGCAGAATGCCCTCAAGATCCATTCATATTGTTGCAAATGGCAAGTTTTCCTTCTTTTTTTGTGACTGAATATTCCATTGCATGCATGTGTGCGCGTGTATGTGTGTGTTTATATATATATATATATATATATATATATATATATATGTATATATATACACACATATACATACATGCATCAATAGACCACTTAGGTTGCTTCCATATCTTGGCTATTGTAAATAATGCTGCAATGAACATGGGGGTGCATATACATACATATATATATGTGTGTGTGTATATATATATATATTTTTTTTGCATACAGCTTTTTGAGTGTTTTCATTTCCTTCAGATAAATACCCAGAAATGGACTTTCTGGATATGATAGTTCTATTTTAATTTTTTGAGGAACCTCCATACTGTTTTCTGTAGTGGTTGTACCAATTTACATTCCCAGTGCACAAGGGTTCTCTTTTGTCCACATTCTCACCAACACTTGTTATTTCTTGACTTTTTAATAACAGTCCTAACAAGTACGAAGTGATATTGTAGCTTTGAGGTGCATTTCCCTAAAGATTAGTGATTTTGAGCACATTTTCATGTACATGCTGGTCATCTGTATGTCTTCTTTGGAAACATGTCTATTCAGATCCTCTACCAAATTTCCAGATTGTTTTTTGCTATTGAGTTATATGGGTTCTTTATATATCTTGAATATTAGCACCTTATCAGATACATGATTTGCAAATATTTTCTCCCATTTGACAAGCTGCCTATTCATTTTATTGATGGTTTCCTTTGCTGTGGGAAATTTTTTAGTTTGATGTAGTCCTAGGTGTTTATTTTTGCTTTGGCAGCCTTTGATGGGTCACCAAGACCCATCATCGGGAGTTATTGCCTGTGTTTTCTTCTAGGAGTTTTATGGTTTCAGGTCCTTATTTCAAATATTTGATCCATTTTGAGTTAATTTTTGTGTATAGCGTATGATATAATCCAGTTTCATTCTTTTGCATGTTGCTGTCCAGTTTTCCCAACACCTTTGTTGAAGAGAAGGTCTCTTCCCCATTGTATATTCTTGGTTCCTTTGTCATAAATTAATTGACTACATAAGCATTCGTTTATTTCTGGGCTTTCTATTCTCTTCCACTGCGTCTGTTTTTATGCCAGTGCCATACTGTTTTGATGTACTTTTTAAAGTTAATAAGGAATGTCAATAAGTGATTTAGTTTGCCCAAATGTAATGAAATTAACATATTACTATTTAATTGGGTTGGTTCGGCAATCAGCATTTAAAAAAATGAAATAGAACTGAATAAAAGGTATCTGAGTACATTACAGGTAGTTAGGGTGAGTACAGTTTAATGTAATATTTTTTTTAAGATTTTATTTTTAAGAAATCTCTGGGGCGCCTGGGTGGCGCAGTCGGTTAAGCGTCCGACTTCAGCCAGGTCACGATCTCACGGTCTGTGAGTTCGAGCCCCGCGTTAGGCTCTGGGCTGATGGCTCAGAGCCTGGAGCCTGTTTCCGATTCTGTGTCTCCCTCTCTCTCTGCCTCTGCCCCGTTCATGCTCTGTCTCTCTCTGTCCCAAAAATAAATAAACGTTGAAAAAAAAAATTAAAAAAAAAAAAAGAAATCTCTACAACCAATGTGGGGCTCAAACTCACAACCCCAACATCCAGAGTCACATGCTTCACCAACTGAGCCACCCACGCACCCTTAATGTAATTATTTTTTTTTCAATATATGAAATTTATTGTCAAATTGGTTTCTATACAACACCCAGTGCTCATCCCAAAAGGTGCCCTCCCTCAATACCCATCACCCACCCTCCCCTCCCTCCCACCCCCCATCAACCCTCAGTTTGTTCTCAGTTTTTAAGAGTCTTTTATGCTTTGGCTCTCTCCCACTCTAACCTTTTATTTTTTTTCCTTCCCCTCCCCCATGGGTTTCTGTTAAGTTTCTCAGGATCCACATAAGAGTGAAAATATATGGTATCTGTCTTTCTCAGATATGGCTTATTTCACTTAGCATAACACTCCCAGTTCCATCCAGGTTGCTACAAAGGGCCATATTTCATTCTTTCTCATTGCCAGTAATATTCCTTTGTATATACAAACCACAATTTCTTTATCCATTCATCAGATGATGGACATTTAGGCTCTTTCCAGAATTTGGCTCTTGTTGAAAGTGCTGCTATAAACATTGGGGAACAAGTGCCCCTATGCATCAGCACTCCTGTATCCATTGGGTAAATTCCTAGCAGTGCTATTGCTGGGTCATAGGGTTGATCTATTTTTAATTTTTTGAGGAACCTCCACACCGTTTTCCAGAGCGGCTGCACCAGTCTGCATTCCCACCAACAGTGCAAGAGGGCTCCCGTTTCTCCACATCCTCACCAGCATCTATAGACTCCTGATTTGTTCATTTTAGCCACTCTGATTGGCGTGAGGTGGTATTGCTTTGTATTTCCCTGATGAGGAGCGACGCTGAGCATCTTTTCATGTGCCTGTCGGCCATCCGGATGTCTTCTTTAGAGAAGTGTCTATTCATGTTTTCTGCCCATTTCTTCACTGGATTATTTGTTTTTCGGGTGTGGAGTTTGGTGAGCTCTTCATAGGTTTTGGATACTAGCCCTTTGTCCGATATATCATTTGCAAATATCTTTTCCCATTCCATTGGTTGCCTTTTAGTTTTGTTGGTTGTTTCCTTTGCTGTGCAGAAGCTTTTTATCTTCATGAGGTCGCAGTAGTTCGTTTTTGCTTTTAATTCCCTTGCCTTTGGGGATGTGTCAAGTAAGAAATTTCTACGACTGAGGTCAGAGAGGTCTTCTCCTGCTTTCTCCTCTAAGGTTTTGATGGTTTCCTGTCTCACATCCAGGTCCTTTATCCATTTTGAGTTTATTTTTGTGAATGGTGTGAGAAAGTGGTCTAGTTTCAACCTTCTGCATGTTGCTGTCCAGTTCTCCCAGCACCATTTGTTAAAGAGACTGTCTTTTTCCCATTGGATGTTCTTTCCTGCTTTGTCAAAGATTAGTTGGCCGTACGTTTGTGGGTCTAGTTCTGGGGTTTCTATTCTATTCCATTGGTCTATGTGTCTGTTTTTGTGCCAATACCATGCTGTCTTGATGATTACAGCTTTGTAGTCAAGGCTAAAGTCTGGGATTGTGATGCCTCCTGCTTTGGTCTTCTTCAAAATTACTTTGGCTATTCGGGGCCTTTTGTGGTTCCATATGAATTTTAGGATTGCTTGTTCTAGTTTCGAGAAGAATGCTGGTGCAATTTTGATTGGGATTGCATTGAATGTGTAGATAGCTTTGGGTACTATTGACATTTTGACAATATTTATTCTTCCAATCCATGAGCACGGAATGTTTTTCCATTTCTTTATATCTTCTTCAATTTCCTTCATAAGCTTTCTAAAGTTTTCAGCATACAGATCTTTTACATCTTTGGTTAGATTTATTCCTAGGTATTTTATGCTTCTTGGTGCAATTGTGAATGGGATCAGTTTCTTTGTCTTTCTGTTGCTTCATTATTAATGTATAAGAATGCAACTGATTTCTGTACATTGATTTTGTATCCTGCAACTTTGCTAAATTCATGTATCAGTTCTAGCAGACTTTTGGTGGAGTCTGTCGGATTTTCCATGTATAATATCATGTCATCTGCAAAAAGTGAAAGCTTAACTTCATCTTTGCCAATTTTGATGCCTTTGATTTCCCTTTGTTGTCTGATTGCTGATGCTAGAACTTCCAACACTATGTTAAACAACAGTGGTGAGAGTGGACATCCCTGTCGGGTTCCTGATCTCAGGGAAAAAGCTCTCAGTTTTTCCCCATTGAGGATGATGTTAGCTGTGGGCTTTTCATAAATGGCTTTTATGATCTTTAAGTATGTTCCTTCTATCCTGACTTTCTCAAGGGGTTTTATTAAGAAAGGTTGCTGAATTTTGTCAAAGGCCTTTTCTGCATTAACAGGATCATATGGTTCTTATCTTTTCTTTTATTAATGTGATGTATCACGTTGATTGATTTGTGAATGTTGAACCAGCCCTGCATCCCAGGAATGAATCCCACTTGATCATGGTGAATAATTCTTTTTATATGCTGTTGAATTCGATTTGATAGTATCTTATTGAGAATTTTTGCATCCATATTCACCAGGGATATTGGCCTGTAGTTCTCTTTTTTTACTGGGTCTCTGTCTGGTTTAGGAATCAAAGTAATACTGGCTTCATAGAATGAGTCTGGAAGTTTTCCCTCCCTTTCTATTTTTTGGAATAGCTTGAGAAGGATAGGTATTATCTCTGCTTTAAACTTCTGGTAGAACTCCCCTGGGAAGCCATCTGGTCCTGGACTCTTATTTGTTGGGAGATTTTTGATGACTGATTCAATTTCTTCACTGGTTATGGGTCTGTTCAAGCTTTCTATTTCCTCCTGAGTTTTGGAAGTGTGTGGGTGTTTAGGAATTTGTCCATTTCTTCTAGGTTGTCCAGTTTGTTGGCATATAATTTTTCATAGTATTCCCTGATAATTGCTTGTACCTCTGAGGGATTGGTTGTAATAATTCCCTTTTCATTCATGATTTTATCTATTTGGGTCATCTCCCTTTTCTTTTTGAGAAGCCTGGCTAGAGGTCTATCATTTTTGTTTATTGTTTCAAAAAATCAACTCTTGGTTTCATTGATCTGCTCTATAGTTTTGTTTATTTCTGCTCTGATCTTTATTATTGCTCTTATTCCGCTGGATTTGGGGTGTCTTTGCTGTTCTGCTTCTAGTTCCTTTAGGTGTGCTGTTAGATTTTGTACTTGGGATTTTGCTTGTTTCTTGAGATAGGCCTGGATTGCAATGTATTTTCCTCTCAGGACTGCCTTTGCTGCATCCCAAAGCGTTTGGATTGTTGTATTTTCATTTTCATTTGTTTCCATATATTTTTAAATTTCTTCTCTGATTGCCTGGTTGACCCATTCATTCTTTAGTAGGGTGTTCTTTAACCTCCATGCTTTTGGAGGATTTCCAGACTTTTTCCTGTAATTGATTTCAAGTTTCATAGCATTGTGGTCTGAAAGTGTTCCTGGTGTGATCTCAATTCTTTTATACTTATGAAGGGCTGTTTTGTGACCCAGTATGTGATCTATCTTGGAGACTGTTCCATGTGCACTCGAGAAGAAAGTATATTCTGTTGCTTTGGGATGCAGTGTTCTAAATCTATCTGTCAAGTCCATCTGATCCAATGTATCATTCAGGGCCCTTGTTTCTTTATTGATCCTGTGTCTAGATGATCTATCCATTGTTGTAAGTGGAGTGTTAAAGTCCCCTGCAATTACCACATTCTTATCCATAAGGTTGCTTATGTTTGTGAGTAGTTGTTTTATATATTTGGGGGCTTCCCTATTTGGCACATAGACATTTATAATTGTTAGCTCTTCCTGATGGATACTCCCTGTATTTATTTTATAGTGCCCTTCTTTATCTCTTGTTACAGCCTTTAATTTAAAGTCTAGTTTGTCTGATACAAGTATGGCTACTCCAGCTTTCTTTTGACTTCCAGTGGCATGATAAATAGTTCCCCATCCCCTCACTCTCAATCTGAAGGTGTCCTCAGGTCTAAAATGAGTCTCTTGTAGACAACAAATAGATGGGTCTTTTTTTTTTTATCCATTCCGATACTCTGTCTTTTGGTTGGCACATTTAGTCCATTTACGTTCAATATTATAGAAAGATATGGGTTTAGAGTTGTTGTGATGTCTGTAGGTTTCATGCTTGTAGCGATGTCTCTGGTACTTTGTCTCACAGGATCCCCCTTAGGATCTCTTGTAGGGCTGGTTTAGTGGTGACGAATTCCTTCAGTTTTTGTCTGTTTGGGAAGACCTTTATCTCTCCTTCTATTCTAAATGACAGACTTGCTGGGTAAAGGATTCTCGGCTGCATATTTTTTCTGTTCATCACATTGAAGATTTCCTGCCATTCCTTTCTGGCCTGCCAAGTTTCAGTAGAGAGATCCGTCACGAGTCTTATCGGTCTCCCTTTATATATTACAGCACGTTTATCCCTAGCTGCTTTCAGAATTTTCTCTTTATCCTTGTATTTTGCCTGTATGACTATGATATGTCATGCAGAAGATTGATTCGTTATGTCTGAAGGGAGTTCTCTGTGCCTCTTGGATTTCAATGCCTTTTTCCTTCCCCAGATCCGGGAAGTTCTCAGCTATTATTTCTTCAAGTTCACCTTCAGCACCTTTCCCTCTCTCTTCCTCCTCTGGAAGACCAATTATGCATAGATTATTTCTCTTTAGTGCATCACTTAGTTCTCTAATTTTCCCCTCATACTCCTGAATTTTTTTATCTTTTTCTCAGCTTCCTCGTTTTCCATAATTTTATCTTCTAGTTCACCTATTCTCTCCTCTGCCTCTTCAATCTGAGCCATGGTCGTCTCCATTTTATTTTGCAGCTCATTTATAGCATTTTTTAGCTCCTCCTGACTGTTCCTTAGTCCCTTGATCTCTGTAGTAATAGATTCTCTGCTACCCTCTATACTGTTTTCAAGCCCAGTGATTAATTTTATGACTATTATTCTAAATTCACTTTGTTATATTTAAATCCTTTTTGATCAGTTCATTAGCTGTTATTTCCTGGAGATTCTTTTGGGGGGGAATTCTTCCGTTTTGTCATTTTGTATAGTCCTTGGAGTGGTGCGAAACTGCAGGGCACTTCCCCTGTGCTGTCTTGAATAACTTGTGTTGGTGGGCGGGGCCACAGTCAGACCTGTTGTCTGCCCCCAGCCCACTGCTGGGGCCACAGTCAGACTGGTTTGTGCCTTCTCTCCCCCCTTCCTAGGGGCGGGATTCACTGTGGGGTGGCGTGGCCTGTCTGGGCTACTTGCACACTGCCAGGCTTCTGGTGCTGGGGATCTGGTGTATTAGCTGGGGTGGATTGGCAAGGTGCACAGGGGTGGCAGGGGCAGGCTTAGCTCGCTTATCCTTCGGAGATCCGCTTCGGGAGGAGCCCTGCGGCACCAGGAGGGAGTCAGGCCGACCGCCAGAGGGATGGATCCGCAGAAGCATAGCGTTGGGTGTTTGCATGGTGCAAGCAAGTTCCCTGGCAGGAACTGGTTCCCTTTGGGATTTTGGCTGGGGGATGGGCGAGGGAGATGGGGCTGGCGAATGCCTTTGTTCCCCGCCAAGCTGAGCTCTGTCGTCCAGGGCTCAACAACTCTCCCTCCCGTTGTCCTCCAGCCTTCCCGCTCTCCGAGCAGAGCTGTTAACTTATAACCTTCCAGATGTTAAGTCCCGCTTGCTGTTGGAACACACTCCGTCTGGCCCCTCCCCTTTTGCAAGCCAGACTCGGGGCCTCTGCTTGGCCGGCAGACCGCCCCTCCGCCCCGGCTCCCTCCCGCCAGTCCGTGGAGCGTGCACCGCCTCTCTGCCCTTCCTACCCTCTTCTGTGGGCCTCTCATCTGTGCTTGGCTCCAGAGAATCTGTTCTGCTAGTCTTCTGGAAGTTTTCTGGGTTATTTAGGCAGGTGTAGGGGGAATCTGAGTGATCAGCAGTACTCGGTGAGCCCAGCATCCTCCTATGTCGCCATCTTCCCCTAACCCCCTGTAATTATTTCTTAAAGCAGACCACAGGATAAACTTTAAAGATATCAGGTTAAGGAATGAAAAATTTATTGTGTATACTTGAAATGTAAAATGACCTTAACAAAAAATAAAAAGTAATTATTAAAATACCAAAGTATAATACAAATTTAAAACAGAGATCTTAGTGTGAGAAAAATCAATGTTCACCACCATCCTATTTATTTAGATTCCATACACGTAAAGTTCACGTGTCATGACAACAATGCAAGTTTATTTATTTTTTTCTGTGGGAGAGAGAGACAGAGACAGAGCATGAGAGGCAGAGAGGGAGACACAGAATCGAAGCAGGCTCCAGGCTCTGAGCTGTCAGCACAGAGCCTGACGTGTGGCTCAAAATCACAAACCGTGAGATCATGACGTGGGCTGAAGTTGGACGCTTAACCAAATGAACCACCCAGGTGCCCTGATTTTTAGTTTACTTTTATATTAAGAAAGAAAAAGGTTACCTGAACAATTCAAATGTATGTGAAAGTGGACCCATTTGCATTTAAACACATGAATCTTTAAGTATCCATATGCTCAAATACTGAAAATTTGAAACCATTTCACTTTTATTAAAACGATTTAAAGCTTATAGTCCAGCAGAAAAAGCACACGACTCAGATTGGAAATTTAGCAATCAGATGCATAGGTATGAATGCCAGCATCACTACTCACTGATATGGTGACCTTGGGCTTGTCACTGGATCTAAATATCAATTTTCTTATTAGTAAAATGTGAATAATCTATTCGATAGTTGGAAATGAATTATAAAATATGAATGCACACATGCGAAAGAAGCTTAAAAACCTGAAGTGCTATGTAATTGTTAGGTATCATCATCAAATATGTAATAAAAGTCTTGTGCAAGAAGAAACAAAAGACTTTTCTCTTTAATTTTTCCTCCCCCCCCAAGAATGTGGTTTTTCAAAATATGCAGTTCTCTCTGAAGATTTTGCATGAAACTCAAGTACTACCTCAGTATTCTGGAAAGATAAACTGTTACTGTGAAAGGGTAAATTAGCTGGGCTGTAAACAAATTTGCTAAGGAAATATCTAACGTATTGGAAAACAAGCTGCCTTACTTGTTTGTGTACGAACAGGGCTGCCAATTACAAGTAAGTGGTACCATTAAGGCACCAAAAGCCAAATCTCTACCTGGAAATATTTTTTGATTATTCAAGTTAATAAATATACTTTAAAGTAAAAATTCTTACTCATTCATTCATTCATTTATTTTTGAGAAAGCACACACATGTGTGCATGTACAAGTCGGGGAAAGGCAAAGAGAGAATCCCAAGTAGGCTCCATGCTGTCAGCACAGAGCCTGATGTGGGGCTGGATCTCACAATATCATGACCCAAGCTGAAATCAAGAGTCGATGCTTAACCAGCTGAGCCACCCAGGCCCCTATTTAAGTTCTCTCTACATCCAACATGGGGCTCAAACTTATGACCCCAAGATTAAGAGTCACACACTCTGACTCAGCCAGGTGCCCTGGAAATAAAAATTCTTATTATGAATAAATGTATAATGTATCTGGTCTTCCTACAAGACTGAACTCATTAATACATGTTTTAATCAAACTTTCATGTATTTATACTCTAAAGATCACTTAACATTATAACATTTAGCCTTAAAGTAGTCACAAAAGTATACCAGACTCACCTTAATACTGCCGCCAACAACTTCCATTACCTTGCCTCGATACCACATAGTATCTGATCCTCTTACTGCACAGGCTTCTCCCTTTTTCCAGAAATAAGGCTCCAAAAGACCAAGGCATTTTAAATTACTTTGAATTTCATTCATCATTTTTGTTAGCTCAAATTCTGAAGAAATTATTAAAAATAGAAAGCATTTAGGAAGAATTTCCTCCCAATTTCAATATGAAATCATCAATAACCTTTAATAATCTCATCACCGGGATAATAGTATAAGGAACTACTAGAGCTTTAATAAAAATATAACTCCTTCAGTAGCTTCCATATGTTTCAAAACATGGAACTAACAGCATGTAAATAATTATTCTGATCTCTGGTTATAAATGTAAGCATTATTTTGGGAATAAAGCATGGTTAAAAGCTCTAAACACATTAACAGATAGCCTAATATAAAAGAACTACCATGTTAAGATAATGTCATTTTACCAGCATACTTAAGTAAAGTAGAACACAAGTCAGGTGTTACTTGATGCTTAGATAGACACAACATAATTCTGGGATATAAAATTAAAATTCTAATGTTGCTATTTGCTGCTAATTGGCTCATCATTTCCACAGTAAATACATATCCCCATAACTGATACCACTGAAGGCAAAGTATGGGGGCAACTGCCACATCAGTTCTACCACTTTAGTTGTGTGATCTTGTTTCTTTACCTCCATGAGCCTCAGTTTAATCTGTAAACCTGGTATGACAGAACCTGTCTCCATTATCAGTATTGCGGGGGATTAAATGTAAAACATCTAGCACATTGCCTGACAACGTTAACAGTCAACCAGCTTTAGCTATGACTATTCACTTCTAGGTTAGCAAATTGCACAGATTTGTTTTGTGTTTGAATTAGAAAAACAGGGTTTAGGAGGTCAACAAATGAGACAAAAATTTCAACAAATGCATAGCCATCATACCCCTATCCATAGCTGGAATACTTATTATGGAGCTAATGGACTTAAATACCCATGAGTGCTAGAGCTGCTGTTAGTTACAAAGTATGCTGGATGCACCCAGGTTGTAGTAAGGAAACATTTGTACGTAAGCCTAAAGAGATAGCAGGAAGGAGATGAATATTCTCAAAGGGCTCCCAATCTTCAGTCATTCGTTGTGGTTTCTTTCCTCATTCTACAGAATATGAACTTTTGTATTCTTTTCTCTTGGAGAGCTCCCAAACTTGCATAAGTGCCAGGTCCTACAAACCTGGAACCAGCTCCATGTTTTTCTTATGCCCAGTGTCTATCCCTGATGTCTCAACAAATGATTTTTATGTGAAAAGCACTTTGCATGAGTTATTTTCACAAAAAACCTGTGAAAATGAGGTTAAACCTTGCCCAAGGTATTTCAATCTATGTATACTTCATAGAGAATGGGGCTGCTAGCTACTACTTTTAGTGATTAATCAATCCCACATAACATAAAAGATATTACCTGACAACTTAGGTACTACAAATATAGTTCCATCATTGCCAATGCAGCTGACTGTTGCCTCAAATACTTTCATGTTAGGAATAGCTGGTGGTTTGTAGCATCCAGTGGTTCTTGGTTCTGGAATTTTCTGCTTAAATTCAGATACCTTGTGTTCACTGATAACATCAGCAGCTTTTTTGTCAGGGTCAAAGTTAGTCTTAATACACTTTGTAACCATTGAATCTTCTTGTTCTGGGGGGATTTCCAAAGACTTCTCAGATGAATGGCTGTTATTTAATTTTTTAATTCTGTAACATCCAAAAAATAATATATCTAAACATGAGCAAATAAAAACATTCTTTGGAAAACAATATAAAGAGAGTCCTTCAAATATACTGGAAATTTAAAGAAAATATTTGTTCTAGTCTAGGATACATTAGTCTAATTTGTTACATAAAAAAGAGCATAATTTAAGTTATAATAAAAATTGTTTTAAATTATAAATCAGCTTGAGAAAAAAGTAATAATTTCACTTAAATGTTTTAAATTACTGTCTCATATTTACATGTTATTCTGTCTTAAAATCTCAAAGTATATTACAAGTATTGTACAATTAACTAGATCTTAAAGGGAAATACAACATCTTCAGGCTGATTCTAATTTAGTCCACAGACAGAACATACACACATTCTATCAAAATAATACAAATAGTAAGTCCCTTAAAAATAATTCAGCACTACTGAGATAGTGTCAGTGGTAATAAGCTATAACTCATAATTTTTTTACTTCCTGTCATTCCCTTCCAGTTAAAAAAATGTACGCCTACTATAAAAAAAACCTATAGGAAATATTGTTTATTTTCATAGAATTGTAGGTTTTTGTTTCTTCTACTTTCTTGTATTTTCTTTAAAAAAAAAAAAGGAGATAAGCACTTGTGAGACAGCTACATAATTCTTCAACTAACATCGTTCCCACCTGGACTTCAGCCTTGAGACAGCTGATAGTTTTAGTGCCGTAAAAGCAGTAAAGAACATCAGTTAGCAGTTAGCAGTATTAACTTGCCTAGCACTTTCCACTTTACCATTCTTTTACCAAGGAATTGCTTTAGCCTAAAGCCAGTGAACCTGAAAAGAGACACATGCAGGGTATCTTTACGCAGAGCCTTGCTGTATGCCAGTACACGCTACCATGCTTACCTAACTACTTCATGCCCCATTTTATTTTTGATTTCTCATTCTCCTACCATTACAGCAGGACTGGGGTCCTGGCCCAAATAAGTTAATTTATAATAGTGCAAGATAAAAAAAGAGATCTGGCCACGTATGGTACAAAGTGGCTACTTGGAACATGTGTTTGCAGTTCTAATAGGCCTTGTATCTAGAAGGCGAGAAATAAAAAGCAGCAGCTAGGGCTATAGCAATATCCTCATCCTTTGCCTCTTGTACCAACGGTACCTTAAACCACAAACTTAGTACCTGAAAGGTCTTTAAATTTAAATATTGTTCAATTACTTTTCTGCTATCCATTCGTGTTTCACATAAACACATTTTGGTATATACCTACCACAATTTCCAACATAAAGCTTCAACATTTCTGTCTAAGCAAATGATGGCAAAGGGCTCAGATATGGTACCCAGTATGTAATTCTCTTTTCCTTTGGTTTAGAGTGTAAATGCCAAAGCAAAAGGGAAAACATAAAAACAGAAATGTCAGTAGGGATTTAAAGATGTAAGAGCTAATGAACCTGAATAAAGAAATAAGCAATCCTGAATGAATTTATTTCTGAGCTGGCTTCTCAAGGTTAAGTTTGTAAATCATTAGGAGCAAACAAGATGAAGTTCAGGTTTGAAAGCACACAGATATAAGGATTTACACAGGCAAGTAAGAAGCCTTCATTATAAACTGGTGTTAAAAAAAAAAAGTACATACCTCCTTTCTCTCAAAGCCAAACCCTTTTTAATCAAATATTTAGAAACATCGACACGCTCTCCTTTCTCATCTCTGCAGAAAATTTTCACAGGTAATGGCCATGTTGTATTGTTTTCCTGCAGTGATTTAAGAAAACAGTAAATATGAAATACTAAAAGGAAACCTTATAAACAACATACTTCTCACAGGCATTTCCTCCACATTTATCCAAGTCAGAAAAATAAATTTCCAACCAAGTAAAGTTATTTTGGTACCTGACTCTATCAGAGAGAAAATAACATGGAAGAGAGTCAAGTGGGACAGATAGTTGGTTTGTGAAATGTGTCAGGAAGACCTCACTGTCTTATCTTGTTTTAAAGTTTATTTATTTTGAGAAAGACACTGAGTAAGCAGGTGTGCATGAGTGGGGGAGAGGCAGAGAGGGAGGGACAGAGAAGAGACAGAGACAGAGAGCAGGTTCTGCAACATCAGTGCAGAGCCCAAAGCAGGGTTCAAACCCACGAACTGCGAGATCATGACCTCAGTTAAAGTTGGACGCTCAACTGACTGAGCCACCCAGGCACCCCAGGAAGACTTCACTGTCAAGGTGAAACATGGGTGTATCTGTCAGGGGAGGCAGACTGCAAACTTTTCTTTCAGCCCAGAACAGGCTGGGGGAACATAAGTTACAAATTTGTCTATCTTCCTAAACCGTTTGCAAATTACAGAACTGAAATGTATTTTCCCAGGTGTGCTGTATGTGTGTGTGTAAAGAAAGGAAAGTGCTGCAAGGCCTATATACTCTGCTTCACATGGAATTAGGAAAATAGAGAAAGTACACATAGAAAAAGTAACACGGAAAAATTACCTAAGAAAATTCTAATCATTAACACAATAAAAGGTATCCCATTGGAATAAAAGTAAAGAAAGAATACTTTTAAGGGTTCTGAAAAAATAGATCCCTCTTCTCAAACCTATACTTACACAAACACCCATTTTTATGCATACAATCAATATGATTTCACTAGAAGACTAACTCTTCAGTTTGTAAAGAATAGCAAAAGGCTTTAGAAATGCTCTCTAGCATGTTTTTTGACATGCAAATTATCAACTCAAGATTATTACTTTAGAAATGTTTTGATTAATTCATATAATCATCTATGGGGTATCTATAATAAACAGGTGTTATAACTTGAAATAAGACCAAAAATGCTGTCAAAAAATCCAAATAGTTTGCTGTTATTTTCTCAACAATAAATTGTAGAAAACATCATTGTAACTGTTTAGCCCACTACACACCTGTAAGATTATGGTTGCTACAGCTCCAGTCAGGTACAATGAAAGACAGTCACAAGCTGTAGCTGTCCACTTGTCACTCCCACCAGTTGGTCTAAAACAACAAAAACAGACAACTTGTTTTATAACAAATAGCGTAAGATACAGAAATATAAAAGAACCACTATATGTATATATTCATATATATATGAACAAACTTCATATGTAGTGAGAAATCAATTAAAGCATGGCTTCTGTTATTTTCATAATTTTCTTCTGTTTTCATAGACTTTTGCTTATTCCTCTCTATTCTACTTAGGGATCATATCATATGCTAACATGTATATCTGTTCTGCAGCTACACTGAGAACCCTTAAAAAGGTAATGTTTTATGTACTTTTTTTTTTTTTACCTATTATGTACATTTCATACATGCTGAGTAGACTATAAACTCTTGAGAGTGGGGATAACGTATTATGTGTTATGTCCATCATCATATCCCTAATGCCTGGCACACAGAAAGCACTTTAAAACTATTTAATGGAAATTTAAAAAGAACAATCCCTTTGCAATAATGATTCCACTGCCCAAACATTTTTGAAAGCTTTTTTCTGGAATTTAAATCTAATATGAATTGCAACCCATGAATATTAGCCTCAATAATTTATGGACAATTTATTTTTAATATTCATGGTAAAAATGTTCAATAGGGGCGCCTGTGTGGCTCAGCTGGTTAAGCATCTGACTTTATTTATTTATTTATTTATTTATTTATTTAATTTATTTATTTAAATCCAAGTTAGTTAACATATAGTGTAATAATGATTTCAGGAATAGCATCCAGCTCTTGATTTCGGCTCAGGCCAGGATCTCACTCACAATCATGAGATCAAATCCTGTGTCAGGCCCTGCACTGAGCGTGGAGCCTGCACAGGATTCTTTCTTTCCCTCTCTCTCTGCCCCCTCCCACTTACGCGTGCGCTCTCTCAAAATAAGTAAACGTTTAAAAAAATGTTCAATGAATATTGATAGGTCAATGAAAAGCAGAATATTCAATTTCCTCGTCTGTTTTAGTTTGTGGAATTGAAACTGACTGACTTTCCATCAAATCCGCCTCCAAAGAATAAAGAACTAGTACCATGAAAGAGATTACAAGTATCATAATGCAGGCTCTAAAGGTCCTCTATACATGATTTCTAGATCTGGAGTTTCCATGGAGTCGACCCATCGGGTAAACAACTAACCTGGCCAATCTTTTCATATTAATGAGTGAACAAAACCAACTGTGCATGTAGTTTGACCAAGTAGGATTTAGTAAATATGCTACACTATTTACTAAGAAGCCCAAATGATGTTCTTAAGAATTAAGAATTTAAATTATCAGTGACTCTTAGAATTAGTTGTGGTTTTCAAAATTTATTATGACGATATTCAGATAAAAATCAGTGTTAACAGGGGCACCTGGGTGGCTCAGTTGGTTGAGTGTCCGACTTTGGCTCAGGTCATGATCTCGAGGCTCATGAGTTTGAGACCCACATCGGGCTTGCTGCAACTAGCCTCTCAGTGCAGAGCTCACTTCGGATCCTCAGTCCCCTTCTTTCTGCCCCTTCCCCACATGCACTCTCCCCCAAATAAATATTTAAAAATAATCAGTGTTAACATTAAGATTTTCTTATGCTCTATTATGAATATACATTTTGTAAATATTAACTTTTAAGACTATGAAGTATTTACAACATTAAAAAATTCTTTGGTCTGTATTCATACAACTCTGTTTCAGTTGGGAAAGATGAAAAGGCTCTGGAAATGGATAGTGGTAAAGGTTGCACAACATTGTGAATATGTTTAATACAACTGAAATGTACACTAAAAATGGCAAAATATATGTTTTGTATATTTTACTATAAGAAAAAGATTTTTCAGAAGGGTAGTAAATCATAGTGATTAGAGCTCCAATTCTTCTTTTAAAATATCAACCTATTTATTTGTCTATAGCAGGGGAGGGACAGAGAGAGGCAGAGAGAGAATCCCAAGCAGGCTCTGGACTGTCACCACAGAGCCTGACTTGGGGCCTGATCTCACAAATTGTGAGATCATGACCTGAGCCAAAACCAAGAGTCAGGCGTTTAACCAAGCCACCCAGGCACTTTGCTCCAATTCTAAATTCATACTTGTTTATAATCCTAGCTCAAAAGTTAATAGATGTATTACTCTGGAAAATAACCTCTTGAAGACTCAATTTTCTTATCTATAAATAATACCTTATCTATAGCTTAAAGGTTTATTGTGAGGATTAACTAGAGTAATGCCTATAAGACAATTAACACAGGGTCCAGAAGTGCTAAAGGTTAGCCAGTATTAGACTCATGAAATAATGGTATCTCATTTGAGTCCAAAAGATATAATTCAAGGTGCGTATAGGAACACATTCTCTACATTATTGGATACAATTAAAGGATTGATGAATTCTGTTCAATTGCTCTGATTGAACTGTTCAAGGTAGAACTGAAAATTAGGATAAAATATTTTTTTAATTTTTAAAACGTTTGTTTTTGAGAGAAAGTGCATGAGCGGGGGAGGGGGAGACACAGCATGTGAAGCAGGCTCTGCGCTGACAAAGAGTGCCCGATGTAGGGCTCAAGCTCATGAGCCATGACATCATGACCTGAGCCAAAGTCAGACGCTTAACTGACTGAGCCACCCAGGCGCCCCCAGGATAAGAATTTTTAGGATGGTTGGCCTGAAATTTCCATTCCAGGGCGTTAAATTCTTTCAATTTATAGAACAAATTTATTGATGTGGCCCCACAGTCACTCTTAGTAATCGCAGACAGTGGAAAAGGTACCTGTAAGATTAATGTTCTGTGCAAACAGGCAGATATGGAAACTACTATTGATAAGCTCTTCAAGAACATTAAATAAATGGTCTACCAGCAATTAGAACAGAAAGGGGTCACTAAGAACAAGGTATCCTATTGTGGAGACCAATTTTAATACAGTGTAGGGAAATACTAGTGACTGAAAGAGATGTGCTCCACAGCAGTGAAGTCAGCTGGTCTTGACTGTTCATTTATTAGGGCTGGTATAAAAAGAATTACTGTCATGATGCCCCTAAGATCTCTGAGTTCCAATTCTAAGATTCTATAAATCTCTTATTTTTATTAAAGTATAATTAACAAAGTTATGTTAGTTTCTAGTGTACAACATATTGATTCAATAATTCCATACATTACTCAGTTCTCACCCTGGTAAGTTTGTCACCATACAACATTATCATAACATTATTGACTATATTCCCTATGCTGACTTTTCATCTCCATGAATTTTATGAAGGGAGTTTTTTTTAATTTCATTTCCCTTTATTTTATAAAGGGAAGTTTATACTTCCTAATCCCCCTTTATAAAATTCTATAATTCTTATTACAAAGAATTAGATTTATTTCCATGGATTTATCAATGAAGAAATGTGCCCTACAAACAGAAAACTGCCACTTCTGTATTTTTCAAAAAGAAATCTGGGGATAATACATACCCATATTAAGTCTCATAGGAATCTTCTATGAACAGTTATATACAAAAAATTGGGACAAATGGATAAATTCTTAGAGACACAGAATCTTCCAAGACATAGTCAGGAAGATAATCTGAACAGACCGACTGGTGGTAATGAAAGTGAGGCAATAAAAACAAACAAACAAACAAAACAAAACAAAAACCCTAACCTCTCAACAAACAAAAGTCTAGGACCAGATGACCATACAGGTGAATTCTTCCAAACATTTAAGAAAGGGATAATAATATTTACCCTCAAACTATTTCAGAAGTTAAAAAGGAAGGAATACTTCCAAACTCATTCTATAAGGCCAGAATTACTCTGGTACAATGGGATATCACTTCACACATCTTCTTCATCCACTCATCTACAGGTTGACAGGTTGCTTTCCTATCTTGGTGAGGCTACTGTAAATAATGCTGAAATGAACATAGGGGTGTGTATGTCTTTTTGAATCAGTGTTTCAGTTGTGTTTTGATAAATACCTAGAAGTGGAATTGCAGGATCATATACTAGTTCTATCTTAAATTTCTGAGGAACCTCTTTGGTGTTTTCCATAGTGGCTGCACCAACTTATATTTCAACCAATAGTACATCAGTTTCCCTTTTCTCTACATCCTCACCAACATTTGTTATTTCTTGTCATTTTGATAATAGCTATTCTAACATGTGTGAAGAGATACCTATTGTGGTTTGACCATCTGTAAGTCTTCTTTAGAAAAAATGATCTATGTGTAAGACCTGAAACCATAAAAACTCTAGAAAAGAACACAGGCAGTAATTCCTCTGACATTGCCCATAGCAACATTTTTCTAGATATGTCTCCTGAGGGAAGGGAAACAAAAGCAAAATTAAACTATGAGGACTACATCAAAATAAAAAGCTTTTGTATGGCAAAGAAACAACCATCAAAACAAAAAGACAACTTACTGAATGGGAGAACATATTTGCAAATGATACATCATCATGTTTTAAATGAAAGAAAATTTCCTGTGCTTTTAGAAGGAAGAGGTAGATCACTATTGCTTTCCTAGCTTCATGGCTCTAGAACTCTCTGGTGCTGTTCTCCCAAAGTGACAGAAAATATGGCCTCATACTTTGATATCTTGCTCCTCTCCCCTACTTTTATCTGCATCTTTTCTTTCCTTTGCCCCAGTGTCTGTCTTGCTCAAATTAGGCTCTATCCCCAACAGTTTCTGCTCAGTGTGAGGTCACGGAAGAGAGCATCAGTTTACTTCCAAAGGTTATATGGCTAAGGTTTCAGCACCACAAAAATGCGGCACATTATAGATCTCTCACATCCAATTATGAAGAGCATCTTGCATTATTCCCTTCTTGGTCTTGGTTGTTGTTCTCAGATTGGCTTGCATGCTCCAGTGAAAACCTGTTGCCAATTCCTATTCTCAGAGCTGTTAGAATCCCAGTCAGCCTTCCTTCCACACAAATGCCGATAACCCTAAGGGTCCATAAGGGCATGGTGTACCACATGGTGTACTTGTTTGTATTTGGGGCTTACAGAGGGAAACCTAGTTGTCTACTTAGGTTTTAGAGATTGACTGTGCTGTCTTTAGTTTTGCTATCCAAACTGCTCTGTGTTTATGGTAGAATTCTACTAGATTCAAAAAGTATTTCATGCCACTTTCAGAATCCTAATTCACTTTTTGGTAATTTATATATTTTTAGCTTTCCATGCAATGCTAAGCTTATAAAATATACTTTATTTCTATCTATGTCCTTCAAGTTTTTAATAATTTAACAGTTTGAATCTACCTAGATACCCATGATACTCACCTATCTATATTCCTTGGTACCTCTAAAGTTTATGTGCTCCAAATTTTTATCTTTCCCTCTTCTTAAAACCTCAAAATTAACTAGATTTTTAAATAACTGCTTATTTGTGTGTGGGGGGGGAAGAGAGAGGGAGGGAAAAAATATGAGTGGGGGAAGGGCAGAGAGAGGGGGGACAGAGGATCCAAAGTGGGCTCTGTGCTGACAGCAGAGAGCCCGAGGTGGGGCTTGAACTCATGAACCCTGAGATCATGACCTGAGCTGAAGTCAGTCACTTAACCAACTAAGCCACCCAGGCGCCCCCCAAATTAACTAGATTTATGAAATTTCAGAATTCTAGTAAAATTAAAACTGACAAGAACCAAACAAAAAAGAAAAATACTTGTAATTATTCAATAATGAGAAAATTTACTCAGCTAAAAACTACCTTATATCAACAAGAGAGCATTCCAAAGATAATCTTCCCATTGTCCTTAGGTTTTCTTGAAGCTCTCGTAAACAGGTAATATTCACTACTAGTTCATCACCCACGTCATACAGCAAAACCTATGAAAATAGTAACTTTGAGTCTGTGGAAAGACAGTATTTCAAAATGTTTTTCACAAATTGAATAGCATAATAAAAATTAGATTTAAAAAATTTCAAGATAAAAATACTGAATCCATTCACCTTCACAATTATATTTTTAACTCTGCATTTACCTCTACCAATGTGTCTGTAACCATTCTGATGATCTGGCCTCTTTGCCACTGATTTTTATCTGGGATCCTAACTGCACAGTGCATATCATTTTCCCATTTAATGGGTTCCCATTTTGAGTCTTCATAAGCAGCTACCATCTTTTCTTCTAAACTGTATAAAGAAAAAAAATTAACTTTCAAACCTTTTCTTACAACACCTAAGTCTCTAACCACGTCTTCTACTGTCCCCGCTTTCTCACTCTACTCAAGCCAAACTGGATACCTTGTTTTTCCTTGAATACCCAAGCACATTTCCACTGCAGGGCCTTTGAACTTGTTCTTCCCTCTGCATGAGATGATCTTCCTCCAGATACCCTCATGGTTTACTCCCTCTCTTCCTTTAGGATCCATTTCAAATGTCATAGTCTTTTTGAGGCCTTCCCTGATCATCCAAAATTGCCTTCCTCCTCAACTGCTTTTACTCTACTGTCTTTATCACCATCTACTACAGTAAATATTTTGTCTATTGTCTCTCTACCAGAATTTAAGCTTGATGACGCCAAAGACTTGTAAATGTTTTTACCACTGTATCCCCAACACCTACAATACTGGTTGTCAAAAATAGGTGTTCAATAAGTATTTGGGGAATGACTAATTCTAATATAGTGAAAATAGCCAGTAAATACACTATTTGTATACTTTTAACCAGTGTTTCAGTGACTGTTTAACTGAAATAATTTTGCTTTTAAAATTCTACATTTATGGGGCGCCTGGGTGGCGCAGTCGGTTAAGCGTCCGACTTCAGCCAGGTCACGATCTCGCGGTCCGTGAGTTCGAGCCTCGCGTCAGGCTCTGGGCTGATGGCTCGGAGCCTGGAGCCTGTTTCCGATTCTGTGTCTCCCTCTCTCTCTGCCCCTCCCCCGTTCATGCTCTGTCTCTCTCTGTCCCAAAAATAAATAAAAAATGTTGAAAAAAATTAAAAAATAAATAAATAAAATTCTACATTTGTGATTTCTAGATTTTTGAAACAAAATATAGAAAAAAGCCCATATGCAATCCATGTTTTCCTTATATGTTATACCTGTTAAGTAAGTTTTCTGTTAATAACCACTGAACATAAATCTTCTCAGGAGATATCACATTACAGATATGTACAGGTAGTTCCTTATTATAAAGTGATTGGAGATTCTCATTAGGTAGAGATTTTATAGATACAGGATTTAAGCTGTTTACTTCATTTGAAATAATTTCTTCTGGAGAAGGATCCCATACTTCACTATGTTTTTTGGAATTATCCTTGAGGGTATACCTGGAAAATAACAAAACCCATTAGCAAAAATAGTTTGCAAAATATTCATGTTTGTATTTGCTTACATCTAGAGATGAACAAGTTTTTTTTTTAAACGTTTATTTTTGAGAGACAGAGAGATATAGAGCATGAGCAGGGGAGGGGCAGAGAGAGAGAGGGAGACACAGAATCTGAGGCAGGCTCCAGGTTCTGAGCTGTCAGCACAGAGCCCAATGTGGGGCTCGGACCCATGAACCGCAAGATCATGACCTGAGCCAAAGTCGGGAGCTTAACCGCTGAGCCACTCAGGTACCCCTAGAGATGAACAAGTTTTAGCTATGATTCGCTACTTCCCAGTTTTCATATTAACAGCAATTTTAGTTTCTTTTTTTAAAAAGGGCTAACTATTACCAAAGTAAGTACAAAAACCACCCTTAAAAGTCAAACTTTCTCTCTTTTTTTTTTTTTTTCAGTGAGCAAGAGCATGAGTGGGGGGAGGGGCGGAGAGAGAGGGAGAGAGAATCCCAAGCAGGCTCCACACTCAGTATTGAGTCCAGCATGGGACTTGATCCCACAACCCTGTGATCATGACCTGAGCTGAAATCAAGAGCTGGATGCTCAACCAACGGAGCCACCCAGGTGCCCCCAAACTTTCTATTTTAGAAGCGTTTTAAATACCAAGTTTGTTCATAATTTCATCATCTGCCATTGATATCTTGTACTCAAAAAGAGAAGCATTATTGATAATTTGTTTTGATGACTAAAAAGTATCAATCCACTTGCCAGTGAGAATACAAGTGGAAGCCAATTGCTATGAAGGTGTATTAAAAAGAGAAATTATTGAAGTGTTTAGAATGTTTAATAAGTCAGGTTAGTTCATACTGAAAACACAGATAATTAGATGTCCTTTATTTTTATTAAAGAAAAACTTAATTTCTTTCACAATAAGCTTGAGATTTAGCTAACCAAGGTGACTTAATTTTTGTTGCTATATCTAATGGATAATTTTCAGCCCTTACTTGACTTGAATTCTCAGCACTAGCTACTCTTTCCTTCTTGAAACGTTCTCTCTCTGGTTCCTGGTTTTTCTTCAGTCTCAGGCTCATGATCTACCAGTTTTGGACTTTCTTTCTCATAGATTATAACCCTCATAGTTGCATCTTCATCAAGGGAAATTGAGATGAATAATGAAAGTGATTTTCATTTATTCAAATGGACTCATTTATATGCTGCTAACTCCCAGGTGAATCACTTAACCATGTCTCTCTTCAGAGATCCATATATTCATTTCCTCCATTTAATTAATGTTTACTGCAAACACTCCCACCCCTCTGCCCTTCTATACTGCGGTCACCTCAACCACTGGTCTGTCTTGGGTATTATTAGCACAATGGCTCAAATCTAGCTCTCGTTCAACGTATCCACTTGAACCCAGAAAAAATTCACATTTCTTCAAATGGGAATGTGGGCTAATTCTACCACTAACTACTCTATACTGACATTTCTCTTACTAATTCTCTTCTCAAATAGGTACAAAGGGCTACTAAAGCAGATCTTCTACCTAGAAATAAGATGCTATTCTCTTTCTAGAAGTACTTTAAATCCTGAGGAGCCATTCTCTTGGTTTCAGGGTCACTTAGGGAGGGAGGGAAAAGCCACTCTACTCCCCATTAAACTAATGACTCCAATTATTTTTCCGTCTATTTTTCCTGATTCAAAAACAGGGGGAAACTCCAAAGCAGATATCCAAAAGAAAATGATATGCCACTTTCTTTTTTTTTTTTTTTAAGTTTTATTTATTTTGAGGGAGAGAGAGAGGGAGAGAAAGAGCAAGCAGTGGGGGGTGGGGGGGCAGAGAGAGAGGGAGAGAGAGAACCCCAAGCAGGGTCCGCACTGTCAGTGCGTGGAGCCCAACACAGGGCTCAAACTCACAAACCACGAAATCATGACCTGAGCCAAAATCAAGAGTCGGATGCTTAACTCTTGATGCTTAACTTGAGCCACCCAGGTGCCCTACCACCTTCCTGTGAATAAACTGAATTTTTTAAAGTTTGTAGGTCTACTTACCCTACTTCATAAGATGCTAGGCCCTCTTTGACTAGCTGGTCATTTATACTAGTAGGAGTCATTCCAGGAGCACCAAGAGAATCAAAAAGCTCAACTAACAGCACATTATCTTCCAGAATTTCTGTAAAACCATTAAGACGAGTTTGGGGAAAGAAAGAAATATGTCATAAAATATACTAAATGAGGCAATTTTAAATAACAGGAAACTTAATTTCATTTTGCATACATGTGGTTTCTTGCTAAGTAATATCAAAGTCTCTCTGCAGGGGTAAAAGTAGCACTTTGCAAACATAAAGCAATTGTCCATGTAGTCTGTAACATATGCAAATTAATACAATTTTTATTTTAGATTATTGTGTGCTGTTCTATAACACATCAAAAGCAGTTTAAAGCTTTTAAACTCAGAAAAATATAACTTGACCTATATTCATTGAATAAGTGTTCTGATGTGTCTATAAACTGTTTTATTAAATTCAAACTAGTTCCAGAGGACAAAAGAATGAAAGTTAATTCAGTCCAGTGATTATCTGCTAAGGTTTACAGCTTTTAGAAAAATGGCACAAAGTTCAAAACAACAAAAACTCCAAAAACACCCTTAAAGATTGGAACCTGGGGGCGCCTGGGTGGCGCAGTCGGTTAAACGTCCGACTTCAGCCAGGTCACGATCTCGCGGTCCGTGAGTTCGAGCCCCGCGTCGGGCTCTGGGCTGATGGCTCAGAGCCTGGAGCCTGTTTCCGATTCTGTGTCTCCCTCTCTCTCTGACCCTCCCTCGTTCATGCTCTGTCTCTCTCTGTCCCAAAAATAAATAAACGTTGAAAAAAAAAAAAAAGATTGGAACCTGGAATTTTTTCCCATTCCTCTGTTTTTAGAACAAACCATCTAACTTTTAATTTCTTTTAGAAAACAAATTGGCTACTTCAACAAGTAGATCTATTTAGATTTCTTAAACTAAACTGGGAGTTTAACTATGCGCAAAATTTACATCTCATGTGCCTGTTTACTTGCTTATGGTACACAGCACAGAGAACCTGCCTAATATGTATCTGCATAAACAACAGAGGAATTTCTTTAGAAAACACACACTTCAATGCCTTAACATATGCAGTGAATGCATACTTAAACTGCAGTTTATGCCTACAATTTCTATACAACAGCAGTTGGAGCTGCAGGCCAGAATGATGATTCTAAATAAAAAGATGAAGAGTTACCAGCATCCTATATCATAAAAACACATATTACAAAACTTTTTCCAAGGGCCTAAAAATGATTGTGGACTCCTTTTTAATGGATCAGATACGTCATCTAGCAATAAAAGGCTAAACGATGATGAGCCTCAATAAATTTTCATCTCCGTACTTTTCCATTTCTTGTGCTCTCGCGTTCCCTTCAGTTCTTTGACTATATTTCCCATACACAAAGTTCTTTATTCCTGTATGTTCTGTACTGTCACCACCTTCCTTGCTCTGCTAATTAAAATTTAAATATCCGTTGCTTTATAAGGTAACAATGCATATTAATGGAAAGCTCCCCTTCTGGTCTGTGGTAGTTCATTTTAATATTAATGTCTTAAAACTCTTAATTTCATCATTGCACAGGTTGATGAGGTATTTTAGATTTAAGGAGTGCCAGAAGGCCCTGCTCAAATTACCTAGGATAATAACTATATTGTGACTAGTGTTTGGATATTAATGGTGTAACAAGTAATTAAGTGAGTAAGCAAAACAAAGAGGAAAGAAAGGAACCAAGTCAGGTCCACTGCAGGGAGGGGGAGCTAAAACCAACAGAATAAAATACCAAAAGGAAAGTTGGTAAGCAGAATTATCTAGGTTAAATTCTGCACAAAATCAGTGGAGATAACTCAAGGACTAAGAAGCCCTTAATTTACTGTTCATATCAGAGAAGACAGATATAAAAATGTTATTGACTGACAATGCAATATCTATAATCACATTCCTCCCTAAAGAAACTATTTCTTCAGAACAATTTCTTGTATAAACAATGTATATAAATTATCACTGATAGGCATCAGTTCTACGTTAAGTAACCTTGAGCAGCTGACCAGTAAGCTTCAGTCTCCTCACTGTAAAAGAGGCTAACGCTCTTACAGTAGTTGGGTTCATTTAACGTAGTATGATAAATGTGAACAAATAGGTGCTGTAAAAATTACCCTGGAAATTCCCATAAATCAACCCTAAGTAAACATGATCTTGTATATTCTACACTAGTACTTATTAAGACCAACACAGTCAGATAAACAACAGAATCCTACACCTCCCCATACCCGAATTCAAACCCTTTGGGGCCAGACATGTTTCAGAACTCTTCAAATTGAGAAAGACTATGTAAAACATACACTCAATATTTTGTAATAGCTCTAGCAGACTGAGGCAGCAGCCTACAAACATACATTATTATCCCGAAACGGAATATATGATATTCACTATAAAGGAGAGAGATAAAGACTGTATGTACCTTCATGTCAATTCAGATCAGATTTTGCTACTCAACTTTTCATTTTCAGAACATGTTGGGTTATAAAATTGTAAGGTAATAGTCAGCCTGTATCTTGGACCCAAACTCCTCCAAAACAGAAACAACTTTTTTTCTAAATATGGGGAGAGCCTACAGTTGAATTCACTTAAGTCATATGAAATGAAAAAAAAAAAAAAGAAAGAACATATGAAAACTATTTACCAGTTATGTCCTACTTCCCCTCACTTCCCTGCACATTAAACTTTAGCATCCATCATGCCAAAATCAGGATAGAGTCCTTGCAAAAATGCAAACAGAAATAAGAGAAGCTAATTTCTGGCTTTAGAGCTTTCAAGAGGCCACGTCCAGGATGACTTCATCTTTTTATTTTTTAAAGATTTTATTATTTATTTATGTTTCAAAAAATTTTTAAATGTGTATTTACTTTTGAGAGAGAGAGAGAGAGAGAGAGAGAGAACACAAGCGGGGAGGAGCAGAGAGAGAGAGGCAGACACAGAATCGGAAGCAGGCTCCAGGCTCTGAGCTGTCAGCATAGAGCCCAACGTGGGGCTCGAACTCACGAACCATGAGATTGTGACCTGAGCCGAAGTCAGACAGGTGCCCGTTAAGATTTTATTTTTAAGTAATCTTTATAGCCAATGTGGAGCTGGAACCTACAACCCTGAGATCAAGTCACACCCTCCATCAACTGAGCCAACCAGACACTCTTGGGATGACTTGGTCTCTGATGGTAAATTCTGCCTCTTGCTGATTTTAGATTCTAGAGCCTGCAACTATACCTACTACACCCAATGCTCAACACATGTTCTCACTACTCTTACTGATGACACATTGAATTTATTCTGAGATCTGGCAAATGTTATAATGTTACTCTTATTTAAAAGTATATATGACCATACAGCAACAAATGAAAATGGAAATAGCTTACTAACGACTGAACATGTCATAAATTTATCTTGAGTCTTTTCTTCAAATTTGTCCTTAGCTTTTTTGGACCACTGCACTGCTCTCATACGTGGTTCAATATAGGCCAGCTTACATTTGATTGCCTGTGTCAAACAGAATTGTGCCATTAAGAAAAGTAAACTTAATTTCCAATTATTTCAAAATTACAATAAAATTTTATGTGAACAAAAAACTTTGTGTTTGAATTTAATGCATATTTAGAAAATAAATAAATGTACAAAGGTATCTACAAAATATTTTATAAATACAAATAATTGGAATCAACAGAGTATTTGGTTGAAGGAATTACTGCACATTTAGACATTGATATAACAAGCATCCACTGAAAGTATGATATGCTGTTAAATGAGAAAATCAGGTTATAGGACTATTTGTCTAATCCTATAATCGCTAAAAACAGAGAAGACACATCTTAGATTTATATATATCAAAAATATTCAACAATTCTGAGTGATTCCTCTTTTTATCTGTATTTTCAAGTTTTTCCTATAATTTTTACCCATTTTTAAAATGAAAAATATTGTTTAACCAAATTCAAACGCTTAGGTGCAACATGAGATAGAAAATCAGCCTTAACCATATCTCTGGGGAGTAGGATTCCAAGAGAAGGGTAATTTTTCACTTTTTCTTCCAGACTTTTCTCTCTCTTGCACATGTTATATATACTTACACATAAATGAGATTGCAGTAAAAATACTCCTATGATGAGTTTTGTTTTCACAAAATACATCATCCTCTTACCTCATTATACTGGTATAACATTAAGAGCTGCAGAACAGTAATACATAGACACAAACATACATACACATATACATTTATAATTAATGCTTATTTGCTAAGATATACATACATCTTAATAACTTATAGTTGCTATATAGAAAATTATAGGAACCACAGCAACTCTTTTCTATAGTCTATGTGTTAGAAATTACTTACAGACAAAGATGTTAACAGAATATTTCTATGGTAAAAATGATTTCTAAAATTACTTTCATATTTGTGCTAATATTCTAACCCTATGATTCATGATAAATAGATTACCTTCTCTGGGGGATTCAGAAACTCATCCTTTATTTTACGCATTTCTTTAAGTGTTATTTTTGCAGTATTGCCAAAGTCCACATATTTAACTTCAACTTCACGACGTCCAGGCAATCCTTCAAAAGTTACGAAATTAGAAATTGCAAACTTGGAAAAAAAGAGACCCAGAGATTTACCTTCCAACATTACCCCTAGCTTACTAAAGATAGATAACTGAGCAAAATGTTAAGATCAAATAACATCACTTCCATGATTAATCTGTACCAACTCAAATGGGATCAGTTTTTAAGCATAACATTTGCCCGTAGAAATAGTGTGCAATCTCCTACCAACGACTTTTGCTCGGTACCAAACTCCATCTTCAAATTTAGCTACACAGGCTTGATCTTGAACTGGACAGAGGATTTCCAGATTTTCTCCATCTTCACTTTTATAGAATTCCTCAATTGTCTTTAATAGAAATAAAAAATCCAGGCTCTCTATCTAAGAGATAAAGGGATTAAAACACATGGTATGTATTATAAGCACTATTCATAAAATTACCAAATGTTAGAATCAGATAAATCATGTCACATAATTTATATCTGAAGTATCTTATTACAGAAGCAATATATAAAATTAGCAAATGTGGACATAACAAAAAGTTTTAAAAATCACATTTCTCCAGGGGCACCTGGGTGGCTCAGTTGGCTGAGCGTCCCAACTTCAGCTCAGGTCATGATCTCATGGTTCATGAGTTTGAGCACTATATCAGGCTTGCTGATGTTGGCACAGACCCTGCTTCAGATCTTCTGTCCCCTCCTCTCTCTGTTCCTTCCCTGCTCATGCTCTCTCTCAAAAATGAACAAGAACATTAAAAACATATCCAGATACCTTAAATGTATATCCTTCCAGATCCTTTTCTTATACACAAACTTTCCATATTTTTTAAAACAAAAATGAAATTATATCATATATGCAATTTGATTACAGTTTGATAATTTGCATTTTCTATCAGTTCTCACTTTTCTATTTCAGTAAGGATTCCTATTAATGCTCCAGACCACATTTAGATACCCCATGCTGACCTAAACCAGTATTCAAGACTACACATTATATCTGGTTATTTCAATAAATCTTTTAGAATCTACCATGGTACTTTTATTTTAATGACTTAGTCTTGCTGAAGAGCATCTATTATGTAGTTACATCCTCATGCTATTATTTAGCTTGTTCCTCCATTAGGTAGTATCTAGCTCCTGAAATTTCCCAAAAGCTAAAAGTTGGTATCTATAGGTGTGATGGATTCAAACATTTTTTGGCCAGAATACAAGTAATTATACTTACGTTGTAAATATACTTAGGTTGCAATACATCAAAAGACATAATAATCACTAACTCAATATTAACATGCTAAGATTCACATATAGATTGGGGTGATGATTCTGATCCCTCTGTTGTACAGTTATGTTTTTATCCTGTACCCACCAAATAATTCATGTAGTACTATTCTGGCATTATATGAATGTCCAGTTTCCTATGAACCATCAATCTCGTGGTTTTAAAGTGAATTGCTAATTCTTTAACTCAGTAATTTCAGTAGGGTTTGTGAAATGACTGCATTGAGCAAATCTGAAATTTCTTGTACTAAATAAGACTATTTGGTTACTGTAGTTCTTAAAGCATCTGAAACACAGTTCTTAAAAAAACAATCCCAAAACATCATAGATAAACGTTTGATTATCTTTCCAAATACCAATTCTTAAGTTTAAAAAATACTTTAAAATCCATTTCAAATGACAAAAAATTAGGTTTTTCTCTTTTTTGAGCATTATAATGCGAGTGGAAATTTTGTGAATCTAGCTTTTCTTGTTATTCCATTTAAATTACTTAAAATTTTAAAATTTTCTAAACTTTTATTTCTAAGTAGATATTATTCATGTTCTTCCATTAATAGGTTATCCAAAGGGAACAGTGAAAAATTCAACAGAGGAGTGACATCAGCAAAATAGCAGACTGGGGGTTCCAAGTTCTCATTCCCACACAGAAACATTGAAAAAAAATGAGAAGCCATATAAATTTTTCAGAACTCTGGAAAAGTCAAGGGTTTACTGCAACCAAGCAAAACCCAATCAAGTTCCTGGCATTCAAAGAAATCTCTGTCAAAACATTTGCTGCACACAAGCTAAAGGAACAGAGACTTTAGTGATCACAAAAAGGAACAGTCTTTACAAAAATAGAATGGGAAAGTCTCAAACAAACCGACCACTATAGTCTTCAACAATTAAGAAAACCCAGCAAATCCCAGGGAGGTGGGGATCTGATTTTCAGAGTTACAACATTCTAATAGTCAAATGCCCAGTTTTCAACAACAAAAAAACCAGGTGAAATACAAAGAAAAAGGAAAACATGGCTCACTCATAGGAACAAAATAAATAGTAACCACCTCTGAGGAAGCCCAGATATTGGACTTACTAGACAAAGACTTTAGAACTGTCTTAAATATGTTCAAAGAACTAAAGGAACACATGGATAAAGAACTAGAGGAAACCAGAAAAACAACATAGGACCAAAATTAAAATACCAACAAAGAGATAGAGATTATAAAAAGGAATCAAACAAATTCTGGAGCTGAAGAATACAATAAGTGAAGTGAAAAAAACACCAGAGGGTTCAACAGCATGTTTGAGCAAGCATGAGAAAGGATCAGTGAACCAGAAGATAGGGTAACTGAAATTATTAAGTGGGGAAAAGAAAAAAGAGCAAAGGGAACAGAGACTCAGGACTTGGACAGAGACTAAGGGTACCATTAGACATATTAATATACACATTATGGGAGTCTCTGAAGGAGAAGAGAAAGAAAGGAGCAAAACAATTATTTGAAGAAATAATTTCTGAAAACCTCCCAAATTTAGTGACAGACATGAATCTTTAAATCCAAGAAGCTCAATGTTATGGGTTAAATTATATCTCCAAGCAAGATGTGTTGGAGTTGGAACCTGAGAATGTGACATTATTTGGAGAAAGAATATTAACAGAGATAATCAAGTGAAAATGATTATGGTAGGTCTTAATCCAATATGAGTGGTGTCATTAAAAGGGGAAGATTTAGGTACAGAGACAAACACAGAAGAATGCATGTGAAGATGAAAGCAGAGATTATGGTAATGCAAGTCACAGACCACCCAAAATTTCCAGCTAACCACCAGAAACTAGGAGAAAAGAATGGAATATTCTCACTCACAGCTCTAAGAAGGAACCAACCCTATTTATACCTGAATCTCACACTTCTAGACTCCAGAACTATGGGGCAATAAATTTATGGTCTTTAAGTCACTTAATTTGTGTAACTTTGTTATTGCAGCCCTCGGAAATGAATACAGATTTTGATTTTGAGAAGGAGGATGTTGCTGTAAAAAATACCTAAAATGTGGGTGTGTCTTTGGAATTAGGTAATGGATAGAGAAGAAGTTTTGAAGTGTTTGAATGAAAAGTCCAGATTTCTTTGAAAAGAATTTTGGTAGAAATATGAATGTCAAAGTTTCTTCTGGTGAGATCTCAGACAGAAATTAGGAGCATGTTATTGGAAACTAGAGGAAAGGCAATCCTTGATATAAAGTGGTAGAGAACTTGGTTGAATTGTATTCTGTCAGATAGAAAGTAGAACTTTAATATTTAGCTGAGGAAATCTCTAAGAAAATTGTTGAATGTGCAGCTTGGTTTCTCCTTGCTGTTTACAGTAAAACACGAGAAGACAGAGATAAAGAATTGCTAAACATAAAGGAAACATAACTTGAATTTAGAAAATTTTCAGCCTATCCATATTGTAAACAATGAGAAAGTATGCTTAGAGAGGACACCAAGGGTGTGGCTGAAGAGATTATGGGCAGGTGGCTTGTGGATCCAATCAATCATCTCAGCAGAAACTCTGCCAGCTTGAAATGGAGGGAATAGAGATGGGAAGAAAGAAGGAAGGCTGTTGAACTTATGGGATTCTATAGGCAGGAAGTGAGCTGATGGAGCTATTCAGCCCTGCACATGTTTTATCTTTGAAGAAAAAGGTATAATGACCCTGAAGGTAGTTCAGAGGCTGGCGTGTCTGCTACTGCCACCAGGAGCCCAGAGGGCACAAGTCTGAGAGGCAGGATTGACTTGTCCTCTGTTCCAAGAGGTGCAGCCTCCTGGGTTCCACAGCATGAAGACAAATACTCAATTCCAATAATTGAGGCTGCTTCTAGAGCTGAGTAGGTAAAGCCAAAATAGGCTGAATAATCCTAGTGGGACTGAAAGGTGGAGCATCTAGCCAGTGAAGATTATTCTCAAGTCATAAGAATCTAATAGAATTTGCCCCGCTAGGTTTTAGATTCCTCTGGTTTCACATATTCAGATATAGACAAGAATTTTGCCCCAGCTTGTATGCTACTAATTCTTCACCTGTACTTGAATTAGACAATGAGATTTGGGACTTTTGGCTGATGATACTTATGTATAAGATTTTGGACTCAGAATTGATGCTGGAATGATTGGGATGGGATGAATGCATTTTGCATGTGAGAAGGACATCAATTTCTGATGGAGCAGAGAGTAGACTGCTTTGGGAACTGTGTCCTCCTCAAAAAATATGTTGGAGTTCTAACCCCTCAGTACCTCAGAATGTAACCTTATTGAAGATAGGGTTTTACAGAGGTTATCAAGTTAAAATAAAGTCTTAGGTAGGACCTAATTCAATATGACTGGTGTCCTTATTAAAAAATTGAGACAGACAAGTTCAGAGAAAATGCCATGTGAAGGCAGCAGAAGAGACTGGGATAATGCAGAAGCCAACAAGTGGTAAAGATTGCCAGCATACCACCAAAATCTAAGGAAAAGACATGGAATGGATTTTCCCTCTAAGACCTCAGAAGGAATGAAACCTGCCAACACCCTGATTTTAGACTTCTAGACTCCATCACTTCAGACCACAAAATTTTGTCATTTAAGCCATCCACTTTATGGTATTGTGTTACAATGGCCCTAGGAAGCTAATACACTCAACAAACCCCAAGTAGAATAAACCCAAAGAGACACACTCATACGCATTATAATCAAATTATCAATAACCAGAGACAAAGGCAGAATCTTGAAAACAGTGTGAGAAAAGCAACTTGTCATGTACAAGGGATCACCAGTGAGATTACTTGCTGATTTCTTCTAAGAAACCTTTGAGGAAAGAAGACAATACGGAGATAAATTTAAAGTGCTGGAAAAAAAAAAACCCTGTCAACTGAGAATTACAGATCAGCAAAACTGTCCTTCAAAAATAAGGGAGAAATTCAGCCATTCGCAGAGAAACAAGTGGTGAGGAAATGCACTACCACTAAAGGGAGTCCTTTAGGTAGAGCTAGAAGGATGATAGAGTGTAGCTCTAGCATGTAAGTCAGAGCCACATGAAGATATAAAGATCTGTGGTTCAGGTAAATACAAGGACACACATGAAAGAAATATTAATTTTGGTTTGTAACTCCACTTTTATTTCTATTTATTTCTATAGGATAATATCTATTTCTATAGGATTTAAAAAACAAAATCAGAAATCTATTAGCACACAATGTATAAAGATTACTTTTTTAATATTTATTTTTGAGAGAGAGAGGGCACACAACCAGAGAAGGGGCAGAAAGAGAGGGAGACACAGAATCCAAAGCAGGCTCCAGGCTCTGAGCTGTCAGCAGAGAACCTGACAGAGGGCTCGAACTCGTGAACCGTGAGATCATGACCTGAGCCAAAGTCAGATGCTTAGTCGACTGAACTACCCAGGTGTCCTAAAGATTAATTTTTGACATCAATAATATAAATGGGGAATTTGGAGCTGCACAGGAGTAGGGTTTTGTGCAATTAAAGTTGGTATAAGTTCATATTAGATTGTTATAACTTTAGAATATTATATGTAATCCCCATGGTAATTATAAAAAAAACTACAGATATATACAAAAGGAAATAAGAAGATAATCAAAACATGAAACTACAACATTTGCAAAGCCATGTTCCCTGTAGCATTATTCACAATAGCCAAGAGGTGGAAGCAAGCCAAATGTCCATCAATGGATGAATGGATTATGGAGAGAGTTTTAGTTCTGCAAAATGAAAGTTCTATAGATCTGTTGCACAACAATGTGGGTATGGTTAACGCTACTGAACTGTACATTTAAAAATGGTTAGATAGTAAATTTTGTTATTTTTTTATGACAATGTTTTTTTTTAAAAATATAAAAAATGACATTACAAAAAAAACCCCACACAACTAAACACAATAGAGATAAGTAATACAAGAAATGAGAGACAAAAAAGCTAGAAGATATACAAAAAACAAATAGCAAAATGGCAGAAGCCTTTCCAACAGTAGGTACTTTAAATGGATTAAACTCTCCAATTAAAAGGTAGATTTGCAGAATGGATTTTAAATCTTTTTTTTTTTTTAATGTTTATTTATTTTTGAGAGAGAAGGAGAGTGCGATTAGGGGAGGGACAGAGATTCCAAAACAGACTCTGTGCTGATAGCTGAAAGCCTGATGCGGGGCTTGAAATTATGAACCAGGAGATGGTGATCTGAGCCAAAGTTGGATGCTTAACTGACTGAGCCACCCAGGTGCCCTTACAGAATGGGTTTTTAAAAAATGGTCCAACTATATGCTATCTATAAGATAATCACTTTAGATCCAAAAACATCCATTGCTTGAAAGTGAAAAATTAGAAAATGGTATTCCATGCAAACAGTAACCAAAAGAGAGCCGGGGTGGCTATGCTATTACCAGACAAAATAGACTCTAAGTCAGATAATATTACAAGAAACAAAGAATGACATTATACATTGATAAAAGGGTCAATTAACCAATAAGACGTAACAATTACAAATATATATGCACCAAACATCAGAGCCCTCAAATATATGATACAAATATTGACAGAATTGAAGGGAGACAGTTTTTCAATAAAAGGAGACTTAAGTGCTTCATTTTCAAGAACTACAAAGATTATCAAGATGAAAATAGATTACCTGAACAACAGTATAAACCCCTTACACATGAAAGACATATATAGAACATTCAAGCCAACAGAATTTTTCTCAAGTGCACATGAAACATTCTCAGGATAGACAATACGTTAGGCAACAAAACAAGCCCTAATAAATTTTAAAAGACTGAAAACATACACAGTATCTCTCCTAATCACAATGGAAGAAGACTAGAAATTAACAGAGAAAAACTGAAAAATTCACAACAAACTTATGGCATGTAGCAAAAGTGCTAAAAGGGAACTTTACAGCTGTAAAATATATACAGTAAAGAAAAGAAAGATCATAAATAACCTAATGATAAACCTTAAGGGAAAAAAAAGGTAAAATAAACCCAAAACTGGAAGGAAGAAAATAATAAAGATTAGAGCCTATATATAAATAAAATAGAAAAAAGAGAAACAATGGCTAAAAAAAACAAAATCAAAAGTGGGCTTTTGAAAAATTAACAAAATTCACAAACCACTGACTAAGAAAAAAAGGAAAAATGCAAATTACTAAAGTCAGAAACAAAATGTGTCAATTTGGGGCACTTGGGTGGCTCAGCTGGTTAAGCGCCTGACTTTGGAGCAGGTTTGTGAGTTTCAGCCCCACATTGGGCTCTGTGCTGACAACAGGGAGCCTGGAGCCTGCTTCAGATTCTGTGTCTCCCCTCTCTGCCCCTCCCCCACTCACACCTCTGTCTCTTTCTGTCAAAAGTAAGTAAAAACATTAAAAAAATTAAAAGAAAATGGGTGAATTGCTACCGATTTTAATAAATAAAAAGCATTATAAGAATCTACTATAATTAGAAACACCTACCAAAACTGAATCATGAATAAAAAAAGCTGAGCAGACTTGTATCTAGCAAGGAGACTGAATCAGTAATCAAAAACTTCCAAATTAAGAAATGCCCTGGATCATATGGCTTCTATGATGAATTCTATCAAACTGATAGTTACCTAAAAGGAGGTGGTTGGGGGGGATGGGTTAAATAGGTGATGGGGGATTAAGGAGAGCACTTGTGAGGAGCACCAGGTGATATATAAGGAAATAATGCATCACTATATTGTACACCTGAAAATAATATTACACTGTAAGTGGAATTAAATGAACACTTAAAAAAATTAATACCATCCCTTCTTGGACTCTTCCAAAAAACTGGGGGGGATAAACTCATCCTAACTCATTTTAAGAGGCCAACACTACCAGAAACCAAAGCCATACATAGACATGATAAGAAAACTATAGACCAATACCATTTATAAACACTGATGTAAAAACCCTCAACAAAATACTTACAAAACAAATTCAATGGCATATTAGAAGGATTATATATCATGATCTAGGGGAGATGGATTCCTGGAATGCAATGATGGTTTAAAATACAAAACAAACTAAAACAATGCAAAAGACATTAACAGAATGAAGGAAAAAGAAAGACCATGATCATCTCAGTTGATGCAAAAATTGTATTAAAAAATTTTTTTTAATATTTATTTATTTTTGAGAGACAGACAGACAGAGCGTGAGCTGGGGAGGAGCAGAGAGAGAGAGAGGGAGACACAGAATCCAAAACAGGTTCCAGGCTCCAAGCTGTCAGCAGAGAGCCTGATGAGGGGCTCGAATCCACAAACCACCAGATCATGACCTAAGCAGAAGTTAGATGCTTAACCGACTGAGCTACCCAGGTGCCCCAAAAATGGTATTATTACTTTTTTTAAATTTAAATTCAAGTTAGTTAAAATATGGTGTATTAGTATTGGTTTCAGGAGTAGAATTTAGTGATTCATCACTTACATTTAACACCCAGTGCTCATTCCAACAAGTGTCCTCCTTAATGCCCATCACCCATCTAGCCCATCCTCCAACCCTTCTCTCTCTCTCCTCTAACAGGAATTGAAGGAAATTTCTTCAACATCATAAAGGCCATATGAGAAAAACCCACAGATACCATTGTCAATGGTGAAAGACAAAAGCTTTTCCCCTCAGACAGAAGAAAAAGATGCCTGCCTTTTCTACTTGTATTCAACATGATATTAGAACTTCTACCAGAGCCATTAAATAAGAAAGAGAAACAAAAGGCATCCCAACTGCCAGAAGTAAAATAATCTTTTTTGTAGCTGATATAATTTTATATGTACAAAACTCTAAAGAATCCACAAAGAAAACCTGTTAGAAAAAAAACTCAGCAAACTTACAAAATATAAAACCAAGACATAAAAGTTAGTTATGTTTCTATTTAGCAGTAATGAAAAATCTGAAAATGAAAGTAATAATTCCCTTTACAATACCATCCAAAAAGGTGATACACTTAAGAATAAACTTAAACAAGACACTTGCTGTATATTACACAACAGTGATAAAAGAAATGAAAGAAGACAAAAATAAGAGGAAAGACATCCCACATTCATGGATTGAAAGACCTGATATTGTTGACAATACCACCCAAAGCAATCTACAATGCAATGCAGTCTCTATCAAAATCTCAGTGATGTTTCAGGCAGAACCGAAAAACCCACCCTAAAAAAGTCATATGGAATCTCAAGGGACCACAAATTACCAAAACAGTTTTGAAAAAGAACAAAGTTGGAGAACTCACACAGCCCAATTTCAAAACTTGCTATATAAAGCTATGGTAATCAAAAAAGTGTGCTACTGGCATAAGAACAAATAGACTGATGGAGTAAATAGAGATCCCAGAAATAAACCTTCACATATATTATGGCTAACTGCATATTGACAAGTATGCCAAGACCATTCAATGGAGAAAAGACCATCTTTTCAACAAACAATGCTGGGAAAACTGGACATCCACATGGAAAATAATGAAATTGGACTCTTCTCTCATATCATACACAAAAGTTCACTCGAAATCAAAGACCTAAGTCTAACAGCTAAAACTATAAAACTCTTAGAAGAAACCATAAGGGAAAAGCTTCGTAATGTTAGATTCAGCAAAAATTTCTTGACTATGACACTAAAAGCACAGGCAACAAAAGAAAAAAACAGAAAAACTGAATTACCAAATTAAAATTTTTTGTGGATCAAAGAATGCTACCAAGAGAGTAAAAAGGCAGCCCACAGAATGGGGGGAAAAATCTGAAAATGATGTATCTGACAAAGGATTAAAATCCATGATGTATAAAGAACTCCTACACCCCAACAACAAAATAATCCAATTCAAAAATGGTCAAAGGACTGGAATAGGTCTTTCTCCAGAGAAAATATACAAATGGCCAATACACACATGGAAAAATGTATTCAACAATCTGAGCCATGTGGAAAATGCAAATCAAATCCATAATGAGATACAATCCATATCCTAAACAGCTATTACTTAAAAAAAAAAGTGTTGGTGAGGATATGGAAAAATTGGAACTCTTATGCATTGCTAATGGAAATATAAAATGGTGCAGCATTGTGGAAAACAGTTTGGCAGTTCTTCAGAAAGACAAACCGAATTATAATATAATTTAGCAATTCCAGATCTAGGTATAAACCCAAAAAAATTGAAAGCAGAGACTCAAACACTAGAACACCCATGTTAATAGCGGCATTATTCACAATAGCCAAAAGGTTGAAACAATCCAAGTGTCCATCAACATATGAATGTATAAACAAAATGTAGTATATACATACACTGAAATATTATTCAGTCATGAAAAGGAATGAAATTCTGATACATGTTATAACATGTAAACATTATACTAAGTGAAACAGATAAATTCATAAAGACAGTAGGACAAGTTATCAGAGGCTGGGGTGGGGAAGAAAAATGGGGAGTTATTGTTTAAGGGTTACTGAGCTATTTGGGATGTGAAACAGTTCTGGAGATGAATAATGGCAACAGTTGCATGACACTTGGGGTATTTAATGGTACTGAACTATACATTAATGGTTAAAATAGTTAATTTTATATATGTTTTACTTCAATTTAAATATAAGACACTGTAAAAAAAATTCAATAAAAGAAATGTATGCAAGTCCTAACTTAGGGCCAAATAAGGCGACTTCCACAACTTATCTGGGGAGCCCGCAGAACATGGTACAGGGTTTAAGATGACAGGTTCTGAATGAAGCTACACTACCCAGTCTAATCCTGGCTCCGCCTTTCTGTAGCTGTGTGACCTCAGGCAAGTTGCTGCATCCTTTTGGTCAGAATCTCCAATCTATACAAAAATACTAGTGTCTTTCTCACAGGATTGTTATAAAATTTAATGAGTTATTCACTTATTATTCCCCTTAGAATGAGTTAATTCATATGAAGCACTGACACAAAGAGATTAATAATGACGAACTCATTGTTAGTAGCTAGCTAAACAAACCCATCAATCCACATTCAAAATTAAATATGAATGGCTTTGATTTGAATTTATTTTGGTGTTCAAATTCAGAAAATTACCTAGTAATAATTAATAAATTCTCAGATGTTCACGGTCAGAAACAGGTTTTATCATAGTATTTTGATGACAGTTCTACGTGCTTTCCTATTGCCCAGATTTCATAAGGTAGCAAGAAACACATATATTAGGTATCCTTCACTGTCCTTTCCTTCTATATTTCACTAATTTGCATGATTAAGAGTTTCTTAAATTACTACGAATCATGAGAATTTCTTGTTTAAAGTTGCAGCTATGAAACTTAAATTTACAGAATGTTGGTATTGGATTGTTCTAAAAGTCATACTAGGTACTCATTTCCCTTATACATTGCTACTTAAAATTTGAAAAAAAAATACTTGGTCTCTAAGGAATACTAAATACTTACCAACTGAAGATAGAAATCAGTAGGACTATTTATATGACAAACCATAACTGAAACATCTGTCATTTCTTTAGGCAAAACAGGTGGGTGATAATGTAAAGTCATATTTTTTTCAGAGTGGCTTCTTGGTGATTGTGACCTAAACCTAATCGAAAGCACAATCAAAGCATAAGCAAGAACCATTTTCTTCAAAGAATCTCTTCTCTTAGCAACTTGGTCTGAAGAAAAGACTTGTGCATACACTTATTTATCTACCAAGAGTATTCCCTTTCCAATTTCTCTTCTAATACATTTCTTGGTATTGTCTCCAATTATCAAACTAGGTTAAATAAGATGTCAAGTCTCCAAAGTCAACAATTGACCTTCAATTTTGTGTTGGAACATTTTTGAGCCAGGCCTGTTTCTTCTACTCAGATTCAAGGATTCTCCTCTTTTGAACAAAAACAAAACAAAACAAAAAAACAGTTTCTCATCTTTCAGTTAAATTGATAACCACAGTTCATAGTAGCACCCAGGCCAGCTGAGGGTCTCCGTGGGCCCCCTCCAGCTCTAATACTACTCTTATTTCTCTACAATGAAACCTACTTGGGTCACTTCCAGAGTCATCTCCCCACTCAGACAAAAAGTTAGTATCTTCCACTATCTCTCTCAGTCGTCCTACTTTGTTCATCAGTGATGGGGGTGGGGGAAGAAACTTGAAGTATCTATTCTAGATTCAGACATTAAATACAGAGTGGGTGATCATGAACTTACTCTGAAGGGTAGAAAATTTAAGTCAGGCACTGTTAAACTGTAATTCTTAAAACCCTAGGGGAGCTGTCTGTGAAGTTATCGGGAGTCTAAAATTTGTTTCAGTATCTACAGTTTCTATTTTGAGTTGTAATTGAGTTTTAATTTCTTTATTAAATTATCTGAATGTCATTTTCTGACAACTATACTTAGAAAACTAATAGCGTTTTTTTTAATCTCTTAATGTTCACTTTGGAGTCAGTCCATAGTTTTTAAAGGTAAATTCTGCTATTCCAATTTATAACTATAATCTCAAAAGTATTTAATAAGTTACCTACCTTGCTAATTCCATAAAAACTAATGCATCTCTAAGAGACACAGGCATATCACTGCTTATTTGATTTGTTGGTGGTTTCTGCAGGTCTACAATAAGCACACCATCTTCTTCTCTAAAAACTTTCATTAAAACAGCCTTGTTATTTACCATTTTCAAAAATTCTACTTTAGCTTCTTGTCCCCAGCCTTCATTCTGTGGAAAAAGTAAAATTCCAATGTACTTAGTAATTATAATTAGTGCTAATGGTACAATACTCTGGATTTATCTTTGGTTTGGTTTTGTTTGGATTTGGCTTTATACAACCAAAGACTGCAAACGAGCAAAGGGACTCAACCATAGACACTAAACAACAGTTATGGTCACAAACCCAAGGTCGGTGCTTATGTATGCACAATATATGGATGTGTGTGTGTGTGTGTGTGTGTGTGTGTGTGTGTGTGTGTGTATGAGCTCTATGCCCAATATGGGGCTTGAACTCACGACCCCAAGATCAAGAGTCACATGTTCTGAGCCAGCCAGGTGCCCCTAGACCTTTGATTTTATGAACAGTCTCAAGGTGTCCATAAGCTATTGTACTTTAGAATTTAGTTTCACCTCTGAATATTAATACAAAGATTATAAATATTCTAAAATAAAACAAGTATTGCATAGTTTTTTTTCTCTTAAATGACAAATTCAAAAGGTAATTTTGAAAGTATAATGGGAGCCATGTAATGCAATCAAGATATCTGTAATCATCAGTTAACTGAGTTTCCGTTAACTAGGAATATAGGAGGTACATGCTACTTAAACAGTAAGGATAAGTATTCACTCATTTAAAAAATTTTTAAGTTGATCTTTGAATCTTTAAGTCCCCCCACCATACCTAAAGTAAATTTTAAGAGTTAAAACTATACATTTCTGGTGTTCTTTATAGATTTTAAATATTAATCCCTTATCAGATACATTATTTGCAAATATCTTCTCCCATTCAACAGGCTGCCTTTTCGTTTTGTTCATGGCTTCCTTTATTGTGCAAAAGTTTTTTATTTTGGTGTAGTTCGAAATACGTTATTTTTGCTTTTGTTTCCTTTGCCTGAGGAGACATATCTAGAAAAATGTTACTCTGGCCGATGTCAAAGAAATTACTATGTTTTATTTAGGACGTTTATGGCTTCAGGTCTCATATTTAGGAATTTAATTCATTTTGTGTTTCTTTTTGTGCATGGTATGAGAAAATGGTCCAGTTTCCCAGCACCATTTATTGAAGAGACGGTCTTTTCCCCATTGTATATCCTTGCCTCATTGGTCACAGATTAATTGATCTTATAAGCATGGGCTTATTTCTGGGTTCTCTATTCTGTTCCATTACTATTTTGATTAGTATAGCTTTGTAGTATATTTTGAAATCTGGAATTGTGATACCTCCAGCAGAGCTGTTGAATCGCTCTGTTGTATACCTGAAACTAATGTAACTGTGTGTGCCAACTATGCTCAAATTTTGAAAAAGCTACATGTTTCTTAAAAAATAAAACCTCTTTCTAAAGGTTATAAAATTAAAGCCAACTCAGAAAATGCCAAAAATTACAAAAGACAAAATTTAAACCAATTTTACCATTTTGAGGAAAACACCGCGTGTGATATATTTCCTTTTACTTTTTATTTATTCATTCTTCCAAATATATGTTGAATGCCTACTATGTGCTAGGTAATCTGCTATGTGCTGGGAATACAATGATGGGCAAAGACACAGACTCCTGCTTTCATAGATTTCATAATAATGTAACAGTTTAACATATATTCTTACACACAATTCCTGTCTTGTAGGAGTTGTTGAGTCTTGCTGGGGAATAGACAATGCAAGTAAATATGCAAGTACTTATGCTTAAATATTTATGAAATTTTTCCTAAATACTGCAAAGTAATATGTGATATGGGCTACAACTAAGGAACAAAGTGCCACAAAAATAGTAAAGAAATGGAAACTTACACTACACTATATTTAAAAATTTTTCTCTCCACATCTGACTCAAATTTAGTGGTTTATTTGGATATTTCATCTATAATTCCATGCATATATGCTTATTCAACTCAATTTCCCACTAAGAATATTTCTAATTATGGAACCTGAAGTTCATTTCCTTTTTTACTGGCACTGATAGTTTATTATGCAAAATGTACTTACAAGACAATTGGTGCCTCGAACTTACACTTTGCAATCTGACTGGTAATACATAGCTAAAATTGGAATATTTAGCCCCCAAAGAAGAAATAATTTAAGTCTCACTTACCGAATTCTGTGGAACAATGTCTTTCAATGAGCATGGCAGTGCTAACGGCTGGATGTCTTTCAGCAGCTCTTCAATATACGGTTCAGACTTCCTAAGAACTAGGCATAAGTCATTTATTACTATATGCTGCTCAGCAGTGTGTTCTGATCTTGAGTGGGTATCACCAACTCTAGAAGAATTCAAGTGGTATTTATTGAAAATAATACTTGAAACACAAATTTGCTTTCCTCCATAAAAGGTATGCATTTCTTTTTTTAAAAATATAATTTACTGTCAAAACAGGTATGCATTTCTAAGGATAGTCTCCTTAAGCTGAATCTTCCAGAAAGTTATACTCTGATTCATACTTACTGCATAGCTTTAACCTAGTTTTTATAAGTACAGACATTGATTTTTCTCTATAGAATTAAATCTCAACTGACTTAATCTGAATTGTCTTTCATATTTCTATTTGGCTTAAATTTAAAGGGGATAATGATGTCCTCAAACAGAAATCTATTTATTTATAAAGCTATGGCCATTAGATAGTGACCATTTTATAGTTAATAGTGGTCCTTACTATAGAAACATTTTCAGTTTTATTTTTATTATTTTATCATTTTTGTTTTATTTTCCTAGAAGACTGAGAGAAATATTTTTGAATACCTACGGTTAGACACTATGCCACTTCAATATGCACTGATAAAATTATAGAAGTCTGATCTAAAATTTTACTGAGTCATCCTGCAGCTAGTTGTAATACTTTATTTAAAGGAAATACTTTTGTGCATCATTCCCTGTTTTGAAGCAACACAGAAAAGTACTTAAGTTTGGGTTACATAAAAAATCTCCTTTGGGGCGCCTGGGTGGCGCAGTCGGTTAAGCGTCCGACTTCAGCCAGGTCACGATCTCACGGTCCGTGAGTTCGAGCCCCGCGTCAGGCTCTGGGCTGATGGCTCAGAGCCTGGAGCCTGTTTCCGATTCTGCGTCTCCCTCTCTCTCTGCCCCTCCCCCGTTCATGCTCTGTCTCTCTCTGTCCCCAAAAAATAAATAAATAAACGTTGAAAAAGAAAAATTAAAAAAAAAATCTCCTTTTACTAGCTCCTCACCTAGTAACATTGATAAATGATAATACTTCACTAATTTAGTAATTAGTAAAACAAATTATAGAGCCAAATTATATGCCTTAGAAGTGAAGAATGATAAATTACTCCTCTCTATCCCCATTTTCAATTTCCTTTATTCTTTAGTATCCCACCCCCATGATCAACAGGCCAGAAACATGTAACAACTATAAAACATCATACCCCGTAACAATTAGGACTTCAGAATTTCCAAAATCTACCATGAATATTTGTATTAGTGCAACTTCACGGACTGAGAATTTGGTTGGACTACAAAATTTTCTAATATTTTCACTTTCTATTGGAATTAATTCAGTGATAGTTCCTCGACACCACATTCCATTTTCAATACTGTTGACAAATATTCTTGCACCTAAATAATGAGGAAGACAAATCATTATCAGTATTTATGGAGAAAAATACCTAATAAGCTCTAACTTACGAACACATATATCAGTTTCATCACGAAGAAATCTTAATTCATTTATTTACTGAGGACATACACATGTCAGGTGCTATGAAAAAAATAAAGGTAGTATACTGTGATAGTTTCTGTTATATAGCTAAATAGGGAGCTAAAAACAAGGTTAGCAGTCTCTTATTGAAGACCTATGTTTTATGAACTATACCAAAGATGAATGAGACCATCCTGCCATCAAGAAGCTCAAGAAAGAAAAAGAGATGGACAAATGACTGTACTTACAACAATAAAAATTTTCTATCCATGCGTGTGCACACATAGATGTACAGATATATAAATGCTGAAATCTGTAAAATACTTTGGGAGCATAAAGGAAGAAGCAATTACCTTCTCTTGATAAAGAGGAATGAAAGTAAAGAAACAATGAAAGGCAGTATGTGACATGCCAAAATTAAATACACACTGGGAGTTCAGAGAAGGGGAAGATGAACCAAGGACATAGCAGCAGAGGAAGACCTTAGGGAGAGATCAGATGAATTACAAATTAATAACCAGGAAAAAAGGTCAAGAAAGAAGGAGGCCTGAATTTGAATGCTATGATCTCAGTGATGTTCTCAGTACATTACGTTTGAATTTACTTACTCCACACAACAACCCTATGGAGATGGTGGCAAAGAGGTAGGAGGAGAATCCAAGTAGTCTTAGAGTCCATCCTCTTAACAACTAAGTTACCTATCTGAGATAAACTGGTAGATCTGACCACTGGTTATATACAGAGGGATCCTGTATAATCCCCTCTGGACATGCTAATAAAAATAGGATAGTTGTGGGGCGCCTGGGTGGCGCAGTCGGTTAGGCGTCCGACTTCAGCCAGGTCACGATCTCGCGGTCCGTGAGTTCGAGCCCCGTGTCGGGCTCTGGGCTGATGGCTCAGAGCCTGGAGCCTGCTTCGGATTCTGTGTCTCCCTCTCTCTCTGACCCTCCCCCGTTCATGCTCTGTCTCTCTCTGTCCCAAAAATAAATAAACGTTGAAAAAAAAAAATTTTTTTTAAAAAAATAAAAAAAAAAATAGGATAGTTGAGAGGCACATTAGGGCAACCTTTTAATTTTAGTTCTAACCAAAATGTTTATTTGGCCTAAAGATTATCATCAACCTTTCTCTTATGTCGATGTACCACGTAACCAATTATTTTGGCTTAAAGATTATCATCAACGTTTCTCTTAGGTAGATACACTACGTAACCAATTATTCTTAGTTTTAAACTATACACTATTAAACCATTCTTTTAAGTTTATTTATTCATTTACTTTCAGAGAGAGAAAGATAAGGCACATGCGTGAGAGGGAGGGAGGGAGGGAGGGAGAGAGAGAGAGAGAGAGACAGAGAAAATCCCTGCACTAGTGCAGAGCTTGATGTGGGGCTTGAACTCCCAAACCATGAGATCATGACCTGAGCCGAAATCAGGAGTTAGACACTTAACTGACTGAGCCATCCAGGAGCCCCAAACCATTTTTTTTTGATAGGTAAGTTAAAAGACTATTGAAGACATTTGTTGTCCTTTGCAGTGAAGAGCATATGTAGGAAAAAGGAACAAAAGGATATCCTCCTGAAGTATCATTTCACATTTCTTCCCTTATCACTCATTACTCAAAATATAGGTACTTAAGTCATGCAAATTTATTTGCCTTGAAATAATAATTGTCCTTAATTGAAAACAATGAATGACTTTTTGGCTTTTTTAGAAAATTTTCTGAATCTAAGCTGAACTCTTTCGGACATGTATTAAATTTTAGAGAATTACTTGTAGCCATAAAAGTTAAGTTTAATACAACATTTCTTTCTTCTTAGATACTCAACAGTTAAAAGTTATCTAAAGTTAAAAATTACTATTAATTTTTGTCAGAAGTATACGATAATCCTAATTTTTGAATATTCTGAGAAGCTACACAGATAAGCTGAGAGTTAGTCACACTTTTAAAGTACTATATAACTAACAGGTAATACTTTTTGGTATTATACATAGGCATTGATTACTATTAATAGATGGTTTTCTCACTCTGTTAATAAATCAAACAAATAATAGCTTCATCTTATTATAATCAAATTTAGTCAATGTATTATAAGGAAAACATTTGCAATAAGACCCTAAATTATGGCAAATTACACAAACCCTCAGTGTGGGTACCCTCAAAATATACTACCCTCTGTGGGGTCCTAGGAAACAGGTACCGGTGTTCTCCTGCATCTCATTTAAGTGCTTAATGACATCCTCAATATTCACATGTGGACAGCAAGGGACTAACAGCCACAGTACAAGGAATCGTGTTAGAGGCCAATTTTCCCTGGAGACAGGGAAGCAAACTAGATAACCTGCGACGGGCTTTGTAATTTAAAAAAATAACTCCTTTCACTCTGTAATTGAGGTTTTATATATACTTCACTCAGCAGTCAATATTTAGCTAACTTACCTAAATAAAATTATATCACTACAAAACTTTTAAGTTTATTTTGAGAGAGAGCCAAAGAGAGCACAAATAGCAGAGGGGCAGAAAGAGAGGGAGAGAGAGAAACCCAAGCAGGCTCTGCACTGTCAATGCAGAGCCTGACACAGGGCTCGATCACACAGACTGTGAGATCCTGACCTGAGCTGAAATCAAGAGTCAGACACTCAACTGACTAAGCCACCCACGCACCCCTCTTATAAAACTTTTATGCTTTTGGAACAAATCTGTATTATAAAAGGTCTATAAGGGTTAGCCTATAAGGGTTGGCCAAATACTATATAATATTTACATAAACTTGATATTTTAGCTTGGAGTAATATTTCATTACCTAGCTCCAAAAGGTCTGAAGGATCAAGGTGTAAACTCTTATTGCAAAACTCATCGACCTTCTTTTCCAGTACTGTTGCATCTTTAATTTGTGAATACTTCCGGACATAAAAGTGGCAAGGATGTATTACATGGCTTACAAAAACTAGCTCTGGAGAACCTAGATAAGAATATTTAACCCATATTAACAAATCATAAGTTAGGAATGAATTCACAAAAACTGAATGCAATATCCTCTAAAAGAATATTAAGTGTCTTGTGGCATTGAAAACTCTAGAATACTTAAGCCCCACAAAAAGAAGTCCAAACCCAAAATAGTAACTAGACTGATAAAGTTCCCACTACCAACATTAAATCCTTTAGCATAACCTGAACTGCAACTATTTTATTTTACATGCCAGGTATTTTAAGTGGAATTGTAGTTCATGTGGTAGTTAGATGCTGAAGTCAAGATATGCTATAACTCTATCATATTACAACAAAACATCATTATGGATATTTTGGAACTCAGAACTCCATTGATATTAAATAGACTTCTTGCATATCTCAAAAAATCCTGTTTATACTATATCCAAAGAACTAATAATTAGCTCATAGATACTCTGAATCACAAATCTTACCTGGCTAGAAAGGGGTGAAAAAACATCTGGGCAAAGCCAAATACTAAGGACCATTTAGGGGAAGAGATATATGTTTTGGTGGAAGCTGGGGGTGGTAGTGAGGGTAGAATAAAAGAAAAAAATATTCTGTTTATAGCAGTAATGAAGCCAAGTGTAGCTACTGAAAAGATGTTCAGAATATAATGTTACAAAAAAAAAAAGGAATTAAAAGAACAGAACAGTGTGCACGGTGTGCTATGTTTTTGTATAAAAACAAGTTAGAAAAATAATGTATGTGTATTTGTATATGCATAAAGAAACTGTGGAAGGGAAAGAAGGACCGAATGAAATGGGAACAGTTAGGTAAAAATTTCACAGTATTTTAATACATAATTTTTGAACAATGTAGATGTTTCATTTAGTAAAAATGTTTAACACTCAAAAACTAGGAGGAGTGGAATTGGAGACAGTCAAGTATAGACAGATGATAAAAACTGAACAAGTGGATCATTTTAACTATCCAATACAGATCACAAAGAATAATATCCATATTGAATATGGGGTAAAGAGATAAATATGTGTAACTGGGGAGACAGTTGACAGAAGTGTTATAAATTTCAGAAACATTTTTGCCAATAACAGCCAAAACCTTTAATATTCAAAAGGAAGAAGTTTTAGTTGATAGTAATATTCATTTTACTCACTGCCTTCATACTATGTAAGAGTTACTTTACGTACAGCAAACTCCACAACATCAAGTTCAGAGTTGCTAAAGTACCTGCTTTTGATCCAACAGCGGAAGATGATTTTTTCTGAAAAGGCTTTTTTGGCTCTCTAGGTGTTTCCACAAGATAATCTGTGAAGCGTGCTTCATCAAAATAGGAAATAAAGGCAATTGTACTAGTTTTATTAAGTTGACAATGGTATACTACTGTTTAAAAAGCTGTACTTGAATTGGCAAAATACTGGAATGGTAAGACTCCTTGTTATCAGTAGGTAAAGTCATAATAGATTTCTTAAATCACTGAGATTTCAGTGATAACAATACAATGGAAACAACTGAAAACATGCTCCTCCTTTTTTTTTTTTTTTCATTCAAAATGTCATTCTGCAGAATCAACCAATGAAACAGACTGAGAAGTGATGGATAACAGATCTCTTAACTCACTGAGATTTCAGTGATAAGATACAATAGAAACAACTGAAAATATGTCCCCCCCCCCCCCCCCCCGCTGTTTCATTCAAAATGTCATTCTGTAGAATCAACCAATGAAACAGACTGGGAAGTGGTGGGTGGAAGAGAACTAAAATGGAACTTGAAAATGGTCCTAAAGAAGACCAGTAATATAACTACACAGTAGTAGTAGTTAATAGGGAGAATACAACATTGTAAATCTAATCAAAGTATTATGATACATTGAAATGTTACAAAATAGATGCTATTATATTCATGACAGATTTTATTTCAGATTATGTAACAGGTGATATCTTTAAAAATTTTTTTATAACAGATTATATCTCAGAACAAAGATTTAGGAGAAGCTATTCTTTAAGGACAAAGACATGAGATCGTTTCTACAAGTATCTTCATTTTTTATATAAGGTTTATGTGTAGAACACCAAAAAGTCAAATACTTCAATTAAACCAAACATTAAATTAACATCTTAGAGTTTAGATTATTGCATTAAAAATAAAAATTATCCTAACTCTGGAAAATGTGAAAGCAGGGACAAGGAATCAATGGATGTTAACTCATAATGAAGAAGGTATAAGATAACAGCACTATCTTTCTATTAAATATAGGGACTAATTTTGTTTCTAATTACGGACATATTGTTTCCTTGCTTTTGTATTTTCACTCACTTTCCAGGTTTTCTTCAATAATTTCTTCAATTATCACATCAGGGCTAGATCCCATCTGAGGCAGAATAGTAATGGTTTTAGGGGATGGTGTTGCAACAACCTCTTTCTGTGGCTGGAAATCTTCTGCTTCTAAATGCACATCATTGGTTTCCCATTGCAAAGAACATGGTGGGGCTTCATTATTTAGGAAAGACACATCAATCTTTTTCTTTTCTTGTGATGGGTATGTATCATGACAAGAAAATTCCTTTTTATGATTATATTGCTTTTGAACATTCTGTTCTATTTCATTTTCTTGGGGATTACATCTGTTTAAAAAATAGACAAGTATTAAGAACACTTGTGATGAGCACTGAGTGTTGGAAGTATGTGATAGATCACTAAATTCTGTACCAGAAACCAATATTACACTGCATGTTAACTAACTGGAATAAATAAAAGTTGGGAGGAAAAAAATACATAGGCATATGGCTACTTTAAATTGTTTCATAAATTTTTTGTATCTACATTCAAGTCATTTCCTATTCACATGACAGTTAATAAGGTGACACATATAGGAGTGTCTGGGTGGCTCAGTCAGTTGAGCATCCAACTCCTGGTTTGGCTCAGGTCATTATCTTGTGGTTCGTGAGTTTGAGCCCCACATCAGCCTCTGTGCTGGCTGTGTGGAGCCTACTTGGGATTCTCTCTCTCTCCCTCCCCTGCTCATGCTCTCTCTCTCAAAATAAATAAACTTAAAAAAATACCATGACACATATAAAAAGGTAAAGCTGTATAGGTGCCTCAGAAGTATCTTTTACATAGCCTTACTGATGTATAATTTGCATAACATGAAACTCAATCATCTTTACTAAATTTACAGTTGTGCAACCATCACCATAATCTAATTTTAGAACATTTTAATCTAATTTTAGAACCCAGAAGGAACTTTTGCCCATTCCCAGCCCTAAGCAAACCTAAGGTTTTTTTTTTAATATGAAATTTATTGTCAAATTCGTTTCCATACAACACCCAGTGCTCATCCCAACAGGTGCCCTCCTCAATGCCCAGCACCCACCCTCAATTCCCTCCCACCCCCCATCAACCCTCAGCTTATTCTCAGTTTTTAAGAGAAACCTAGGGGTTTTAAAAGGTCAACAAGAGGTATAATCAATGAGAAGCTGAAGGAAAAAGTTGATACAGTCATGTCATAATCTTCTAGTCCTAAAAAACAGTGAATATAGGCTTAAAAAATCATTGTGATTTGGCTTAGCTGTTTGATTTTAAATTATGGTTATTTCTTCTAATTCCCTAGCTTAAAAATAAAGTATAGGAAACAGTGAAGGGTACAATCCTGAACAGATCATTAGAAATCTCCACCTAGCCTAAAAACCACCTTTAGTCTGAACCCTTTGGGAGGTATTATTTGGTTGCCACTAACCTACAGCTAATCGTTTATATGGTTGACTCCATGTTTTTCTATCTTCTTCACATATCCACATAGATTTAGGCTATCAAATCTACAAGTACAGAAATTCTATCAAAGAAATGAGATGGAGTCTCAAAAAGCTTGTCTTTTAGTTAACCCATTACGAATTTAGCTTCATCACAGATCATCACTGAGAAAACATTTTAGGGCTGGAAGCAGACCGTGCTCTACATGGAAAACTACCTGACCGTGAAGACGGGCAAAGAGATCTTTGGCACCATTGGCATGTGGCCCAATGCCAAGAATAATCGCGACCTGGACTTCACCATCGATCTGGACTTCAAGGGCCAGCTGTGTGAGCTGTCCTGCTCCACTGACTACTGGATGCACTGGGGCGGCATCCGGCTTCTGCCACCCTGGCCGGGCTGGCCCTGCACGGGCCCAGGGGCTGCGGCATTCTTAGGCAGTTTGGGGGCTCCCTCTTCCTTTCCTTCCCTCTCTCAGAAGGGGGTTTTAGGGGCCTGGGCTGGGAGGAGGGGGCACATCGTGACTGTGTTTTTCGTAACTTATGTTTTGATATGGTTGCATTTATGCCAATAAATCCTCAGCTGGGATGGGTAAATAAATAAATAAATAAATGGCATTTTAGGGGTGCCTGGGTGGCTCAGTCGGTTAAGCGTTGGACTTTGGTTTCAGCTCAGGTCATGATCTCATGGTTCATGAGTTTGAGCCCTGCGTTGGGCTCTGGGCTGACAGCACAAAAGCTGCCTGAGATTCTCTCTCTCTCCCTCTCTCTCTGCCCCTCCTCTGCTCTGTCTCTCAAAGTAAATAAACTTAAAAGTAATTTTTTTAAATAAAAAAATAAAAAGCATTTTAGAAATAAGAACAAGGCCAATTAGATTCAGCAATGACACATTATCTGTTTCTTCCAACAAAAGGTATGCTTTGAATACACATTGAATTCAAAAGATATGTATATCTGAGGATATGTATATGTACACAACTTTGCAAACCACACATTCCTTTTTATAACAACTCTCATTTGACCTGGGATATTTAACACTGTCCACCAAGTCCAGTCTCAAACTCCTCCTTTGACTTCTAGAGCACCACTTGCTCCCATTTGTTCTTCAACCTCTGCCTATTCCTTCTCAATCTTGTTTTGTTTTATTTTTGCAGGTTGCCCTTTTTCAGTTTTAAAACTTAATATTTTTCCAAGGTACTGTCCTTGACTTATGTCAGTACCTACTCTTACTGGGCAAACCCATTGTTTAATTACCACCTGTAATAAGTAGAAGCAGATTACAGTGTACTTTCTCTTAAAACTAGGAAAAAATTTAAGACTACTCTGAATTAAATTTAAAATCAAAACAAGATATATGCAGACTCTTAAAGAGACAGAATAGCTTTTGATACTAAAAATGTTCAATAGTGACAATATTCAAGTTATGGAAATATCTAGAAGAATGTATTCATTGCAAAGACTGATGATTATCCATGGAAGCACAAAAGTAAGGTCACAGACAAATATGGTACAGGGCTCCACACCTGGGGGAAGATGCCCTGAGCCCAAGGACTGGCACTCTAGACCTCTGGCAGGGTCTTTCCTCTGAGGTAAGAAATGTGCTATCTAAGCCTAATGCTATTAAGCTACTTGATTAATCTTTTCCCCTTTATTCCAAACAAGACTGCAAACAAAGAAATTTTTGATAATTTCGCTTCTTAGGCCTGTCTGGACTAGAAAAGAATCCCAACACAAGTATCCTAGTCCCTGTGGCAATTGTATTTGTCCATTAAGTTAATAAACTAGCATTCTGGCTAAACTGGAATTCAGTTTTGTGAATCTGGCTTACAGGAGTTTACCTGGCTTAAAGCAGATCTGCTCATGTCTGTTCCTGACCTTTTAACACTGTGGGCTAAACTCTAGAAGGTAATGAATGTGATGCTCCCTGAGGGATGATTTCCCCTGGACACATACCACTTAAAATTGAATGAACTTATTTTCTTTCGGTGGGTTTCTAAACCATCTGTATTCTGACTAATCCTAAACCTAGAATCAAGTTCAAGACCTTTTCTTAAGTTTTAGCACATGTAGCTAACTGCTCTCTGGACATTTTCCCCCATACATCTCATCAACAACAGTAACTCAACATGTCTACTATCCCCAACTCCCAAATTTTCTTCTTGTAGTCCCAATCTTGGTGAATACCAATCCATCAACTTAATCACCAAAGCCAGGCCTGTAAAGGATGCTTCTCTTTCCCTCATTTATCACACTCAAACAGTAAGTTTTATCAATTTTCCCTACTTAGCATTTGTCATATCTATTGCTCTCTAGTGATACTACCTATGTTTTGTTTCTCATCATTTGCTGAGACTATTGATACAATAGCCCCACTGATCCTTCAGCCTCTAGCCTCATACTCCTTTCCAAATAATCCTATAAATAGCCACCAAAGGTATCTTTTTAAAATTCAAACTAATTATTTTATTTTCATGTTGAAATCATCTTTTAGTGGTTTTCAACTGTCTATAGCTGTGCTGTCCAATAGAGCTTTCCATGATAATGCAAGTGTGGGACTGTCCAACATGGTAGCTACTAACCACAAGTGGCTACTACTGAGCACCTGAAATGTGCTAGTACAATTAAGGAATCCAATTTTTCAATTTTTTTTTAAAGTAATCTCTACGATCAACGTGAGGCTCGAACTCATGACCCCAAGATCAAGAGTCACATGCTCTACCGACTGAGCCAGCCAGGCACCCCTCCAATTTTTTCTTTTAACTTTGTTTTAATTAATTTGTGCTTAAATTTAAATGGGCACATGTGGTTAATGGATACCATATTGGATAACATGGATGTAGAAAAAAAAAGTCCAAACTGCTGCACAGCATACAAAGTCTTCAGGATTTAGCTTATATGTATCGTCTACCAAGTGAAATTATATATGCAGTTCCCTGAATGTAGTATGTTATCTCACTGACCATACCTTTCTTTCTGTTATGATGCGTCCCTCCTTTTTGATTGCCTTTCCAATTGTTAGTCATTTTTCATAGATAAAATTTTCCTTTTCCCAAATCGATTGTTACCACCAAAAATGGACCATTCCTTTCCTTTGCATCTCCATTAAATTCTGTATATATTACTATCATAGCAATTATTCACTTTATTGTTTACATATGTCATCCTCTACTTATTGTAACTTCTCTGACATATATAATGTTTATCATGTTAGTGCTTAGAACAAAATCAGTGTTCAATCCTGTCTGAATGAATGAATCTCAAAGATAACTTTCACATATATATCATTTAATACTGGTTCCAGGTCGTTTCATTCTTAAATATCTCACACAGAATTTAATGGATAGAAACCATTGCCCTTTATATTATTTTACAGCTTTTGAATCATACATACAACACATCAATTTTCCTGTCTCTTAGGTAATTTTTCTGTCTCTTAGACTCTATCAGATATTAATGGCATGTTGCCATTCTTATACTTACTTTGTTAAGCTCTCAAATTCAATCTTTCCCATATTGTTGAACATACAGATGATCTCACTACAATTCATATTCAACCTGAAATAAAACACTAGCATGTAAGTAAATGTTCTAATCCAAGTTTATTACTTTCTCTAAAAGTCAGCTGAACTGAACTATTACTTTCTATAAAAGTAAACTATTACTTCCTATACTTTTACTATTACTTTCTATAAAAGTCAGTTGCTGACATTAAACTCTAAAAGACAGAACATTTTTAAATGCTCTAATACAAATCTGTTACTTTCTTTAAAAGTCAGTTGCTGACATTAAAAACCCTAAAAGACAACAATTTTTTTCTTTTTCCTTTTTTTGTATTTAATTTTTAAAATTTACATCTAAGTTAGTTAGCATATAGTGCAACAATGATTTCAGGAGTAGATTCCTTAATGTCCCTTACCCATTTAGCCCATCTCCCCTCCCACAAGCCCTCCAGTAACCCTGTTTGTTCTCCATACTTAAGAGTCTGTTTTGTTCCCCTCCCTGTTTTTATATTATTTTTGCTTCCTTTCCCTTGTGTTCATCTGTTCTGTGTCTTAAAGTCCTCATATGAGTATTATGCTAAGCGAAACTAGTCAGAGAAAGACAAATATCATATAACAATTTTTTTCTAATGTATAAGTTACTATTAAATTATATGGTTGTTAATTTGGGAAACATTTGTGACCCAAATTTCAATTTATAATTGCTTGCTATTTAATAAATCTAGGCTCTAATACATTTTATACTTAATTGTTATGTTCTCCTGAGTTATAACTTCTTACCTGGGAGAATTCCTTAGTTTTAGAGTGCTAACTTGTAACAATTCACTCTCAAATGTTAATTTCAAAGTACGGATAATCTAGAATCAGAAGAGAAGTGTTACTCAGATGTGAAATTTTTAAAAAATAAATTATCGCTAAAACAAATTAAGATTTTAGAATTAAAACTATATCCTTTAATAAGTGTTTTACTAATTAATGTGTTCAAGGTTTGACTTTAGGCATCCAATGAGAGCAAATCAGGTGTTTATGAATTTTTTCCCTAACGAAATTTAAAATCTTTTAGAGATATAAATAACAGATAACAACAAAAGACAGTAGTTAACAAATAGAATATAGTTATGTAATCACAGAAAATTCTGATCAGATTCACTCTGCATTTGCACTGCTATCCTCAAATGTCTTTTTTGCCTCATCTTCTTAATGAATCTAACTAGGGAGAAGACCAAATCTTATCACTTTTTTACACCTCCTAATGCCTCATGAACATGTGTAATACAACTGGAGAGAGGCCTGACCAAGTAAGATGGTGGCAAACTCTTCACCCTTCACTTATAGACTTTGAAGGCAGAAAAACCAATGGCTTCTATTTTATACCTCAGTTCTTCCCAAACACATGCTTATCTGTGGGAAATGAGGCCATGAGGACTCAAAGACAATAGAGTAGGATCTATATCCAAAGAGAGCAAGGTAGAACTCAGAAAATAAGATCAATGGTTAACCCTGTCTTGTCAAACAATCTCATCAGAAACATGTTTTTATTTTTGCCCAACTATGCTCCCTAGGCACCTGGATAGATGACAGGACATACTGGACACACCCTATCTCTTGACCTGCATATTCGGAGAGGCAGGAAGAAGGGGGAAAAACCCTGAATGAGATCTTTAAGTTAAATTTTATTTTAGAGAGAGAGAAAGCAAGCAGAGCATGAGTGAGGGAGAAGGTGGGGGGGGGGAGGGAGGGAGGGAGAGGGAGAGAGGGAGAGAGGGAGAGAGAGAGAGAGAGAGAGACTTTTTTTTTTTTTTTTGAGAGACAGACAGACACTCTTAAGCAGGCTCCATGCTCAGCACAGAGCCCAATGCAGGGCTTGAGCCTGTGACCCTGGGATCATGACCTGAGCCCAAATCAAGAGTCAGACGCTCAACTGCCACCAGGCGTTTTTTGAATTAAGTTTTTACGAGCTGACAGACATATCTAAATTCATATCATGAAAAGAAAAACAAGTCCCATTAAGTTTGCTGCCCTTATATATCCTCATTTTTTATTCAAATATCTTAGGAACATCCATTTTCAACTCAATGTCACCCTACTTGCTTTCGGATTGTGTGTTATAAAGACTTTACTGAACCATTTCCCTAACTGGTAAATAACAAAAGGCTAAATAAATTAATGTTTGTCTTAGAATTCAAACTAAGAATTGAGGCCAAATAAATTAGGATAATCTAAAAATATATTCTTCTTAAGTCTTAAATAGTATATTCCAAAGCATGTAAAATAATACACTTCAGAAATAATTTATATTATGATCTATTAAAATTACCTGATTCAGGTCACAATAAGTCCTTAAAGAAGGTGCTGATTTTAACTCTCTTGCTATCTTCATAGCTGCAGCCAAATCATTTTTTTTCTCTTCAATGTAGCTTTTAGCCATTATTACATTTGACAGATAATCATCTGTATTTCTTACTACTTCTTCACACAGGTTCTTTTTCCTTCATATAAGATCCCAAAATTATTTTACAGCATTTTATAAATATGCACATGAAAGTAAGTCTATAGTACGTGAGTAGTAACAAAAGGGTAATTTCACTAGTTTATGAACATGGTAAATGAGGCATTCAATTCAACTGAAATGTATTACAATTGAAAACTATGTATGGATAACTACAGAAAAAGCAGGATATAATTGTCATGTCACAGAAGACAGACCCGAGATGATTCTACCTAAAAGAGAAATCCTATCTTGTAATCACTTGTGCCATTTCAAAGACCCATTTGTATTCATTTCTCAAAAGTGATGTGCCTTCACATTTTAAATTTTCCATCAACACACACATAACACATAAATATACAATAAGATTTTATTTTTTTATTTTTTTAAATGTTTATTTATTTTTGAAAGAGAGAGAGCATGAGTGGGTGGAGGAACAGAGACAGAGGAAGACACAGAAATCGGAAGCAGGCTCCAGGCTCTGAGCTGTCAGCACAGAACCTGACACAGGGCTCCAACCCACGAGCTATCAAAGAAAAGCCCTGGGCCAGATGGCTGCACTGGTGAATTCTACAAAAAATTTAAAGAATTAACAACAATCCTCCTCAAACCCTTCCAAAAAATTGAAGGGCTGGGAACACTTTCTAACTTATTCTAAGAGGCCAGCATTATCAAAGCCATATGCAGACACTACAAGAAAACTACAAATATGATTATGATTATTATATGCAAAATCCTCAACAAAATATTAGCAAATTGAATTCAGCAGCATATTAAAAGGAGAATACATCATGACCAAGTGGGATTTATTCCTACATTGCACAGATGATTCAACACATGAAAATCAACGAACGTTAATACCACAACATTAATACCACAGCAGAAAGAAGTGAAAATCCCTACATGATCCCCTCAATCAATGCAGAAAAAGGATGACATAGGGACACCTGGGGGGCTCAGTTGGTTAAACGTCCCAATTTCAGCTCAGGCCATGATCTCGCGGTTTGTGAGTTCGAGACCTGCGTCAGGCTCTGTGCTGACAGCTCAGAGCCTGGAGCCTGCTTCGGATTCTGTGTCTCCCCCTCTCTCTGTCCCTCCCATGCTCATGCTCTCTCTCTGTCTCTTGATAATAAATAAACGTTAAAAAAATTTAGAAAAAGGATGACATATTTCAACACCCTTTCATTATAAAAACACTAAAAGAAACAGGAATTGAGGGAGATTACATCAACGTAAAGGCTATATATGAAAAACCCACAGCTAACATTAAACTAGTTAGAGAAAAAGCTGTCAGTTCTTCACTAAGATCAGAAGCAAGATCAGGATGTGTTTTGGCCAATGCTATTTAACATATTATTGTTACGTTCTAGCCAGAGTATTAAGCAAAAAATAAATAAAAGACACCCAAATTGAAAAGAAGTTTAAATTATCTATTTTTGCACATGACATGATTTTGTATGTACAAAACCCTAAAGAGGCCATAAATATACTAGCAGGGCTGATAAATGAATTTAGCAAAGATGTAGGCTACAAAATCAACACACAAAAACTAGACACATTTCTATACATTAACAGTCTGAAAAGGAAATTAAGAAAACAATTCCTTTAACACAAAACACAAAAGAATATAGTTAGGAATAAACAGACAAGGAGGGAACAGTCTGTACACTTACACACTATGCCAGATTACTGAAAGAAATGAAAGAAGACAAAAATAAGAGGAAAGACATCCCACATTCATGGATTGGAAGACCTAATATTGTTGACAATACCACCCAAAGCAATCTACAATGCAATGCAGTCTCTATCAAAATCTCAGTGATGTTTCAGGCAGAACCGAAAAACCCACCCTAAAAAAGTCATACGGAATCTCAAGGGACCACAAATTGCCAAAACAGTTTTGAAAAAGAACAAAGTTGGAGAACTCACACAACCTGATTTCAAAACTTGCTACAAAGCTATGGTAATCAAAAAAGTGTGCTACTGGCATAAGAACAGACTGATGGAACAGAGATCCCAGAAATAAACCCTCACAAGATATGGTTAACTGAGTACTGACAAGCATGCCAAGACATTCAACAGAGAAAAAACCATCTTTTCAACAAATGGTGCTGAGAAAAGACATTCACATGGAAAAGAATGAAATTGGACCCTTCTCTCATACCATACACAAAAGTTCACTCAAAATCAATCAAAGACTAAGTGTAACAGCTAAAACTGTAAAATTCTTAGAAGAAAACATAGGGCAAAAGCTTCATAACATTAGATTCAGTGATGATTTCTTAGATAGGACACCAAAAGCACAGGCAACAAAAGAAAAAAATAAATAGAACTTTATCAATAACTTTCATGAAAAGGCAAAGAGTGAAAAGGCAATCCAAAGAATGGGAAAAAAGTCTCTGAAAACGACAGATCTGATACAGGATTAATATCATTAATGTATAAAGAACTTCTACAACCCAACAACCCAACAACAAAATAAATAATCCAGTCCAAAAAAAGGACCTGAATAGACTTTTCTTCAAAAAAGATATATAAATGAGGAATAAATACACACATGAAAAAATACTCAACATAACCAACCAGTCATGAGGAAAATGCAAAAAACCCATAAGATTAGTGTTTCATATTTGTTAGGATATGATTATTTAAAAAACCCAGAAAACAACATTGTTGGTGAGGAAACTGGAACCCCATGTACTACTGGTGGGAATGTAAAATGTATAGCTACAGTGGAAAACTTTGGTGTTTCCTCAAAAAGTTAAACATAAAATTATCATATGGCACTAAACTGGACATTAAAAAATGACTAACAAGGTAATCTTTGTTATGTATATTTTGCACCATAAAAAAGTTTAAAATGCATGCACATGACTTGTAACTTAAATGTTATAATTAACGACCACATGTGATATCGATAATACCAATATGGAAGACTAAAGAAATCAACCTATTTCATAGTATATTGAAGACTATGTCCGAGGCATCCTAATGGGATAAAAAAAAAGAAAAAAGCACTAAGAGTCCATGGACAAATACTGTTACTAATTATATTACTTTTGGCATGTTGAAACTTTTATGATCCTATTTCTTGAATTGAAAAATGTGATTAAAAATTGGAGGCACCTGGGTGGTTCAGTTGTTTAAGCATCTGACTCTTGATTTTGGTTCAGGTCATGATCTCGGCTCAGGTGGTGATCTCTGTTTGTGGGATCAAGCCCCATGTTGGGCTCTGCTCTCACAGGGTGAAGCCTGCTTGGGATTCTCTCTCTCTCTCTCTCTCTCTCTCTCTCTCTCTCTCTCTCTGCCCCTCCCCTGTTCATGCTTTCTCTCTCAAAATGAATAAATGAACATTTTAAAAAATTAAAAAAAAAAGAAAAATGTGATTAAAAATTATTAAAGATGTATTTTTGTATCCTTTGGATAAATACTTAGGAGTGCAATTGCTGAGTCATAGGGTAGTTCTGTCTTTATCTTTCCAATTTGAAGGGGCACATGAACTCCAATATTTATAGCAGCACTTCAACAATAGCCAAATTACAGAAAGAGCCCAAATGTCCATCAACTAATGAATAAAGAAAATGTATTATGTATACGTATATATACATATACTATATATATATATATATATACACGTATACATACACATGGGTGCATATATATGTATACAATACCACCCTATATATATATATATATACATATATATATATGTGTGTGTGTATGTGTGTGTGTGTGTATACACATACACGGAATATTAGGCATCAAAAAGAATGAAATCTTGCCATTTTCAACAACATGGATGGAGCTAGAGTGTATTATGCTAAGTGAAATAAGTCACAGAAAGACAAATACCATATGATTTCACCATATGATTTTGTTAAGAAACAGATGAACATAGGGGAAGGGAAGGAAAAATAAGATAAAAATAGATGGAGGCAAATAAGACTTAACTATAGAGAACAAACTGAAGGTTGCTGGAGGTAGGGGGTATGGGCTGAATGGGTAATAGGCATTAAGGAGAGCACTTGGGATGAGCACTGGGTGAAGAATCACTAAATTCCACTTCTGAAACCAAAACTACATTATATGATAACTTGAATTTAAATAAAATTTTGAAAGAAAAAAATGAAAGATCATGTATATCAGAGTTTTAAAGTGATGGATATGTAACTGTGTGGTATGTCTAGAAATGAGTGTTAGTTATTACTTTCTCTGATGCAAATAAACAATGAAAAATGATGGAATGATGTAGAAGAAAAAGCATGTTTGCATTTTTCAAGTAAGCAAAGTTCTGCAACATGGATTCAGATTTTTAAAATAATTTTCTGTGCTGCTTTAAGAAAGAAGCTTATTTAAGTTAGCTTTAGAACCAGACGGCAAATAGCCAAAAAGTTTTTAAAATGTACAAATTGTTGTTTTCAAGTTGTAGACATCAACCTGTAGGAATCACCCATTACCTTCCAAACTCATTCAAAAGTTACTCATTACTTCAATTTATACAAAGAAATAAAGTGACAAGCTAATGTTAAAAACTTCAGTTTCATTGAGTTTCTATTTTTTTTTTTAAGTTTTAGTTATTTATTTTGAGAGAGAGAGAGACCTAGCATGCTCAAGGGAGGGGCAGAGAGGGAATCCCAAGCAGGCCCTGCACTGTCAGCATAGAGCCTGATACAGGGCTCAAATCTAGGAACTGTGAGATCATGATCTCAGCTGAAATCAAGAGATGGACACTTGAGCCACCCAGGCACCCTGAATATATATTTTTAAGTTATTACCTGGAATCAAGAGAAGTAAAAAGTTGATCAAACTGTTTCTCCAGAACCTCTATAAGACTGACTGTTTCTGCTTTTGTTTCACTGTGTATGTGTTCAAGCATCTGGAAAGAACATAATACAAAGACCTAATTTGGTATTTTTATTTTATAGAAATTGTACTGTTTAAATAATTTTAAAAGTAACAGGTACTTATTAGACCTTTCAAAATAACAACACAAAGGAGATTAGGTGATAAAAATGGAATAAGTTATAAGGTTCCAACTTAAATCCTGTTACTTGTCATCAAGATCACATCTTTGTTGACACTGAATACCAATAAACTGGCAAAAAGGCCTAGAAAATCCCACTACATTTTCTAAATTTCTTATTCCTTTTTATCATTACAGGAAGAGCCACTCTGGATAGCTGAATTTGTCTCTGGAAGGATTCCTTAAATGGAAGAACCTTAATATATAATATTAAAAAAACATACTTGAGTTAAAATGTTAACTATTCCACATCTTTGCACTTTTTGACAAAGAATTATTGCTTAAGATGTATGACCCATTTTTTTTCCATCCAATTTCTCCCTTTTAGAATAGGAACAGCAATCCCATACCTGTACAACCAATGTTGGAAAAACTGAATCATACCCTGAACCCCAGCCATACCTGATTTAGAAGATATTTAGATTAGATTCTGGTCTTAGACTTGATGCTGAAGGGATGGGGTGAATGTATTTTGCATATGAAAAGGACATGAATCTGGAGGTGGGTTTCAGAGGGCAGGCTGTTATAGGGTGAATTTTGTCTGCCCCCCTCCCAAATTCATATGTTGAGGTCTTTTTTTTTTTTCAACGTTTATTTATTTTTGGGACAGAGAGAGACAGAGCATGAACGGGCGAGGGGCAGAGAGAGAGGGAGACACAGAATCAGAAACAGGCTCCAGGCTCTGAGCCATCAGCCCAGAGCCCGACGCGGGGCTCGAACTCACGGACCGTGAGATCGTGACCTGGCTGAAGTCGGACCCTTAACCGCCTGCGCCACCCAGGCGCCCGAGGTCTTAACTCCCACATCTGCTATACTCTTTTGATTGCCTTGGTTGTTAATTTGTTGTTATTAGGTGCTTAGGAGTTTGCTTTTGTCACCAAGTGAGTCTCTCTTTTGGGGGATGGAGTAAGGAAGGAAAGAGAACAAGACTCTGTGTTAAGGGTATTCAGCTGAGTAATGCGCAATGTTAGAAAGATGATCTACGATACTTTCAAGACAAACTTCAGCTCATAGCAAGAAAGAATCGTGGTTCCTTAATAGTGCTCCAGTTTCAGTAGGCTGCTAGCACAACAATGCTAAGAGACCAATCTCAGCAGGCCATGGGAGTTTTCCATTCTTTTGTATGTTTCTCTACCATTAGATTATCCTGTTCAATAACTCAGTGCTAAGCTCCAACTTCAGTAAAAAAAAAAATCCAAATGAACACATTTAAAGAACATGCCTTAATTCACAATAGGCTTTAATCATTCAAAATGCTTACTTTTACAGCAACACTTAATTGTTCAAAATTATAGCCCGCTATCTTCAACGCTTCCTCAATTTCTTCTTCTGCAGTTTTACTTTCCTAAGAAGGGGAAGGGGGACCACATACAAATATAAAAATAGATGCTTAGATACACTGTATTAGTTGCAAAAACATCAAGCTACAATTTTCGTTACAAAAGCAACAGACCACCATAGAAGTCTGAACATAATAAAAACAACACTTTCAATCCTACTTACCCAGAAATTCAAAACCATTAACATTTTAGAGTTTTGATTATGGTATTCCAGATTTTTTTAGAGACCTTTTTTTAAAAAATGGAATATTCTGCAACTTAAAACTATTTTGAAAAAATTATCATGGCAATAAATGCACACACGTGTAAAAATTAAGTTTTTAAAGAAGAGTATAATTTGGCTATGTTAAAATTTAAACTTGAAGTAAAAGACAGCAAAATTAAGTGCTTTCTCCATTCCCCAGATCACCAAAGTTCTCTTTAATAATAGTATTTTGGAATTTATTCTATTTCTAATCTTAAACTAAAACAATACATTATTTTACAGTAACAGGTAAGATTCAATCTTCCAACAATAACATCACCATCATCATCATAGCAAATGTTAGGCCTTTTAGCTGCCATTAAAATGATTTGAAAAATCACCTTTAGAATTTAAAACCTGTATTTTATACAAGTTTCATGTAATAGGATTCAATAACTAGGTTCAAAGGGAACCTAAATATGGTTAAATGTCAAGAACACTACAGAGTTGGTCAAAGGAGAATGGGCTGCCTTAGGAAGAAATAAGAATTGTTCAAGTATAATTATAATAAAACAAGAGATTCAAGTAAGGAGTATAGGTTTGCCGCTTACCTTCATGCTTCCAAAAATCTATAATTATAGGAACCTTGAGAAGAGACAATAATTAAGCTACCAGACACAAAGTAAAAATGTTTGGTTTCATCTTACTTCATAAGTAACATTTTTTCATACCGCCATTACAGTTGAGGAGTTCAAAATAGTCTTGTGTGTGGATGTTGAATGTTCCAAACCAATAGTTAGCTGATCAGTAGTCTTTTTAAAGTCCTGAAAACAATTCCTTATCCTGAAAAATGTCAAGTACATTATTTCAGATGCCACATTAATATAACAGTTTTAACCTTCTATTCTCATTTTTACTGTCCATCAAAAATAATTCATATGATGTATTACATAATACTAACATGTACTGTTCGTTCTCATTTATAATAAGCAAAGAGAGAAGCGATGGCTAAACAGGCTTTCATATAAAACTTAATTTTAACCAAGAATTCAACTTCTTAGCAAATCCCTAAAAATAAGAGCTTACAGTATAAATTGTGCTTTAATCTCCTAGTTACCTCTCCTTACCTGATTATTTTTTGGTAGAGGTGTTGATAGCCACTGAACTGCCTTTAAGCTCAATTACTTATATACAAATGTCAGCTATTAATAGAATGTACTCACAGGCCTGGATAATTTACAAAAAGGTAATGAATTTACCAGGTAAGTTAATGTGAAAAGAAAAAGTTCAGTTTCTTATCTACACATGCTAGACTTTTTGCCTATTTTATTTTTGTATCTCCCATGGCTCACATATAGTAAACTCTTAGGTGTTTACTTAGTCATAAGCCTAAGATAGTTTACGGAAGAAATTATGTTGTTTAAATATGTTACCTTTACAGAAAAAATAGACAAATTTTAAACATTCAATTACTTTGAAAAGTGAGTATTCATGTTCTTGAAAACATGTGAATACATTAGCCCCAAGAAGTCCATTTTTCAATTCCTGTTTCAAGATATTAAAGATAAATCAGGAAGGAAATACATTATGTATCAAGGGATGTTTATTTAAAAATAAACAATTATTTTAAACCACAATCTACTGAATTTAGGGAATAGGAGGTTCTAACATAAGTATACTTGGTATGGAGAATTTAAAAAAAAAACAGTAATTTGGAAAAAATTTGGGTACTTAAAATGGATTCATCTACTTCCGAAAGTGAAATTTCACTTTATAACCATACTACATATGATATATATCTAGACAAACACATAATCACATTTAACTTATATAAGTTTTAAAAAGTCAGAAAATTTCACATAGAAGTCTAGATGTCTATCTTCTCTTGGGGGAATAAAAAGGAAGATTTGGCAACACTGGATTTGTCTTAACACACATAAGTAATTGACTGGAGCTGAGAATGGGCCACCTCCTTTGGAGGGGCCTTCTTTTGTCTGCCACAATTCATACCACTCATTGTTTAAACTCTGTCTACCTCACCTAGTAAGTCATCTGCTGGACTTCTGCAGGGACTCAAATTTGTTGAGGCCATTGAGTCACAAGGAACCAAAAAGATTCCTAAAGATTGATTCTAATCATTTCACACAGAGCATTTGGAGGAAATGCCTGGAGGAATACAAATATAGGGGTTGGTACTCAGTAAGCCAGAGTTCCACTGGTTCTCTCAATACCCAGCTGCCAGACTTTAGCTAAGTGGTTTACTACCTACAGAGATAACTATTCTTTTGGTTTCTGTTGAAGTACTCGTTTAAGTCCAGACAGAGAAGCTGCAGCAGTCATGTGAAAGACTATGAATGCTAAGTGTAAAAAATTTTGGATTTTATTTAGATAGGTAATGAAGAAGCATGGATCAGGGAAAAGTATGGATGTACTAAGAAGGTAGTCAAAAAAGACTAAGTAGAAATCAAAGATAAATTACGAATACGGAAGATACTGTGGAAGTTAGGGTTTACAGGAGACAAACTGAATGGGATATGAGGAACTAGAGTGATTTACAGATGCTCAGTGCCATTAACAAAACGGAAAGGTTTTAAGAAGTTAAGATGGTGTAGAAGTAGGGGGACCAGGATTTCCCTCCTCCCTCAAACACAGCTGTATTGAGGTCAGGACACTTGGAACACACAGGAAATCTATCTGGGGAATGACAGAAAAATCTCCACAGGTGGAAGGAGATAGTTTGGTGGGACAGAGGTGTGTGTATGCAAATTGGGGGACATAAAACAGCATGGCAATGGAGGGGAGGGATCCCTTTATGTACAGAGATGAAAGGGAGAGAAAGAGAAGCTATGGATTGTGGTTTTGTGTTAGGACAAGAAAAAAACCTCTCCGGACCACGGACTGGGGAATGAGAAACACGGAGAGTACCAGTCTTTACTCTGCAAACAGCCTTAGGAGCTGAAGAATGGAGATTTCAAAAGTGCATGACTCTCCAGACCATGTGCATGTGCTAGTGGGGAGAGAAGCCAGTCCCCCGGCCTGGTAGCAATCTCAGGGGTGCATTGGGAGAGAACAGTCCCCTCCCTTGAGTGCTGTGGAAAGAGGGTATATTGCCCCTCCAAGGACAAAAGATCCTGCAGGTGCTAGCCATATTGGCAGGGCAGAGCAGCGCTACCCCAGAACTGGGTCTTCATGGTGTGGGATCCTTTAAGACATCAGGTTTTGAATCCAAGCTAACCACCTAGGAGGCGTGGGACAACTGTGGAGCAGGACAAGCCCACCGCCCATGCTACCCTGTAAGGGCTGCCTCAACAGCATAGTTTGAGACTCCTGGTCTGGGGAGGAGAGACTGGGGTGTCACCATTTTTCTCCCCATCATCAACACAGTGGGGCTTCAGGGAACAGGACAGTGGCCCCCATGGAGCAGGATCCGCTTACACTAAACCCCACCCCTCCGTGCCTGGCAACTGCTTATCTACTGGAGCGAGACTGACCCAAAGCAGGTAGCTGACCTCTCCTCCAGACCAGCACAGTCACTGGTCCCAGATACCAACAGACAAATGTCCTGAGTTTTAATTTTTTAATGTTTATTTTTGAGAGAGAGGCAGAGCACGAGTGGGAGAGGGGCAGAGAGAGAGGGAGACACAGAATCTGAAGCAGGCTCCAGGCTCCAAGCTGTTAGCACAGAGCCTGATGCAGGGTTCGAACTCAGGAGCCATGAGATCATGACCTGAGCCAAAGTTGGACACTTAACTGACTGAGACACCCAGATGCCCCTGTCCTGTGATTTTGTATGTTAGTCTGTTGCTCTTTTTTTCCCCTCTTCTCTTCCTTTCCTTCTCTTCTCTCTTCTTTTTCTTTATATTCTCTTCTTTTTTTTCCTTTGGAATCAGGTTCATACTTTCAGATTTGATTTTTGGTCAATTCTTAATGTATATATATAAATTTTCTTCTTGTTCTTTCTCTGCTTTGTTTCTTTGTGTAATCAGGCATTTTTATTCTTTTTACACCTTTTCTAGATCTCCTTCTTTATTTTCCTTTCTCTTTCTCTGGATTAAGACTTATAGTTTCTCTGATTCTCTGCTTGTTTTGTTTTTTTTTTCTTTTTCCCCTTTCATTTTTCTCTTTCTATGGGATCAGGTCCCCTTCCCTTTCTTTCAGGGTTACTTCAACAAAAAATCAAAGCACACCTGTCAGAAGGTCTAAACAATCCACCACGACGAGTAAGGAGGAGCTTTGTAGAAGACTGATCAGTGGAGTAGAGCAGCCAAATACACAACAACAGAGTGCACCAACACACTCTAAAAACACCTCCTGAAGGCCAGGCCCTGGATAGTGTATGACCCCTTTTTAATATAGCAGGTCTCACAGTTACAGGACACATAACAAGCTATTAAAACATGTAAAAGACACAAACCTAGCCAAAATGATGAAATGGAAGAATTCTCCTCAAAAGAAATACCAGGAAGAAATGACAGCCAGAATTTCTCAAAACAGATATAAACAATATATATGAACAGGAATTTAGAATAACAGTCATAAGACTAATAGCTGGGCTTGAAAAAAAAGCATAGAAGACAGCAGAGAATCTATTGTTGCAGAGATCAAAGACCTAAGAAATAGTCATGATGAATTAAGAAATGCTATAAATGAGATGCAAAATAAAATAGATGCAGTGACAGGGAAGATGGAAAAAGAAGAGGGGAGAGTAGGCAAAATAGATAAAACTAAGTAAAATGATAAATCTCAAAAAAAAGAGGGAAAGAAAATTACTAGACAATGAGGGAAAATTAGAGACCTAAGTGATTCAATGAAACAAAATATCTGTATCATAGGAGTTCCAGAAGAAGATTAGAGAGAGAAAGGGGCAGAAGATTTATTTGAACAAATTATAGCTGAGAACTTCCCTAATCTGGGGAAGGAAGCAGACATCCAAGTCCAAGAAGCACAAAGAACTCCCTTCAAAATCAACAAAAACAGGTCAACACCATGACATATGGTGAAACTGGCAAAATACAAAGATAAAGAGAGAATTATGAAAGCAGCTAGGGACAAATGGGCCTCAACCTACAAGGGTAGACACATAAGGGTAGTAGCAGACCTGTCCACTGAACCTTGGCAGGCCAGAAGGGAGTGGCACGAAATTTTCAATGTGCTGAACAGGAAAAATATGCAGCCAAGAATCCTTTATCCAGCAAGCCTGTCATTCAGAATAGAAGGAAAGATAAAGGCTTTCCCAGACAAACAAAAACTGAAGGAGTTCATGACCGTTAAACCAGCCCTGCAGGAGATCCTAAGGGGGACTATATGAGTGGAAAGCAGCAAAGACTATGAAGGACCAGAGACATCACCACAAGCACGAAATCTAGGGATAACACAGTGGCACTAAGTTCATATCTTTCAATAATAACTCAGAATGTAAATGGACTAAATGCCTCAATCAAAAGACACAGGGTATCAGAATGGATTTAAAAAAAAAAAAAAAGGAAAAAAAGAAGATCCATCTACATGCTGCCTACAAGAGACTCATTTTAGACCTGAGGACACCTGCAGATTGAAAGTGAGGGCATGGAGAACCATCTATCATGCTCTGGATGGCAAAAGAAAGCCAAAGTAGCCATATTTATATCAGACAAACTAGATTTTAAAACAAAGACTGGGGGCGCCTGGGTGGCATAGTCGGTTAAGTGTCCGACTTCAGCCAGGTCACGATCTCGCGGTCCGTGAGTTCGAGCCCCGCGTCAGGCTCTGGGCTGATGGCTCAGAGCCTGGAGCCTGTTTCTGCTTCTGTGTCTCCCTCTCTCTCTGCCCCTCCCCCATTCATGCTCTGTCTCTCTCTGTCCCAAAAATAAATAAAACGTTGAAAAAAAAATTTAAAAAAAATAAATAAAATAAAACAAAGACTGTAACAAGAAATGAAGAAGGGCATTACATCATAATTAAGGGGTCTATCTATCAAGAAAAGCTACCAAATGTAAATGCTTGTACCCCCAACATGGAAGCATCCAAATATATATATCAATTAATCACAAACATAAATAAATGTATAGATAGTAATACTGTGATTGTAGGGGACTTCAATACTCCACTTACAACAATGGGTAGATTATTCAGACAGAAAATCAGTAAGGAAACTGTAAGGCTCTGAATGACACATTAGACCAAATGTACTTAACAGATGTATTCAGAACTTTCATCCAAAAGCAGCAGAATACACATTCTTCTTGAATGTACATGAAACATTATCTAAAACAGATCATATACTGGGTCACAAAACAGCCCCCAACCAATATAAAAGGATTGAGATCACACCATGCATATTTTCAGATCACAAATGCTAAAAAACTTGAAATCAACCGCAAGAAAAAATTTGGAAAGCCTCCAAATACATGGAGGTTAAAGAACACCCTACTAAAGAATGAATGGGTTCACCAATTAAAGAAGAAATGAAAAAAATATATGGAAACAAATGAAAATGAAAACATGACAGTCCAAACCCTTTGGGATGGAGCAAAGGCAGTCCTAAGAGGAAAATACATTGCAATCCAGGCCTATCTCAAGAGGCAAGAAAAGTCCCAAATACACAACCAGGCCTCACACCTAAAGGAACTAGAAAGACAGCAGCAAAGAAAGCTCAAAGACAGCAGAAGAAGAGAAATAGAGATTGAAGCAGAAATAAACAATATAAAATCCAAGAAAACAGTAGAATAGATCAATGAATCTAAGAGCTGGTTTTTTGAAAGAATAAACAAAATTGATAAATCCCTAGTCGGACATCTCAAAAAGAAAATAGAGAGGATCCAAATAGATAAAATCACAAATGAAAGGAGGGATCACACCCAATACCACAGAAATACAAAGAATTTTAGAGAATACTATGAAAAATTATATGCCAACAAACTAGACAAACTGGAAGAAATGGAAAAATTACTAAACACTCACAGATTACCAAATTGCAAATGGGAAGAAACAAAAAATTTGAACAGACCCATAACCAGCAGAGAAATTGAACTGGTTATCAAAAATCTCCCAACAAATAAGAGTCCAGGACCAGATGGCTTCCCAGAGGAATTCTACCAGGCATTAAAGAAGAGTTAATACCTACGCTTTTCAAGCTGTTCCGAAAATAGAAACAGAAGGAATGCTTCCAGACTCATTCTATGAAGCCAGCATTACCTTGATTCCCAAACCAGATAAAGACATCACTAAAAAGGAGAATTATAGTCTAAAATCCCTGACAAAGATGGATGCAAAATTTCTCAACAAGATACCAGCAAATCAAATTCAACCGTATATTAAAAGAATTATTCACCATGATCAAGTGGGATTCATTCCTGGGCTACAGGGCTGGTTCAATATTTGCAAATCAATCAACATGATACACCACATTAATAGAAGAAAGAGTAAGAACCATAGGATCCTGTCAACAAATGCAGAAAAAGCATTTGACAAAATACAGCATCTCTTTCTTAATAAAAACCCTCAAGAAAGTAGGGATAGAAGGAACATACCTTAATGTCATAAAAGCCATATACGAAAGGCCCACAGCTAATATCATCCTCGATGGGGAAAAACTGAGAGCTTTTCCCCTGAGATCAGGATCACGACAGGGATGTCCACGTGCATCAGTGTTTGTTTAACATGGTGTTGGTAGTCCTAGCCTCAGCAATCAGACAACCCAAAGAAATAAAAGGCCTCCAAAACTGGCAAAGAAATCACACTTTCATTCTCTCCAGATGACATGATACTCTACATGGAAAACCCGAAAGATTCCACCCCAAAATTGCTAGAACTGATACATGAATTCAGCAGAATTGCAGGATATAAAATATACAGAAATTGACTGCATTTCTACACACCAATAATGAAGCAACAGAAAGAGATTCAAGGAATTGATTCCATTTACAATTGCACCAAGAACCATAAAATACCTAGGAATAAACCTAACCAAAGATGCAAAAGATATGTATGCTGAAAACTATAGAAAGCTTATGAAGGAAAATGAAGGAGACACAAAGAAATGGAAAAACATTCCATGTAAATGGATTGGAAGAACAAATATTGTTAAAATGTCAATACTATCCAAATAAATCTATATATTCAATGCAGTCCCTATCAAAATAACATTAGCATTCTTCACAGAGCTAGAACAAACAATCCTAAAATTTGTATGGAACCACAAAGGACCCCGAGTAGCCAAAGTAATATTGAAACAGAAAACCAAAGCTGGAGGCATCACAATCCCAGGCTTTAGCCTGTATTACAAACTGTAATTATCAAGGAAATATGGTATTGGCATAAAAACAGACACATAGACCAGTGGAATAGAATACAGAACCCAGACATGGACCCACTAATATATGGTCAACTAATTTTCAACAAAGCAGGAAAATATATCCAATGGAAAAAAGACAGTCTCTTTAACAAATGGTGCTGAGAGAAGTAGACAGTAAGATGCAGAAAAATGAAACTAGACTACTTTCTTACACCATACACAAAAATAAACTCAAAATGGACGAACGACCTAAATGTGAGACAGGAAACCATCAAAATCCTAGAGGAGAAAACAGGCAGCAACCTCTTTGACCTCGGCTACACCAACTTCTTACTTGACATGTCTCTGGAGGCAAGGGAAACAAAAGCAAAAATGAAGTATTGGGACCTCATCAAGATAAAAAGCTTCTGCACAGCAAAGGAAAAAATCAGCAAAACTAAAAGACAACCCATGGAATGGGAGAAGATATCTGCAAATGACACATCAGATACAGGATTAGTATCAAAAACCTATAAAGAACTTACCAAACTTAACACCTGAAACACCATCCAGTGAAGAAATGGGCAGAAGACATGAATAGACATTTTTCCGAAGAAGACATCCAGATTGCAGAAAGACACATGAAAAGATGCTCAACATTGCTCATCATCAGGGAAATACAAATCAAAACCACATTTAAATACCCCCTCACGCCAGAGTGGCTAAAATTAACAACTCCAGAAACAACAGATGTTGGTGAGGATGTGGAGAAAGGGGAACCATCTTGCACTGCTGGTGGGAATGCAAACTGGAAAACAGTGTGGAGGTTCCTCAAAAAACAAAAAATAGAATTACCCCACGATGAAGAAATTGCACCACTAGGAATTTATCCAGAGGATACAGGAGTGCTGATTCAAAACGGCACAAGCACCCCAGTGTTTATAGCAGCGCTATCAACAATAACCAAATTAAGGAAAGAGCCCAATGCCCATCAACTGATGAAGGGATAAAGAAGATATGGTATATATACACAATGGAGTACTATTCGGAGATGAATTTTTGCTATTTCCAACTACATGGATGGAACTGGAGGGTATTATGCTAAGTGAAGTAAACCAGTCATAGAAAGATGGATATCATATGTTTTCATTCATAAGTGGAATTTGAGAAACTTAACAGATGACCATAGGGGAAGGGAAGGAAAAATAAGATACAAGCAGGGAGGGACACAAACCATAAGAGACTGTTAAATACAGAGAACTAAGGGTTGATGGGGGCACAGGTTGGGTGGGTGGGAAAAATGGGTGATGGGCATTAAGGAGGGCACTTGTTGGGATGAGCACTGGGTGTTGTGTGTAAGTGATGAATCACAAGAATCTACTCCTGAAGCCAAGACTACACCGTATGTTAGCTAACTTGACAATAAAAAAAAAAAAAGCCACGTTTCAAATGAAATCATTCCTTAAGGGTTTCCTGTATTTCTCTTATTTCCCACATAATTTATGACCACATTAAATATGCTTTAAAAAGTTAAACTTATACAAAAATATAATTACCATCTGAGTAGGGTCTCAGCGAATTAATAATAAGTTTCTTTAACTCTCATAAAGTTGCAAAGTAAAACTTTATTATTTTTTCACATTGATCCATTCCATAGTCAACCATAAGAGTAAACTTACTTAGAGGACTGAAACATGGAAAAATCTAGCAAGTGTCAAAATATCACGGTATTTCATCTAACACAACATTTATTACATGTTTACTGTGTTTGGCACCAGGGATGTAGAAGGCAATAAAATGTGGTCCATGCCCTTATAGGGGCTTACAGACTAACAGAAGACATATATAAATAAATAAGTGCAATAAAAAATAACTCAGGTGCTGGTTTCCAGCTGGGTGGGATATGTTTTTAAAAAATCTCTGCATTACCAATTGAGAAAAAAAATCTCTACGTTACTAACACACACACACACACACACACACACACACACACAGTCTTATGGAAGAAAGGAAAAATAAAAGAATCTCCAAGTTATCACTTTTCATTTTATCAATCACCTCTCAAACCATCTCTTTCCAAAGTCCTCCACTGTATCATACTCGTGATACTTAAGAATCAATACAGAAATAGGTTACTTAACCACATCTTACTCTCAGCCAGTACCACAATAACTTTTGCTAGAATGATACTCTCAGCTTTATCTTGCATTCTTTTTCCCCGCCACTTTAAATAAGGACAAATTAATGTTGCTTCCGTAGGAGTTTGTCCATTCCATTAACAGCTAAGACAAATTATAAAAGAGCACTCTACATGGGAGATACGCCTTCCAGTTATGGAATGAGTAAGTCACTGGAATAAAGGAACAGCACAGGGAATATAATCAATGATACTGTAATAGTGCTGTATGCTGACGGATGGTAGCTACACTTGTGGTGAGCATAGCATAACATATAAAGAAGTTGAATCCCTGTTGTGAAAATGATGTAATATTGTATGTCAACTGTACTCAAAAAAATGTAAAACAGATAAAGAACACTCTATAAACAATGGGGTAGAAACACTGATGTAAGAATGACATTTTACCAATGATGCTAAAATTATCCTTTCAGAAATACATGAAATTTAAACACTAAAATAAGGGCACATAGAACATACTTTTTAGCCTTCAGTTTTTCTATAAAAGAATCTTCTTTAATACATCCATCTGTTGGGTAGTATCCTTGTCTCATATTTATAGTTGTAGCAACCTTAGGACAAGAATAAAAACAAAGTCATTCAACAAATTCTGTTTATCTGGAATTCAAACAACTAGTGTGCCATTCATAGATAAAGTTGATAATCTTAAAGATTCTCTTTAAATCAAAGAAAAAACTGTTCATGTATGATGCTTTTACCCTATTTTAATATTTGAAGAAATCTAATTTTGGCAACTATTAAACAGAACATTAATTAAATTGCTTAATTCTACCACAACTCTAAAGGAAATAGCTGTAATGATACTTTTAAAATCTACTCTAAAATATTCACAATGACATCTCAAGTTATGTTCAAACTCCACAATTATATTTAAGAATAAATTTAGTAAGAAAAAAGTTCTAAGAAAAGAAAATGAATTTATTGGGGATCATAAAACAAGAACAGAATAAATGAATAATGTCCAGTTCCTGGAGACAAAGATTTAATATCCTTAAATACATCTAATATAAAATTAATACAATTCTACAGTCCATATGGAAAATATATTATGTGAGAATTACAAAAATTTCAACATATCATTCAGTAGAGATTTATTTATCCCACCAGATAATAAAGCTAATGTAATTAAAATGCTAAGGTACTGGCACAATAAATGAGTAGAATAGAGCCTTGAAACAGATCCATATATATATGGAAACTTAATACAGAATACAAGGGGCATTTTAATTAAAAAGAGGAAGGAGGGGTGCCTGAGTGGCTTAGTCGGGTGAGCATCCAACTTCGGCTCAGGTCATGATCTCCGTCTGTGAGTTCAAGCCCACATCAGGCTCTGTGCTGACAGTTTGGAACCTAGAGCTTGCTTCAGATTCTGTGTCTCCCTCTCTCTGACCCTCCCCCATTCATGCTCTGTCTCTGTCTCAAAAATAAACATTAAAAACTAAAAAATAAATAAAAAGAGGAAGGATTATTCAACAAGTAGTGTGAGAAAGTCAGCTAATCATTTTGAAGAATGATGTTATACACCCACCTAACATCACATATTATAAAATATTTAAATATGTATCATAAAATGAAATGAGCATACAAAATACATATATAACTCTGAAATGGAAAGGTCTAATTAAAACCCAGAAACCATTAAAGAGGAGGAAAACAAGTAAAAGAAACATTTCTGAAAGGCTAAATGTAAGAAAAAGTGAAAGACTGGTAGAAAATAGTTAAGATATACAGAATAAGATATTAATATCCCTATCACATGAACTCTTCTTACAAGTAGGGAAAAAAACAATTCAAAAGGGAAATATCCAAAGTATATTTCAGGATCTATTAAAGATTCTCCCAAAAGGGAAGCTTGAAGTCAACATATGAGGGTGCTCTATTTCACTAATAGTCAGGGAATTAAAGTTTAAAGTAAGAAAATAACTACTTTTCGCCCATCAAAATGCCAAACATTAAAGTAAATATGACAAATTCAAACATTAATTTGTTTTGGAGTTAGAAATTAACAGAATTGGCTCAGAATTTTTTGGGGAGGGGTGGTTTTGAAGAATTATATACAGATATAGTGAAAAACTGGGGTGCCTGGGTGACTCAGTTGGTTAAGCATCTGACTTCAGCTCAGGTCATGATCTCACAGTTCATGGGTTCAAGCCCTGCATGGGGCTCTGCACTGACAGTTCAGAGCCTGGAGCCTGCTTCAGATTCTCTCTCTGTCTCTCTCTCTGCCCCCTCCCCCTGCTCGCACTCTCTCTCTCTCTCAAAAACAAACAAATATTAAAAAAATTTTAAAGGTATAGTGAAAATTTTTCAAAACCACTTAAGTGTTTATAATAAAGGTATTAGTAAATAATTACGGAACTTATGTACAATGGTTTGTTACATAGCCATTAAAAGTAATTGCAGGATATCGGCCAATGTTCAAAAGCCAGCTAAGGTCTATACATTAGCTATACTCATTGTTTGCTATTAAAAATTTTTTTAATGTTTTATTTATTTTTGAGAGAGAGAAAGAGTGACTGAGCAAGCAAGTGAGGGGCAGAGAGAGAGGGAGACACAGAATCCTAAGCAGGCTCCAGGCTCTGGGCTGTCAGCACAGAGCCCTACACAAGGCTTGAACTCAGGAGCTGTGAGATCAGACCTCAGCCTAAGTCAGACACTTAAAACGACTGAGCCACCCAGGCGGCCCCAACTGTTTGCTATTAAAGGGGAACTCAATTTTTTTTTAATGTTTTGTTTATTTTTGAGACAGAGAGAGACAGAGCATGAGCAGGGGAGGGGCAGAGAGAGAGGGAGACACAGAATCTGAAGCAATTCCAGGCTCTGAGGTGTCAGCACAAAGCCTGACGCGGGGCTCGAACTCACAAACCATGAGATCATGACCTGAGCCAAAGCCGGATGCTCAACTGACTGAGCAACCCAGGCACCCCCAAAGGGGAAGTCAATTTTGAGTTAAAAATTCATCTTTCCTTCTACATAGTACTACCGACTGATTTAACTTAAATTTGCACACATGCACTTTTTAAAAAAAGTAATTGTAGGAGACTCTAATGAAAGTTAATGTTGCTACGAGAAATAAAGCTGATTACTACATGTTATAGTCACCATTTAAATATACTTTTTTGGTGGGGGAGAGGATGTCTGTCAAGGTTTTTTTTTTGTTTGTTTGATGTTTATTTATTTTTGAGCGACAGAATCTGAAGCAGGTTCCAGGCTCTGAGCTGTCAGCACAGAGCCCAACACAGGGCTTGAACTCATGAACTGTGAGATCATGACCTGAGCCAAAGTCTCACACTTAACTGACTGAGCCACCCAGGTGCCCCTAAGGTTTTAAGTATAACAGACCAAAGGTAGTCTTGTATTATAAGATAATTAGGAGGCAAATGTTACTTTTTTTAATGCTTTTTGAGAGAGTAAGAGAGCACATTCATGTGCAGGGGGCAGGGCAGGGGGAGGGAGGGAGAGGGAGAGAGGGGGAGAGAAAGAGAAAGAGAGAGAAAGAGAGAGACAGAGACAGAGAGAGAGAGAAAGAGAGAGAGAGAGAGAGAAAGAGACAGAGAGAGACAGAGAGAGAGAGAGAAAGAGAGACAGAGAGAGAGAGAGAAAGAGAGAGACAGAGAGAGACAGAGAGAGAAAGAGAGACAGAGAGAGAGAAAGAAAGAGAGAGACAGAGAGAGAAAGAGAGAGAGAGAGAGAGAGAGAGAGAGAGAGAGAGAAATATCCCAAGCAGGCTCTTTGCTATCAGCTTGGGGCTCCATCTCATGAACTGTGAAATCATGACCTAAGCCAAAATCAAGAATTGGACACTGAACCGAGCCACCCAGGCATCCTGAAAAAGTGTTACTATTAACACAACACATTGGACTGAAAGTTATTTTTTGAGAATATCCCACCCCCAAACTGGCAGCTAAAACCTTAATTTCTATATGCCTATTCACTTATCCCCCTTTGGTTTAGCATTTCACAGTTAAGAGATTAATGTTACTATCAACAGATTTGAGAGGATACCTCTTCCAGAAAATTTAAGAAAATATTAAATACAACTGACCTAAAAGATTTCAGTTAAAATTGTATACAGATTCTTAACTTTTAATATATAAAACAGGTTCTCTCCCCGACCCTCACAGCTTGTCATTTTTAAAAAAATTATGTAATTAGAGGGGCGCCTGGGTGGCTCAGTGGGTTAAGTGTCCGACTTTGGCTCAGGTCATGATCTCCCGGTTCGTGAGTTCAAGCCCCGCATCGGGCTCTGGGCTGACAGCTCAGAACCTGGAGCCTGTTTCAGATTCTGTGTCTCCCTCTCTGTCTCTGACCCTCCCCCGTTCATGCTGTCTCTCTCTGTCTCAAAAATAAATAAACGTTAAAAAAAATAAAACAAAAATTACGTAATTATCACTGGTTTTTGTTTTTAGTTTCAAGTTTTTAGATTCCAGTTAGTTAAAACAGTGTTAATATTGGCCTCAGGTGTAGAATTTAGTGATTTATCACTTACATATAATACTCAGTACCCATCACCCATTTAAACCGTCCCCCTACCCACCTCCCCTCCAGCAACCCTCAGTTTGCTATTTGTGGTGAGTTTTTTGCTTGTTTTTGCTACCTGTAAATGAAACAATGCAGTCAAATTTGGCCAGTATTTCTTTTATGGTTTCTGCTTTCAGTGATAGGTTTTAACAAGGCTTCCCCATCCAAGATTATGCAATTATCTGTACTTTCTTTTAGTTTAAATGTTTAATTTGCATGTTTACATTTCTAATCCACATGGGACTGGTAATAGATAGTAATTATCTATTGATTAGAAAACTTATCCTTCCCTTCTCACATGGTATATTTTTGGACTCCGGTCCAATAGATCAATACAATGTCAGTATTTCTGGAATGATACCTAAGTATGATCTTATGAACAAAATCTGCCATCTTGCTGTGCAAAATGTAGAATGCTTATGAAGTAACCATTAATATCAATCAAAAGCAAAGAACCAATGTTATCAAAAACCATACAACTATGAAAGATAAAGACTGGTAGGTAGGGGTGCCTGGGTGGCTCAGTCAGTTGAGTGTCCAACTCTTGATTTTGGCTCAGGTCATGATCCCAGGGTCATGGGACTGAGCCCCATATTGGGGCTGAGTGTGGAGTTTGCTTAAGATTCTCTCTCCCTCTGCCCCTCTCCCCCACTCCTTCTCTCTCTCTTAAAAAAAAAAACATACCGGTAGATAAATTCATGTTTACCCAAACTCAGAAATAAGAACATAAGTATATCTATTAATCCGGAATAGAATCATTTTAGGCTTAAATACCTAGGCCTTCAACATTAAAGATAAATCATAAATATAAACTTAATGTGAACATAAGTATTTAAATTACTCTTTAGAAAAGAGCATGTAATATAAAAATAATAAACTACATTACTCAAATAGTCTATAAATTCAGTCTTTTTACTAATTTAAACTAGTTCATTCTCCTATTCAAAATAAATATTAGATATAAGCAAAAATCTACATTTTAAAAACTAATAAAAGAGTGGTAACAGGGCACCTGGATGGCTCAGTCAGTTAAGCGTCCGACTTTGGCTCAGGTCATGATCTCACAGTTTGTGAGTTTGAGCCCTGTGTCCAGCTCTGTGCTGACAGCTTGGAGCCTGGAGCCTGCTTTGGATTCTGTGTCTCCCTCTCTTTCTACCCTCCTCTGCTCATTTTTCTCTCTCTCAAAAATTAAAAAAGAGTGGTAACAATTTCAGGAAGGTTACTTGAAGGGACTCCCTTAAATAAGGATCAGCTTTAGCGCATGTGAAGAATCTGATTATAGTTCCTTGTCAATTCCCTGGGCTAAAAGCACAAGAGGAGAAAGGGGAAGGATGAAACAGATCTCCTGAAGTAAGAGTCAGAACTAGTTAAAATGATACAAAATAGATTTATCATAACCATAAAATCAAAACTAGCATTTGTAAATGTACCATAAACATTCATGTAAATGTTATTCAAAATAATACAAGTATAATGATTTAAGACACTAAGCATGAAGTCATTTGCCAAAAAAGGGAAAGGTTACTGTTCTAATAAATGTCTCTGTTTTTTTGAGTATTATAACAGGATGGATATAAGCAGAGACAGTTCCAGTTGCCTGTTTATTCCCTTTCCCACCACAAGACTGAATCTGTCAGGGATCTTCCATTACAACCACAGGAACTAGGCTCCCCTTTAACTATGTAGTGAAGCCACATTTGAGGAACCCAATGTCAAAAAAAGGACAGGAGAAAAGAATTTCCCACAATAAAGGCCATAATTTGTAAAGTATGTAATTCCAAAATAGACATCTTTTAACATGTAAATGTTTCCATTATAATTCAAACCTTCACAAATTTACATGTATGAATTTTTTTTTTTTTTTTTACCATGTTTAACCTACAAACCAATTAATCCACACCTAAATGATCATGGGTTGATTATAACACTTATTTCAATGGTCTTGAAGCTTGTAGAGAACTTTTACATAACTCAAATTTGACTTACAATCCTATAAGAAAAGTAGGTATTATTTCCATCTCATGAATGAGGAAACTCAGGCTTTGTGTGACAGAACTATGACTGCATTCCAGATCTTCAGCTTCTATCTTGTTTGTCTCACTGACAGAAAACAATGGCTACAAATCCTCATCATCTGATATCTCAAGTGGGACATTAAGAATTTAGAGATTAAAGGGTGCCTGGGTGGCTCAGTTGATTAAGTGTCTGACTTTGGCTCAGGTCATGATTTCAAGATTCATGAGTTCAAGCCCTGCATCATGACCACTCTGACCTTGTAGAACCTGCTTGAGATTCTCTCTCTCCCTCTCTCTCTCTGCACCCCACTCCCATGCTTTCCTTCTCAAAATAAGTAAACCTAAAAAAAAGAAAAAGAATTTACAGATTAAAAGACAATTTTCCAGGGACATACTATATAAATTGAACTACATTTGTATTTGTAGCAAATGCAAAGGATGTTCATTAAATTTTACTTTATTATGGGTCTATAGATTTTAATCTTAGTGCAACTGTACTTTTTTAGTGCCTGTGAAGTTTACTTCAGGCTACTGTGTTGTTTCTCTTTTTAAACTATGGCATCTCTACAAATATAAATTCGATAACACACTAAGTTTCAGGGTCAGGGAGAGTTCAAAATTTCCTTGCATGCTATTGGCGTGGTAAAGAAAGGTAGAGACTTGAAAGGAATATATGTCACTAAAAATAAGTAAAAACACCATATACAAAAATAAATTCAAGATGGATGAAAGACCTAAATGTGAGACAGGAAACCATCAAAATCCTAGAGGACAACATAGGCAGTAACCTCTTTGACCTTGGCCACAGCAACTTCTTACCAGATACGTCGCCAGAGGTGAGGGAAACAAAAGCAAAAATAAACTATTGGGACTTCATCAAAATAAAAAGCTTTTGCACAGTGAAGGAAACAATCTACAAAACTAAAAGGCAGCCTACAGAATAGGAGAAGATATTTGCAAATGACATATCTGATAAAAGGTTAGTATCCAAAATCGGTAAAGAACTTACCAAACTCAACATCCAAAAAACATACAATCCAGCTAAGAAATGGGCAGAAGACATGAATAGACACTTCCAAAAAAGACGTCCAGATGGCTAACAGACACATGAAGAGATGCTCAACATCACTCATCATCAGGGAAATATAGATCAAAACCACAATGAGATACCACCACACACCTGTCAGAATGGGTAAAATTAACAACACAAGAAACAACAGGTGTTGGCAAGGATGCAGAGAAAGGGGAACACTCTTGGACTGTTGGTGTGACTGCAAACGGGTACAGTCACTCTGGAGAACAGTATAGAGGTTCCTCAAAAAGTTAAAAAGAGAACTACCCTAAGATCCAAAAATTGTACTACTAGGTATTTACCCAAAGGACACAAAAATACAGATTTGAAGGGGGACACGCACCCCTATGTTTACAGCATCATGATTAACATTAGCCAAGCTATGGAGAGAGCCCAAATGTCCATTAACTGATGAATGGATAAAGATGAATGGTGTGTGTGCATGTGTGTTAAAAGACATTCTTATGGAATATCACTCAGTCATCAAAAAGAATGAAATATTGCCATATGCAATGACACAGACTGAGCTACATGCATGATGCTAAGTGAAATAAGTTAATCAGAGAAGATAAATACCACATGATTTCACTCATATGTGGAACTTAAGAAACAGAACAGGTGAACATATGGGATGGGGGAAAAGAGAGAGAGAAACAAACCATGAGAGACTCTTAGAGAACTGATGGTTGATGGAGGGAGGTGGGTGGGGGAAGGGCCAGATGAGGGATGGGTATTAGGGAGGGCACTTGTTATGATGAGCACTGGGTGTTGTATGTAATTGATGAATCACTGGATTCTACTCCTGAAACCAATATTAACTGTATGTTAACTAAAAGTTAAATAAAAATTTGAAAAAATAAACAAAAATGATCATTGGAAACAGTAAAAATTAGGATAAACGTAAAAAATAAATAAAAATACGGGTGCCTGAGTGGCTTAGTTGGTTAAGCGTCTGACTTCGGCTCAGGTCATGATCTCACAGTTCGTGGGTTCAAGCCCCCACATTGAGCTCTGTGCTAATATCTCTGAGCTCGGAGCCTGGAGCCTGCTTTGGATTCTGTGTCTTCCTCTCTCTCTGCCCCTCCTCCAATCATGCTCTGTCTCTCTCTGTCTCAAAAATGAATAGACATTAAAAATAATGTAAAAAAATAAATGAAAATAATTAAAAAGAGGCAATTTTCCACAGAAGTCTCCAAAGGGGTGCCTGGGTAGCTCAGTCAGTTAAGCATCTGACCCTTGATTTCAGTTCAGGTCATGATCCCAGGATCATGGGACTGAGCCTGTATTGGGCTCCATGCTGTGTGTGAAGTCTACTTAAGATATTCTCTCTCTCTCCCTCTCCCTCGCTCTGTCCCTCTCCCCTGCTTGCACACTTGCTCTCTCTAAAATTTAAAAACTTATTTTTTAAAAAGAGTCAAAATATATAGGCTGATTAATGTAGAACTTTAACTTTGTATTTTCTTGAATATTCGTAACAATTATAAAACGAATCAAAAAAAGCTTTATCTTTTGTTAAGCTGCTTTAAGACTCAGCAGCAAAAATTCAAAATTTCAGGTTCTAACTAGAAGTATGTTTTCTCTAACATTTTTACCTTCAACAGTAGGTTATAATATACTGACTATGAAAGATGATAAAACTTACCTCACAATCAGGACATATAATTGTGTTGTGTTCTTCAGTTATTAACAAGCACAGTTCACAAAAAGCATGTCCACATTGAAGTTCATGGTGGTGACCTATGAAATGAAATTCTGCTGTGAATTAAACTGTCTATAGTTTGTTAGCATTGAATGTGCAGCATTAATCAGAGGGAAAAGTTAAAAGAGGGGACTCTTACATGGGAAGAGATATCAAGTTTCATTAGAAATGCAGGACCTGTTAAACAAAATTCAGTAGAAGCTATTAAGTCTGAAGGAGGGAAAAAGTCAAATTGAAAGCCAAGCAGGGCTATGTAATATTGTTTGCATTAATTTAGTTTCTGGTACCGATACTACTTCGAATTTGCCATATCTTATAATCATACAAAATGTTCTGACATACGTCATTTGATCCTTGTACATATCACAGCCAAGTAGGCTTAGGAAGGTTACATTCAACTTAGAAATGGATAAACCTTTTGGTGATGTGGCTAAATGGTATAATCTAGACTCCAGCCTAGTTCTGTGTCCAAGTCCAATACTCTTTCTATTTGTTCCCATTGCCTCTAATTTATATTTCCAATCCTGTGAAGGGAACAGGGAGGGCAGATATGAGACATTGGCAAGACCTCTCTCTTACAATGACCTAAGATACTTGACAGAAGCCAGATGCTACTACTGTCACACATACATGATTCACATAAAGATAATTTCACAAACCTAGCATTTATGAGGGGAAATACCATAATCCTGAGTGAAAGCCTAATATCAAGATTTTAATGCTGTCAATAGAATTTAAAGCTTATCATAGTAAACATATTTGTTTTAGCTATGTAACTTCAAAAAGTTGTCATTTTAAAACACTTTTTAAGAAAAAAAGGAAAAGCACTAGATAAAATCAGTTATATTTTATTGCCAAAAGACAGTGTTCTTGCTGATTTATAAGAATTACATTCTTTTGATAAAAAAGCTTTAGTTTGCAAGCCAAGCGAAATATCTGAAACTTGCTTATGACCAAGCTAAATTTTACAGCTCTATTTAAATTTCAGAGATAATATTTCCAAATAAATCAAAATTGTTTAACTTGTCTATCCTTATACAATTTCTGATATTGTACCAGTCTAATCTGTGATACATCATAGCTTACAAAGCACTTCCACAATTTTATATGCCTAAATACCACCTAGTATTTCTGAGCATTGTAATACAAACATATGGAAGCATGAGTGATTTTAAAAGGTCATGTTCGTAAACTTTATCTGGTAATGCTTATTTGATTCAAACAATGGAGATTTTCTATGCGACAGCTGTGATAAAAAGAGTAGGAGAAACTTGGCTCCCCACCTTAAAACACAACTAACCAACTTTTTCTACAAAGGTTCACTCACATCTCTCAAACGGAGTCCATCTCGGAGGGACTGAGAAAATGAACGATTTTCACTATTAAAGTATAAATGTTAAGTAGTCATTGGAGTGGTAATAAGACTTTTCAGCAACTGCAGTTTGAAATTCAACAACTCCCGCCAGAGACAGCACTCTAAGGCATTTTAAATTACATTAAAGTAACCTGAAAGTGTTTTCACTGGAGCAGATTCTAAATCCATAGGAGTGCAGTGGATTTCCCCCCTTGATGTACAAAGAAAAAACACAAGATGCACAAAAAGAGTGAATTGTTTCCCAAACAATGCCTTAAGCCAAACTGAGCGATAACGCTTCCCTCCCAATGCCAAATATCTGTTTTCTAATCCTGGAACGTTTTAAAGTGGTCTACTCATTACTCCTCCTGCAAGAAAATCTACACAAGCAAATCAAATTTCGTTACTTCTTGATCACAAGACAATGGGCTAAATTTTTACATCTACCCTTTCACGAATCTGTGAACCCGGGGGAGTTTTTGAACTAACGCTCAAGAGAGCTCACACACCATTCCCTAATAGAATCAGTGAAAAAGGGAGAGAAGCAGGTGCCAAGTGGAGAAAGCTTCGGAGAGGTACGGAGCCACCCTGACCACAGGGGACGTCTCTGCCGCCCCGAGGGTGGGCTGCAGACACGCAGGGAGGCCTGTGACACAGTTCTCCAGGTCCACCTTGCTGTAACTGAGCAGCGCCCCACACTGCCACCCCACTCGGCTCCCAGCCCTCGGGACAGGCCTTGCTCTCCGTCTCCAGGCCCAGCAGCCTGACTGGGACAGAGCCTATGGAGGGCAGATGGCCAAGGCGGGGCTGGGCCCCATGGGGGTCTCCTCACCAGAAACTCTGGACTCCCTTCTTCCACACTGAGTGCACTGAATCTCGGCAGCGCCCCACGGCCGACTCTTCCTCCCCATCTGCCGATAGGCAGACAAGCTGAAACAAGCCGTCGAAGGTACTGCCGCCATGGCGGCCTCCTTCGGGATCCGAGGACGGGTACCACGTGCCAGTCCCGGCGTCCCTTGCGGCAGCGACCAATCCTCAGGGCAGGCGGCTCCTGATAGCCAATCAAAGAGTTTAGCCCGCCTTCTCAGCTTGCCACGCTGGGGCGTCCGGAATTCCAGGTGCGGGGGTGGCTGTTTTCGGCTTGGACTTGGGCGGGTACAGTCTGAGGAAGGACGCCACCGGAGGTCAGGGAAGGACCACTTACTTTCAGATTTTTACCTAAAGCACACTCCCGTAGCACTCTTACTGCATTCAAATTCAGATTTCGCGTATTATTACTTAAATTGTTGTCGACTTTACAGGTAGAAAACAATCTTTTGTATTGAAGTCATCCTTCTTCCCTCAATATATTAGGGCTAGAGGCCCTAAACCTGTGTGCTGGAAATGTGGGGGCTTGACTAATAGTAGCCTTAGTGGAGAACCTATCAGTATCTACCGGTGGGGAGGTTCCATTAACAATTTCAAACTAAAGTCTGGTCATCGTTAATAGTTGTTAATGGTATACAAGGCACTGCTGGGAGCAGTTGGGGATGCTAAGCATTTGTAAACTAACAGGTTCCTGCTTGAGAGGTATGTAGCCCTCTACCTCTAAAACGGTAACTTCTGCTGGGGGTGGCTTGTGTTAAGTGCCAGAGGAGATTAGAAACAATAAGAATTACTGCATTCTGAAGAGATGATGTCTAGCCTTCCTAAAGGATATAGGGGTTTACATTAGACCTTAAAACCTGGGTAGGACTTTAAGGAGTAAACAGGACATCAGGCATTCCAGAGAGAAAGAATGGCTTAAGCAAAGAAAAGTGGGAGGTGCAGTGGCCTCTCTGGAATTTAATTTGTAGGCCATTAAGTCAGAGCATGAATTTCCTTAAAGTGAGCTTTTTGGAGAAGGTATATTGGGGTAGAATTTTGGGGAGTCTTCAATATTGGACTAAGGAGTTTGGACTTTACCTTTCAAGCAGTAGAGTGCTAGTGAAGTTGTAAGAGCAAGGGCTAAAGTAATCTGGTAGCAATGGGGCAGGTATATTGTGGAGGAAACATCTAGAGATGGCAGAGTGCCTTCAGAGGGTAAGAATAACTGCCTGCATATATTCCTTTTTTTCTCCTCTATTAAAAAAATAGAAACAAATATTATGTTCAGACATTTATCTCTTTGAATATTATTTCTCCCTTGTTATTTTTTCTGGAGCTCCTGTTAGACAGTAAATAGGGCCTTTTCATTCTATACCTTTCTTAACTTCGCTTTCATATTTCCATTTCTTTATCTCTCTGTGCTGCATTCTGGGAATTTTTTTCAGATATCTATACCTGTTAATCAATTCTCTCTTCAGCCGTACATAATCTGCTATTTAACATGACCACTGAGTTTTAAATTTTCAGTGACTATTTTATTCAATTCTAGATATTCTCTTTTTTTTTATTTCAAATTTTGCCTGATCTTTTTTGGAGAGAATTATGTTCCTTTCTCATGTTTTTTGTTCCATCTTTTATTACTTTAATATTTTAAGCACACTTATTTTGTTATATAACCCCAACATTCCTTTTTCTGATATTCTTCAGAGGTATAAATATGCAATTTATTATTTTTACCAGTCCTCATTCGTGGTGATTTGTTTCTTCATATGTTTTGTAATTTTGGATTTTAAGCTCATGTTTGAAAATGTTTATCTGTGGGAATCTTGTAAGACCTGTATTAAGGATACATTTCCCCAGATTTCATTTTTGCTTCCTTTAGGCACCTCAATGCATGATGAATCTAGGAGCACTTTAATTTAATGTCTTGGCTTGTGTTTTGATAGACTACCCTGACAGCATATTTCAAATCCCAAGCTTACCTGAAAGCATGTATATATTGTAGGTAACAGGGGAGATATTTTCCCCACCTAAAGGTATACAAGATAAACAGAATTCTTTACCTTTTAGCCTACCTGTTCACTCCTGCCATCAGTGTGTGAACCTAACCTACCATGCAAAAGCTTGGATTAGCAGCTGTTTTGTTTATTTATTTTTTGCCAATTCAATGCCTGTGCCATGATATCTCCTTGTGGCCTTACTTACATTTCTCTAATGACTAATGAGTTTTCATGTTTATTATTCATTTAGACTTTCATATTCTTCTTTTTGCCTTTTGGGTTGTCTCTTGACTGATTTATAGCAATTCTTTATTCTAGATTCCATTGCAAATATCCTTTCCTAGGCTATGATTTGTTTTGGGGTGTGTGTGTGCGTGTGTGTGTGTGTGTGTGTGTGTGTGTGTGTGTTTTACTTTATGATATCTCTTATTGTCCAAAAGTGTTGTATTTTACTATGGAATTTTCGTTAAGATTTGCAATTTGTGAATATTGTTTTAAAATCTTTCCCCAAGCTAAATATTCATTGTATTTATTATCTTCTACAAGCTTTATTACCTTCTCTTCTATTTTAAAATTCAGATTTGTTGTCATTGGTATTTGCATAGGAGTGGGAGAAAGTGAGGTACAAAGGAAATATCAGAATGCAGTAATTTGGTTGGGCAGGGTCTTGAACCTTGATTTACTCATTACATATGTGTCTCTATGTATACACCATTGGTGTAGTGCCATCTCAGAACACAGATACAGAGATAGATATTCCACATTTTATTATGACTTTTAAAAGCATCAAGTGTATTTTAACCTTGGTTCTACTTTCGTTTCAATAAAACAGTGGATTTAACATTTATAAAAAGTTTATTATTATTATTTTTAGTATGATATTTATTGTAAAATTGGTTTCCATACACTACCTAGTGCTCATCCCAACAGGTGCCCTCCTCAGTACCCATCTCCCACCCTCCCCTCCCTCCTATGCCCCATCAACCCTCAGTTTATTCTCAGTTTGTAAGAGTCTCTTATGGTTTGGCTCCCTCCCTCTCTAACCTTTTTTTCCCCTCCCCTCCCCCATGGTCTTCTGTTAAGTTTCTCAGGATCCACGTAAGAGTGAAAACATATGGTATCTACTTTCTCTGTATGACTTTTTTCACTTAGCATAACACTCTCCAGTTCCATTCACGTTGCTACAAAAGGCCATATTTCATTCTTTCTCATTGCCAAGCAGTATTCCATTGTATATATAAACCTAACTTCTTTATCTATTCATCGGATGATGGACATTTAGGCTCTTTCCAGAATTTGGCTATTGTTGAGAAAGTGCTGCTATAAACATTGGGGTACAAGTGCCCCTATGCATCAGCACTCCTGTATCCCTAGGGAAAATTCCTAGCAGTGCTATTGCTGGGTCATATGGTAAATCTATTTTTAATTTTTTGAGGAACCTCCACACTGTTTTCCAGAGCGGCTGCACCAGTTTGCATTCCCACCCACAGTGCAAGAGGGTTCCCTTTTCTCCACATCCTCACCAGCATCTGTAGTCTCCTGATTTGTTCATTTTAGCCACCCTGACTGGCGTGAGGTGGTATCTCAGTGTGGTTTTGATTTGTATTTCCCTGATGAGGAGTGACGCTGAGCATCTTTTCATGTGCCTGTTGGCCATCTGGATGTCTTCTTTAGAGAAGTGTCTATTCATGTTTTCTGCCCATTTATTCACTGGATTATTTGTTTTTCGGGTGTGGAGTTTGGTGAGCTCTTCATAGATTTTGGATACTAGCCCTTTGTCCGATATGTCATTTGCAAATGTATTTTCCCATTCCGTTGGTTGCCTTTTAGTTTTGTTGATTGTTTCCTTTGCAGTGCAGAAGCTTTTTATCTTTGTGAGGTCCCAATAGTTCATTTTTGCTTTTAATTCCCTTGCCTTTGGACATGTGTCAAGTAAGAAATTGCTGTGGCTACAGTCAGAGAGGTTTGTTCCTGCTTTCTCCTCTAGGGTTTTGATGGTTTCCTGTCTCACATTCAGGTCCCTTTATGCATTTTGAGTTTATTTTTCTGAATGGTGTAAGAAAGTGGCCTAGTTTCATTCTTCTGCATGTTGCAGTCCAGTTCTCCCAGCACCATTTGTTAAAAAGACACTCTTTTTTCCATCGGATATTCTTTCCTGCTTTGTCAAAGATAACTTGGCCATACTTTTGTAGGGCCAATTCTGGAGTCTCTATTCTATCCCATTGGTCTATGTGTCTGTTTTTGTGCCAATATGATGCTGTCTTGATGATTACAACTTTGTAGTAGAGACTACAGTCTGGGATTGTGATGCCTCCTGCTTTGGTCTTCTTCTTCAAAATTACTTTGGCTATTCGGGGTCTTTTGTGGTTCCATACAAATGTCAGGATTGCTTGTTCTAGCTTCGAGAAGAATGCTGCTGCAATTTTGACTGGGATTTCATTGACTGCGTAGATAGCTTTGGGTAGTATTGACATTTTAACAATATTTATTCTTCCAATCTGTGAGCACGGAATGTTTTTCCATTTCTTTATACCTTCTTCAATTTCCTTCATAAACTTTCTATAGTTTTCAGCATACAGATCTTTCACATCTTTGGTTAGGTTTATTCCTAGGTATTTTATGCTTCTTGGTGCAGTTGTGAATGGGATCAGCTTCTTTATTTGTCTTTCTGTTGCTTCATTACTAGTGTATAAGAATGCAACTGATTTATGTACATTGATTTTGTATCCTGCAACTTTGCTGAATTCATGTATCCGTTCTAGCAGACTTTGGGTGGAGTCTATCGGGTTTTCCATGTTTAATATCATGTCATCTGCAAAAAGTGAAAGTTCGACTTCATCTTTGCCAATTTTGATGCCTTTCATTTCCTTTTGTGTTCTGATTGCTGATGCTAGGACTTCCAACACTATGTTAAACAACAGTGGTGAGAGTGGACATCCCTGTCGTGTTCCTGATCTCAGGAGGAAACCTCTCAGTTTTTCCCCATTGAGGATGATATTAGCTGTGGGCTTTTCATAAATGGCTTTTATGATGTTGACGTATGTTCCTTCTATCCCGACGTTCTCAAGGGGTTTTATTAAGAAAGGAATCTGAATTTTGTCAGATGCTTTTTCTGCATCGATTGGCAGGATCATATCATTCTTTTCTTTTCTTTTATTAATGTGATGTATCACATTGATTGATTTGCAAATGGTGAACCAGCCCTGTAGCCCACGAATGAGTCCCACTTGATCATGGTGAATAATTCTTTTTATATGCCGTTGAATTAGAGTTGCTAGTATCTTGTTGAGAATTTTTGCATCCATATTCATCAGGGATATTGGCCTGTAGTTCTCTTTTTTTGCTGGGTCTCTGTCTGGTTTAGGAATCAAAGTAATGCTGGCTTCATAGAAGGAGTCTGGAAGTTTTCCTTCCCTGTCTATTTTTTGGAACAGTTTGAGAAGGATAGGTATTATTTCTGCTTTAAATGTCTGGTAGAATTCCCCAGGGAAGCCATCTGGTCCTGGACTCTTATTTGTTGGCAGGTTTTTGATAACTGATTCAATTTCTTCACTGGTTATGGGTCTGTTCAAGTTTTCTGTTTCTTCCTGTTTGAGTTTTGGAAGTGGGTGGGTGCTTAGGAATTTGTCCACTTCTTCCAGGTTGTCCAGTTTGTTGGCATGTAATTTTTCATAGTGTTCCCTGATAATTGCTTGTATCTCTGAGGGATTGGTTGTAATAATTCCCTTTTCGTTCATGATTTTATCTATTTGGGTCATCTCCCTTTTCTTTTTGAGAAGCCTGGCTAGAGGTCTATCAATTTTGTTTATTGTTTCAAAAAACCAACTCTTGGTTTCATTGATCTGCTCTATAGTTTTGTTTATTTCTGCTCTGATCTTTATTATTGCTCTTATTCCGCTGGATTTGGGGTGTCTTTGCTGTTCTGCTTCTAGTTCCTTTAGGTGTGCTGTTAGATTTTGTACTTGGGATTTTGCTTGTTTCTTGAGATAGGCCTGGATTGCAATGTATTTTCCTCTCAGGACTGCCTTTGCTGCATCCCAAAGCGTATGGATTGTTGTATTTTCATTTTCATTCGTTTCCATATATTTTTAAATTTCTTCTCTGATTGCCTGGTTGACCCATTCATTCTTTAGTAGGGTGTTCTTTAACCTCCATGCTTTTGGAGGATTTCCAGACTTTTTCCTGTAATTGATTTCAAGTTTCATAGCATTGTGGTCTGAAAGTGTTCCTGGTGTGATCTCAATTCTTTTATACTTATGAAGGGCTGTTTTGTGACCCAGTATGTGATCTATCTTGGAGACTGTTCCATGTGCACTCGAGAAGAAAGTATATTCTGTTGCTTTGGGATGCAGAGTTCTAAATCTATCTGTCAAGTCCATCTGATCCAATGTATCATTCAGGGCCCTTGTTTCTTTATTGATCCTGTGTCTAGATGATCTATCCATTGTTGTAAGTGGGATGTTAAAGTCCCCTGCAATTACCACATTCTTATCCGTAAGGTTGCTTATGTTTGTGAGTAGTTGTTTTATATATTTGGGGGCTTCCCTATTTGGCACATAGACATTTATAATTGTTAGCTCTTCCTGATGGATACTCCCTGTAATTATTTTATAGTGCCCTATTTCATCTCTTGTTACAGCCTTTAATTTAAAGTCTAGTTTGTCCGATACAAGTATGGCTACTCCAGCCATACTACTCTTTTGACCTCCAGTAGGATGACAGATGGTTCTCCATCCCCTCACTTTCAATCTGAAAGTGTCCTCAGGTCTAAAATGAGTCTCGTGTAGACAGCAAATAGATGGGCCTTGTTTTTTAATCCATTCTGATACCCTATGTCTTTTGGTTGGAGCATTTAGTCCATTTACATTCAGTGTTATTAGTCAAAGATGTGGGTTCAGAGTCGTTGTGATGTCTGTCGGTTTTATGCTTGTAGTGATGTCTCTGGCACTTTGTGGTCCTTGCAACATTTCACTCACAGAATCCCCCTTAGGATCTCTTGTAGGACTGGTTTAGTGGTGATGAATTCCTTCAGCTTTTGTTTGTTTGGGAAGACCTTTATCTCTCCTTCTATTCTGAATGACAGACTTGCTGGAGAAAGGATTCTCGGCTGCATATTTTCTCTGTTCATCACATTGAAGATTTCCTGCCATTCCTTTCTGGCCTGCCAAGTTTCAGTAGATGGGGCTGCTACTATTATTATGAGTCTACCTTTGTAACTTAGAGCCTGTTTATCCCTAGCTGCTTTCTGAATTTTCCCTTTATCCTTGTATTTCACCAGTTTCACTATGATGTCTTGTAGAGAAGACCGATTCAAGTGTACGTCTGAAGGGGGTTCTCTGTGCCTCTTGGATTTCAATGCCTTTTTCCTTTCCCAGATCAGGGAAGTTTTCAGCTATGATTTGTTCAAGTAAGCCTTTAGCCCCTTTCTCTCTCTTCTTCTTCCTCTTCTGGAATTCCTATGATATGGATATTGTTCTGTTTGATTGCATCACTTTGTTCTCTAAATATCCCCTCATACTCCTGGATTTTTTTTCTCTTTCTCAGCTTTCTGCTTTCCCATAATTTTATCTTCTAATTCACCTATTCCCTCCTCTGCCTCCTCAATCCGTGCTATGGCCGCCTCCATTTTATTTTGCACCTCATTTATAGCGTTTTTTAGCTCCTCACGACTATTTCAGTCCCTTGATCTCTGTAGCAATAGATTCTCTGCTGTCCTCTATGCTTTTTTCAAGTCCAGCAATTAATTTTACAACTATTATTCTAAATTCTTGTTCCGTTATACTGCTTGAGTCGGTTTTGATCAATTTGTTAGCGGTTGCTACTTCCTGGAGTTTCTTTTGAGGAGAATTCTTCCGTTTCATCATTTTGCATGGTCCCTGGGGTAGCTCCAAACTGCAGGGCACTTCCCCTGTGCTGTCCAGAGTAACTTGTGTTGGTGGATGGGGCCGCAGTCAGACCCGATGTCTGCCCCCAGCCCACCACTGGGGCCACAGTCAGACTGGTGTGTACCTTATCTTCCCCTGTCCCAGGGGCAGGACTCACTGTGGAGTGGTGTGGCCCCTGTCTGGGCTACTTGCACACTGCTGGGCTTGTGGTGCTGCTTCGGTAGGATCTGGCCAGGGGTATATTAGCCAGGGTGGATCTGCAAGGTGCACGGGGGCGGGAGGGGCAGGCTTAGCTCGTTTTGCCGTGGTCATCCCCTGCGGGAGGTAGCACCGGAAGGGAGGCAGACCCGTTGGAGGGATGGATCCACAGAAGTACAGTGTTGGGCGTTTGCGTGGTGCAAGCAAGTCTTGACATTTTTTCCTAGACTCTCTGAAAGTATCAGGTTGTCATTAAAATAATTTATTATACAACATTCACAGAGCCTCATACATAGTATATACTCAGTAGTAATGTAGTAAATGCTCACATGGCATCAGAACACCAGATGGCAGTAGGGAGATCTCACAAACATACCACTAACCAGCTTGACATAGCCGCAAAATGCACTAGATGGCACCCAGCCCATAACAAACAGCATTTGCAGTTTGATTCAACTTTATGCTCTGGAGGTAGTTTTCAGGTCTTCTGCCATGTTGCTTCTGCCTTTTCTATCCTAAAGCATTACTATCAGAGGTGTGCAGTGAAAAGGTATACACTGTCTTCTATGTGCGTCTGGAGGTGGCAGAATACCCACCTCTTCCAGAAAGTGACTCTAGATTTTTTCTTAGAAATTTCAGGGTAGTGGAGCAGGAAGGACCTTTAAAGATTCCTACATACCCTTCCTCATTTGGGATGAGGAGGCCAAGGCTCAGAACCACTCTGACTTCCTTGGGTAGAGTTAGAGTTCTGGTGTTCTGGTGTCTGGACCGTGCTCCTATATTTTACTACACCAATTTTGATGCCCACTTCCAGAAGACTTTACTTTGGGGACTTGTAACAGAGATGAACTGGATCAATATGAAATTTTAGATGAAAGGAGAGATGACAGTTGCTGCTCCAGGCTAGGTTTGGGGACCTTTTGTAGGGATCAGCAAATTTCAACCTGGCTATGACGAGTTAGTAGACAAGATGGGATTACAGTGTCCTTTCTTGAGAAATAGCTCCAAGAAGAGCTCTGTAATCCTAGAAATTGGGAGAAACCTGCAGGGCCTGAGGAAATGTACCCCTGTGAGCCTTCTTACAGGGCAGCAGGGTGCAAGCATCTGTCACTGTTCCTCCTATGCTCTGTTCAGGACTCCACTCATTAATTGGGAGAATTCTCCATATGCATTTGTCAGAGCAAGTGACTGCTTTCCTGACAGTTGGGTGAGGTTACATACCTCTAGCCTGAACTTAGCCAGCAGAAGTTAACTAGTGATTCCCAGACTTTGGTGTGTTAAGAATCCCTTGGAGAGGTTATGGGAATGCAGAGGCCCAAGCTCTAGAGGTTCCGATTTAAGAGGTTGAGGTGAAGCTCACTGAGAGACAGATTGCCTTACATAGCTGAAGTTTCTTCTGACTACTCGGTGGTTTATGTACATTTCCCTAGTTCCATCCATTCTAAGACCTACATTCCCTGCTATCTACACCTTTTTTAATTCTTTTAGAAACATAAAGGTATAGACACTGAGGGAGAAGCAACACCCATGTTTAGAGTGACTTTATTTGTTTATATTTGAGGCAAGTTGTTATTTTTAAGTATGCTCCATGCCCAGCAAGGAGCCCAATGTGGGGCTTGAACTCAGGACTTTGAGACCAAGACCTGAGCTGAGATCAAGAGTCAGATGCTTAACCAACTGAGCCACCCAGGCACCCTGAGGCAAGTTGTTATGATTAGAAAATCTCCAAGGGACAGTGAGCCCAAGCTTGGCTTTGCATCTACTCTGTGGTGAGGCAGATGAAAGGGACTGCATTTGCAGGTAACTTTCAATAGAAAAATACATGACCTGTTATGACCGACTGTAATAGTCACTGATTGTGTATGCTATGCTGTTACCTGAAAGGCGGTCCTGCCCCTGGAGCCTTTCCTCAGGAGCCCTGGCCAGAGTGGTGGGTAGGCACACACTTGCAGCTTCTGTTCTCTACCTTTCCAAACCCTCACCTGCCCATTTCTTATGGACAGTAGGCTCCCTGTCCCTCCTCTCAGATGTTGTAAAAGAATGAAAACGTTTCATGCAAAGCTTGAGAAGCAGTCACTTCTCCAGTCTCATGTTGTCTTGCTGGGTATTATATGGCTGCCATTTCCTGTTGTCAATGCCATCCTCACTCTCCATACTTGAGTCAGATATGTCTTTAATGCAGTTCACAACACTGGGTATGATTCTAACACATGGTATCAGTTTTGACAGTAGCTTCAGGGAGGAAAGGAAGACACAAATGAAGGGGTATTTAAACTCATTGTAGTAAAGGAGGATTTGAGAACTATGGAAAAATTGCAGTGGGGGGTGTGGTGATGTAGCCTGAGTCAAAATAGGGTCATGCTTACCACCCTTTTCTCACGGGGATATTTAATTCTCAGCCTCTTGTTTCCTCTCTGTGTTCCTCCTCTTATCTCCTCTAACCCCCTCACTTTTCATCTTAAAGGCAAATAAAACTCACATCAGAATTGATAGAAGTTCTTGGAAACCAATAACTCATTCCTATGTTCACTGGCCTATGTCATTTTAGTACAAACAGTATATTAAATGTCTCAATTCATCCTTGTGTTTTTACATAAAACTGCTCTCAGATCCCCAACGCCTCCTTCAAATGGTCCCCACCGGGGCTGAACACAGGTGGTGGATTCCCACCAGTATTAAGATCTCTGTGGTTTGTCTGTACCATCCATTTTAGCTGTCAATTATGCTCTCTTTCATTTTATTTTCTGTTATCTTAATTCCACTATAGCTGACACAGTGTTATATTAGTTCCAAGTGTATAATATAGTGATTCAGTATTTCCATACATCTCCTGGTGTTCATCATAAGTGCACTCCTTAACTCCCATCACCTATTTCACTCATCCCCCCACCCACCTTCCCTCTGGTAACCATCCGTTTGTTCTCTACAGTTAAGAGTCTATGTCTTGCCTTGTCTCTGTCTTTTTTTCTTTTGCTCGTTTGTTTTGTTTCTTAAATTCTACATATGAGTGAAAGTATTTGGTTTTTGTCTTTCCCTGACTGACTTATTTTGCTTAGCATTATCTCTCTAGCTCCATCCATGTTGTTGCAAATGACAAGATTTCATTCTTTTTATGGCTGCGTAATATTCCATTATATATACATATCACATCTTCTTTATTCATTCATCAGTCTATGGACACTTGGGCTGCTTCCATAATTTGGCTATTGTAAATAATGCCACTATAAACATCGGGCTGCATGTGTCTCTTTGAATTTGTACTTTTGTATCCTTTGAGTAGTGCAATTACTGGATTGTAGGATAGTTCTATTTTTAACTTTTTGAGGAACCTCCATACTCTTTTCCACAGTGACTGCACCAGTTTGCATTCCCACCAACAGTGCAAGATGGTTCTCCTTTCTCTGCATCCTTGCCAACCCTTGTTGTTTCTTGTGTTGTTGATTTTAGCCTTTCTGACACGTGTGAGGTGATATTTCATTGTAGTTTTGATTTTCATTTCCTTGACGATCAGTGATGTTGAGGTCTGTTGGCCATCTGAATGTCTTTGGAGAAATGTCTGTTCTCTTTTCTTATCAGTCTTTAATTGTTTCACGTGGATTGGTCTTGCTTTTTTGAGGCAGATTGCATTTTCCTAAAGATGGCTCCCATATTATCCCCTGCAGGGTGCTGTTGACACCCTTCCTGTTAGTGGTGGTGGGTGAGAAAGATGGTACAAAATGAAGCTGGAGAGGTGGACAAAGGCAGATTATACGGAGCATTGTAGGCTATGCTAAAACTTTGGATTTTATTAAGCAGGGGAATGATATGATTCAAGTGCTTTCTCTCTCTTTTAGGTTGTGGGGATCAGTTGGTAGCGATAGGTAGAAGAGCTTCAGTTGTTGTTTTTAGCTCCAGAATAAGGAGCTGTTCTCCTCATAGGCTGGAGATTCTCCTACCCAGGATGTTGCTTACCAAGGAAATGAAAGAAGGAAATGGGCCTGTACACCACCGAAGCAGAGCAGTATAGTAGGAAGGCTTAGGTTGGCCAAAGGTCTCTAAGAACACTTATTACTTATGGACCTCAGCCCTCATCTGCAAAATGGGCATGATAATAGTCACTGCCTTGTAGAGCTGCTTACAGGGTTCACTGAGATAATGCTTGCAGAGGGCTCCCACAGTGTCTGACACACAGTGAGCACATGAACTAAAATGGACTCTTGTTGACTCATAACCTGCTCAGGGTTTCTGGTTAGTCCCTTCTATCTTTCAAGAATTTTGAATGAGGAATTCAATGGGGCCATGAAAAATACTCCATACCAGGAGACAGATAAATTCAGTTTTGTCATTGATTATCTGTGTGACATTAGGCAAGTGAATCTCTTTGAGATTCATTCTTCTTACCTGTAAAATACCCAGATCATTCCTCAGATTTATTATGAGAATTAAGTGTGAAATGGCTTTGAAACAGTCCACTGTTAACAAGTGTCAGGTATTAATGCTGTTCTTAAATAACACTTGCCCTCCCATGTTCCTGGAGATGTTAATGAGTGGAAAGAATTTGGGGCTGTGGCCAGGGGCAGCATACACTTGAAAAAGATGAATGTGTGGTGGAAACTACAGCAGCCTTCTCATTACACTTTATGCCCTAAAATCCGGTGGCCAGACTGCATTAGCATTCATATCGCATGAGTGAGACATGAGACATGGCAAGTGAGCTCTCCATCGGCAGGTTTTCCAGGTCTACTCTTTGAATGAACCTGAAATTACCTTTCAGAGGTTGGCCCAGGTGAAGCATGAGGGGTCCTGAAGAGGTCTGGCTACAGTGGTCTGTAGTCCTCAGTCCTTTGGTCTGTAGTCCAAATCTAAATTCTTAGAGCTGTGGTTTTTCTTCCTATAAAATATAAATAGTAGTAAACCTACCTCCGGCTTTTGATTCCCACAATACTACAAAACTAAATGGAATTTTAAAAATTGTGTAAGACTATTCACATATTTTTGAGGTTTTCTTTTTTATGTTAATATATAAAAATCACTATGGAAAGTATTCTTGGAGAGTGCATTCTCTTCAAGTAGAAGAAACTGAAATAACTTTGGGTTTCACAGGCATTGACTGATCCCTCTTTTGTGAGAGACAGTATCACACAGTGGCTAAGAGCACAGACTGTGGAGTCAGACTGGTTAGGTCTGATTCCTGACTCTGCTACTTAAAGCTAATCATGTGTACCTGGACAATGTACTCACTCTCTCTGTGCCCCAGTTTTCCCATTTGCAAAATGGGATAACAATATACCTGCCTCTCAAGGTTGTTGGGAGGATTAACTGAGTTAACATATATAAAAGTGCTTAGAACAGTGTCTGGCAAATGATAAGCACTAAATAAAACCCTGTCTGTAGTCAGTGCCTGGCACAGTTTTTAGCACCATGTAGGGCTTCTAGAACTGTGTTGTTTGCGATGTTGTTTCTTTTCTTTTTGAAAGTAGTTTTAGGTTTGTAATAAAATTAAGAGAAATATAGAAAGATTCCCCATGTACCACCTCGTCCCACACACCCATAACTTCCTCCATTATCAACATCATTCACCAGAATGGTACATTTGTAATCACGAACAGACCTACACTGACACATTACAATCTCCCAAAGTCATAGTTAAACATGGAGTTCGCTCTTGGTGTTATATATTCAATGGATTTAGACAAATCATTATATCATAAAATATTTTCAATGTCCTGAAAACTCCTTTGCCTATTCATCTCTTCCCCCTCCCCAACCACTAGCAACCATTGATCTTTTTGCTGTATCTATAGTTTTGCCTCTTCCAGAATGTCATATAGTTGGAATCATATGGTATGTAATCTCAGATTAGCTTCTTTCACTTAGTAATATACAGTTAAGTTTCTTCTACATCTTTTCATGGCTTGATAGCTCATTTCTTGTTAGCACTGAATAATATTCAATTGTCTGGAGGTACCACAGTTTATTTATTCATTCATCCACTGAAGAACATCTTGGTTGGTTCTGAGTTTTGGCAATTATGGATAAAGCTCCTATAAACAGCTATGTGCAGGTTTTTTGTGGACTTAAGTTTTCAACTCCTTTGGGTGAATACCAAAGAGCATGATCGCTGAGTCATATAGTAAGGGTATGTTTAATTTTTGAGAAACTGCCAGACTGTCCTACAAAGTGGCTATGCCATTTTGCATTCCCATCAGCAGCGGATGAGTTACTGTTGCTCATATCCTCACCAGCAATTGGTGTTGTCAGTGTTTTGGATTTTAGTCATTCTAATAGGTGTGTAGTGGTACCTTCTCGTTGTTCTAATTTGCATTTCCCTGATGACATGTTATATGGAGCATCTTTTCATGTGTTTACTTGCTATCTGTGTATCTTCTTTGGTGAGGTGTCTGTTAAGGTCTTTGGCCCATTTTTTAATTGGATTGTTTCTTACTTGCTGTGTTTTAAGAGTTCTTTCTTTATGTGGATAAGAGTCCTTGATCAGATGTGTCCCTGTTTTTTCTTTATGCTTGCCGTCCTTGTCCCACTGAGCTAACTTGACTCAGACATACCCCCTGTATTAAGGAGTCAGACTCCTTCTTTTTGATGTTTGCCGACAGCTTTTAAACTCATCTTTTCTTTCTGTCCCACATCGGGAAAAGATAATAAAAGCCTGGGTATTTTCTCTTTTGGAACCCTCAACTCATCCTCACCCCTACTTTCCTTTTTCTGTTCTCACAAGCCATTTTTGGACCTACTTGGAAGCAGAAAGTCTCATTATGTGAGTAATAAATCTTTCCATATCCTCTTGGTGTATGGTTTCGACATCACCAAATTTTGGGTGGGGTCCATTCTGTTTAATCAGAGTGGCTACAACACCCTCTCTCCAATAACACACTATGTGAAATGGCTAATTACTGTTTATGAAAGAGCTAGCTGAATAATATATAAATAGAATGGCTGCTACTTTCTGGAGAATTCAGATGAATCAGAAGGCCAAGACAGTACAGATTTTCCATGTTGTCCCTCATCTGTCACTTTTAGGTGGTAAACAACTACTGCATTTTGGATACAAACAGGACACATATTGAGGAGCTAACCATTTTGGAGATAGTCTAAGTATTTGGTTTTAGTCTCTGAAGATTGGACCATCTTTCTGGAATGGCCCCCATGAAAGCTGCTTGAACAGTTGGTGGTTAAAGGAGGTATCTTTCTCCTGAGAAAGCCCTACATTCTGTTGTTATTTGACCCCAACTGCTAAGTAGGGCAAGGTTGCTGGTTTTGAGCATAAGTCCTTATTTCAGTAATTTATTAAGAGTCCAGATTCTCAGATCCCCTATGGAAAATGTTGAATAACGTTAGGAATATGTTGCCACTTGATGAAATGTGGTTTAAACAAGTACTAACATCTCTTTCCTCACGTCTTCCTCCTGAGATGGATAGAGGCCATCATTATTGTTCTCTTACATTTGAGGGGATCACACTGTTGAGTGGCTAAATGAGTGGTCCGTGAATATGTTTGGATGGAGAGTCCTGGCCCCCAGACCTGTGCTTTTTCTGCCAGGTCTCACCAAATGCACAGGGTGACCATGCATCCTGGTTAGCCAAGGACACCCTTGTTTGGGCCTCTTATCTCAACACAATTATTAATAAGGCCTCATTTTATTTTCATAAGTGTCCTAGTTTGAGTGATAAATTATATGGTTGCCCTCCTAGTACAGAAGATCCTAGGGTATTTTTAGGTGACTAACAGTCTGCAGTGATTTGTATTTGTGCTTATTATTATTCTTACTGGACTCAGTTCATATTAATTTGGGGAAACTGGTACTTTGCAAAGATCGTTGGAGGATTTCATAGCCAAGAAAGGCTTCCCTGGCCTTCTTCCCCTTGTTTCAGTTGCACTTTGAGTATAATGTAACTCTCATCACGGTTGTTGAAGGACTTTCTTATTTAGCATATCTAAACCAACACTGCCTTTTTTTTAAAATTTTTTTTAACTTTTTTTTTTTTAATTTATTTTTGAGACAGAGAGAGACAGAGCATGAACAGGGGAGGGTCAGAGAGAGGGAGACACAGAATCCGAAACAGGCTCCAGGCTCTGAGCTGTCAGCACAGAGCCCGACGTGGGGCTCGAACTCACGGACCGCGAGATCATGACCTGAGCCGAAGTCGGCTGCTTAACCGACTGAGCCACCCAGGCACCCCCAACACTGCCTTTTTAACAGCTTCTTGAGAGAACAGAATTGGAAAAATCCTGCCTCTGGAAATGTGTGTGTGTGTACATAAGTGATCATGCCAGCTTGGAAGCATTTTACTTCAGAGAAGTCATCTCTAAGCTAATGGAAAGCTGTGATAATGATCATCATGAGAATGACATTGATAGTAAGAGCTACCAATTATTGAGTGCTTTCTATGTGTGACACACAATACTTACCATTTTATGTGTATTAAGTCTTCTGGTCTTTACAACAGTTATATTAGGTGAGATAATATTACTATCACTATCTTACAAATGAGCAAACTGAAGTACAGAGAGAGAAAGTTATTTGTACAAGGCTTTACCAGCTAAATAAATTCAAATTGTGTAGGTAAGGAAACAGCCCTGGAAGCTTACAGGTCACAGTATTCCCAACTGAGCATGAACAATTTTCAAAGACTCTAAACACGACTCAGATACATCCACTCCGTGGCCAAGGTGGAATGGGGGTGGAAATACAACTACTTGGTTCATGTCTGAACCTAGAAAGAGATTAGAAATAAATATTGCTCTTTTCCAGCTAATGTGAGTTTCTTTATCCATGACAGCTTTCACCCCCTTTAATCCAACCCCCCTCCTGGATAAAAATTACCAAGATACCCAACCACCAATTTGCCCTGGTTTCTTGATGGCATGCAATCACAACTAACTCTTGCTCCCCTAGACCTTCCTTAGACTCTCCCAGGACAAACCAGGTCCTATAGCAAGACCCTTCAAGTTCTACTGCACTGAGAGCCCCATGATTTTCTTGGTGTCCTCTTTCCTTTGAAGCAGCAAGTGAACTCAACCTCGCTTTGTTTGACTGCAGGTGTGTTTCTGGTGCTCTTCGGTTGCTGGGCTTTGACGATGCCCAAGTAGGCTGATTCCAGGGCCCATATCTATTAGCATTATTACAGACTGCCTTTCTTTATGCTTTTCTGACTCCCAATCATATGTCACTGTTTTTCAGTGATATCACCACATGTCAGCTTTCTGCCCCACTCAGGGTGGGCACAGAGCTAGGGAAATTTTAGAAAAAGGAATTTCTAGAATATGATATGATGCTGCAGGAGGCTCCGCATAGTGAGGACTGAGAAGGGGCTCACCAGACTTGATGAGAGCTGCCCCAGTGGAGAAAAAAGTCAGACTTCAAGGAAATTAGGGCAGGGGAAGCAGAAACAGTAAGGGATTTTTTTTTAAAAAATCACTGTTGATTTCTTTTATTCTTGAGTATTTCCCTCTTTTTAGAAAACCTAAATATGTAAATAAAAAAAATAAATAAATAAAAACAATATACAGAATCAAACAACCTAAACAACAGATGCTATTTTCTGCTACACTTTATAGATCCATTGGCAAAACAAGATAAAACATGCAAATGCCCATTTTCCAGTAGTAGAAGCATAATGAAATGCAAGAGAGCCCACTTTTAACAAATGCAAGGGAACCCACTGAAACAGAGTGAAAATCTAAGCAGATCATATGCAAATAATTAAAATGTATAGGTATTCCATGAAGATTGATCCCAGACTGCCTCCTCTCTCTTTTATTGGAATCTCTGAAACCATTTCATTGGAAGAGAAAGTGGATTTTAGCAGAGTGGGAAAAATACCAAACATTCATAGTAACTTAGAATTTTTCTACTTTCTTTACATGTTCAATGGAAACCTTCATAAAATTATAAATGAAAGGACACATTATGAACATTTTCTTTGAAGAGAAAAAAAGCGGTCTTAACTGGAAGGAAAATTTTGGAGTCTACGTCCTTCTAAGAGAGACTACTTTTTATGTGAAGTTTGAGAATGAAGAGGAGAGCGATTATTTCTCTGTGTGCTCAAATTACAAATTATAGTGGCCATTAATGACTACTTGCTACTCTATCAGTTAGCACACCCCTACCCTGTGCTTAGTCTGATTTGTTCACTATTTTGTGAGTATTGAGAGCCTGTTATTTGCCTAAAAGTATACTAAGCTCCATGAAGAATATAAAAGAACTAGAGGACAATACACCTGAAACTGATACAGCACTGTATGTTAATTGCCCTGGAATTAAAATACTACCCTTCCCCAAGAACCAGAGGACATTATCACTACCGGTTGAGTAGTTGAATAAATCTGTTTTCTATTCTTTTAAAGGAAGGCATGGGCAGAATGCCACCACTGGGATAGTCTACAGGAGGATTTTCTTGAAGGCCAAGAAGTTGAGTAAATGCAGAAATTAGGACATTACCTGTACCTTTTTTTAAAATTTAAATTTGGGACTGGGTGCCTGGGTGGCTCAGTTGGTTGAGCATCCAACTTTGGCTTAGATCACGATCTCACAGGTCTGTGAGTTTGAGCCCCGCGTTGGACTCTGTGCTGACAGCTCAGAGCCTGGAGCCTGCTTCGGATTCTGTGTCTCCCTCTCTCTCTGCCCCTCCCCCACTAATGCCCTGTCTCTCTCTGTCAAACATAAATATTAAAAATAAATTTTTTAAAATTTAAATTTGGGAGGAAGGAAAATGGTGGCGTGGGAGAACTCTGGGCTCACCACATCCTGCTGATCACTTAGATTCCACCACATCTGCCTAAATAACCCAGAAAATGCCAGAAGACTAACAGAACAGACTCTCCGGAGCCAAACATAGACGAGAGGCCCAATGGAAGAGGGTACGAAGGGTGGAGAAGTGGTGCGTGCTACATGGACTGGTGGGAGGGAGCTGGTGCTCTGTAGGGGCAGCCCGCCAGGCAAGGCAGAGCCCCCGAAATCTGGCTTGCAAAGGCGGAGGGGCTGGACTCCATGAGTTCTGACAGCCAGCGGGACTTCACATCTGGAATGGTAAAAGTGAACAGCTCTGCTCTTGGAGAGTGGGGAGGGTGAGAGGACACCAGAAGAGAGAGTTGTTGAGCCCTGGAAGACAGAGCTCAGCTCGGGGTAGGGGGAACAAAGGTGCTGGCAATCGCCATCTCCCTCTCCAATCCCCCAACCGAAATTCCAAAGGGAACCAGTTCCCATCACCGAACTTGCTTGCACCATGGAAATGCCCAATGCTATGCTTCTATGGATCCATCCTTCCTACGGGTCTGCCTCCCTTCAGGTGCTGCAGGGCCCCTCCCTCAGGGGACCACTGTCAGCAAAGCGAGCTAAGCCTGCCCCTCCTGCCCCTGTGCACCTTGTGGTTCCACCCCCACTAATATGCCTGATCCCATCAAAGCAGGACCACAAGGCTGGCAGTGTGCAAGTAGCCCAGACAGGGGCCACACCATTCCACAGTGAGTCCTGCCCCTGGGACAGGGGAAGATAAGGTACACACCAGTCTGACTGTGGCCCCAGTGGTGGGCTGGGGGCAGACATCGGATCTGACTGCGGCCCCATCCACCAACACAAGTTACTCTGGACAGCACGGGGGAAGTGCCCTGCAGTTTGGAGCTACCCCAGGGACCATGCAAAATGATGAAACGGAAGAATTCTCCTCAAAAGAAACTCCAGGAAGTAGCAACCGCTAACAAATTGATCAAAACCGACTCAAGCAGTATAACGGAACAAGAATTTAGAATAATAGTTGTAAAATTAATTGCTGGACTTGAAAAAAGCATAGAGGACAACAGAGAATCTATTGCTACAGAGATCAAGGGACTGAAATAGTCGTGAGGAGCTAAAAAACGCTATAAATGAGGTGCAAAATAAAATGGAGGCGGCCATAGCACGGATTGAGGAGGCAGAGGAGGGAATAGGTGAATTAGAAGATAAAATTATGGGAAAGCAGAAAGCTGAGAAAGAGAAAAAAAATCCAGGAGTATGAGGGGATATTTAGAGAACAAAGTGATGCAATCAAACAGAACAATATCCATATCATAGGAATTCCAGAAGAGGAAGAAGAAGAGAGAGAAAGGGGCTAAAGGCTTACTTGAACAAATCATAGCTGAAAACTTCCCTGATCTGGGAAAGGAAAAAGGCATTGAAATCCAAGAGGCACAGAGAACCCCCTTCAGACGTACACTTGAATCGGTCTTCTCTACAAGACATCATAGTGAAACTGGTGAAATACAAGGATAAAGGGAAAATTCAGAAAGCAGCTAGGGATAAACAGGCTCTAAGTTACAAAGGTAGACTCATAAGAATAGTAGCAGCCCTATCTACTGAAACTTGGCAGGCCAGAAAGGAATGGCAGGAAATCTTCAATGTGATGAACAGAGAAAATATGCAGCCGAGAATCCTTTCTCCAGCAAGTCTGTCATTCAGAATAGAAGGAGAGATAAAGGTCTTCCCAAACAAACAAAAGCTGAAGGAATTCATCACCACTAAACCAGTCCTACAAGAGATCCTAAGGGGGATTCTGTGAGTGAAATGTTGCAAGGACCACAAAGTGCCAGAGACATCACTACAAGCATAAAACCGACAGACATCACAACGACTCTGAACCCACATCTTTGACTAATAACACTGAATGTAAATGGACTAAATGCTCCAACCAAAAGACATAGGGTATCAGAATGGATTAAAAAACAAGGCCCATCTATTTGCTGTCTACACGAGACTCATTTTAGACCTGAGGACACTTTCAGATTGAAAGTGAGGGGATGGAGAACCATCTGTCATCCTACTGGAGGTCAAAAGAGTAGTATGGCTGGAGTAGCCATACTTGTATCGGACAAACTAGACTTTAAATTAAAGGCTGTAACAAGAGATGAAATAGGGCACTATAAAATAATTACAGGGAGTATCCATCAGGAAGAGCTAACAATTATAAATGTCTATGTGCCAAATAGGGAAGCCCCCAAATATATAAAACAACTACTCACAAACATAAGCAACCTTACGGATAAGAATGTGGTAATTGCAGGGGACTTTAACATCCCACTTACAACAATGGATAGATCATCTAGACACAGGATCAATAAAGAAACAAGGGCCCTGAATGATACATTGGATCAGATGGACTTGACAGATAGATTTAGAACTCTGCATCCCAAAGCAACAGAATATACTTTCTTCTCGAGTGCACATGGAACAGTCTCCAAGATAGATCACATACTGGGTCACAAAACAGCCCTTCATAAGTATAAAAGAATTGAGATCACACCAGGAACACTTTCAGACCACAATGCTATGAAACTTGAAATCAATTACAGGAAAAAGTCTGGAAATCCTCCAAAAGCATGGAGGTTAAAGAACACCCTACTAAAGAATGAATGGGTCAACCAGGCAATCAGAGAAGAAATTTAAAAATATATGGAAACGAATGAAAATGAAAATACAACAATCCATACGCTTTGGGATGCAGCAAAGGCAGTCCTGAGAGGAAAATACATTGCAATCCAGGCCTATCTCAAGAAACAAGCAAAATCCCAAGTACAAAATCTAACAGCACACCTAAAGGAACTAGAAGCAGAACAGCAAAGACACCCCAAATCCAGCGGAATAAGAGCAATAATAAAGATCAGAGCAGAAATAAACAAAACTATAGAGCAGATCAATGAAACCAAGAGTTGGTTTTTTGAAACAATAAACAAAATTGATAGACCTCTAGCCAGGCTTCTCAAAAAGAAAAGGGAGATGACCCAAATAGATAAAATCATGAACGAAAAGGGAATTATTACAACCAATCCCTCAGAGATACAAGCAATTATCAGGGAACACTATGAAAAATTACATGCCAACAAACTGGACAACCTGGAAGAAGTGGACAAATTCCTAAGCACCCACCCACTTCCAAAACTCAAACAGGAAGAAACAGAAAACTTGAACAGACCCATAACCAGTGAAGAAATTGAATCAGTTATCAAAAACCTGCCAACAAATAAGAGTCCAGGACCAGATGGCTTCCCTGGGGAATTCTACCAGACATTTAAAGCAGAAATAATACCTATCCTTCTCAAACTGTTCCAAAAAATAGACAGGGAAGGAAAACTTCCAGACTCCTTCTATGAAGCCAGCATTACTTTGATTCCTAAACCAGACAGAGACCCAGCAAAAAAAGAGAACTACAGGCCAATATCCCTGATGAATATGGATGCAAAAATTCTCAACAAGATACTAGCAACTCTAATTCAACGGCATATAAAAAGAATTATTCACCATGATCAAGTGGGACTCATTCGTGGGCTACAGGGCTGGTTCACCATTTGCAAATCAATCAATGTGATACATCACATTAATAAAAGAAAAGAAAAGAATGATATGATCCTGCCAATCGATGCAGAAAAAGCATCTGACAAAATTCAGATTCCTTTCTTAATAAAACCCCTTGAGAACGTCGGGATAGAAGGAACATACGTCAACATCATAAAAGCCATTTATGAAAAGCCCACAGCTAATATCATCCTCAATGGGGAAAAACTGAGAGGTTTCCTCCTGAGATCAGGAACACGACAGGGATGTCCACTCTCACCACTGTTGTTTAACATAGTGTTGGAAGTCCTAGCATCAGCAATCAGAACACAAAAGGAAATGAAAGGCATCAAAATTGGCAAAGATGAAGTCGAACTTTCACTTTTTGCAGATGACATGATATTAAACATGGAAAACCCGATAGACTCCACCCAAAGTCTGCTAGAACGGATACATGAATTCAGCAAAGTTGCAGGATACAAAATCAATGTACATAAATCAGTTGCATTCTTATACACTAGTAATGAAGCAACAGAAAGACAAATAAAGAAGCTGATCCCATTCACAACTGCACCAAGAAGCATAAAATACCTAGGAATAAACCTAACCAAAGATGTGAAAGATCTGTATGCTGAAAACTATAGAAAGTTTATGAAGGAAATTGAAGAAGGTATAAAGAAATGGAAAAACATTCCGTGCTCACAGATTGGAAGAATAAATATTGTTAAAATGTCAATACTACCCAAAGCTATCTACGCAGTCAATGAAATCCCAGTCAAAATTGCAGCAGCATTCTTCTCGAAGCTAGAACAAGCAATCCTGACATTTGTATGGAACCACAAAAGACCCCGAATAGCCAAAGTAATTTTGAAGAAGAAGACCAAAGCAGGAGGCATCACAATCCCAGACTGTAGTCTCTACTACAAAGTTGTAATCATCAAGACAGCATCATATTGGCACAAAAACAGACACATAGACCAATGGGATAGAATAGAGACTCCAGAATTGGCCCTACAAAAGTATGGCCAAGTTATCTTTGACAAAGCAGGAAAGAATATCCGATGGAAAAAAGAGTGTCTTTTTAACAAATGGTGCTGGGAGAACTGGACTGCAACATGCAGAAGAATGAAACTAGGCCACTTTCTTACACCATTCAGAAAAATAAACTCAAAATGCATAAAGGGACCTGAATGTGAGACAGGAAACCATCAAAACCCTAGAGGAGAAAGCAGGAACAAACCTCTCTGACTGTAGCCACAGCAATTTCTTACTTGACACATGTCCAAAGGCAAGGGAATTAAAAGCAAAAATGAACTATTGGGACCTCACAAAGATAAAAAGCTTCTGCACTGCAAAGGAAACAATCAACAAAACTAAAAGGCAACCAACGGAATGGGAAAATACATTTGCAAATGACATATCGGACAAAGGGCTAGTATCCAAAATCTATGAAGAGCTCACCAAACTCCACACCCGAAAAACAAATAATCCAGTGAATAAATGGGCAGAAAACATGAATAGACACTTCTCTAAAGAAGACATCCAGATGGCCAACAGGCACATGAAAAGATGCTCAGCGTCACTCCTCATCAGGGAAATACAAATCAAAACCACACTGAGATACCACCTCACGCCAGTCAGGGTGGCTAAAATGAACAAATCAGGAGACTACAGATGCTGGTGAGGATGTGGAGAAAAGGGAACCCTCTTGCACTGTGGGTGGGAATGCAAACTGGTGCAGCCGCTCTGGAAAACAGTGTGGAGGTTCCTCAAAAAATTAAAAATAGATTTACCATATGACCCAGCAATAGCACTGCTAGGAATTTTCCCTAGGGATACAGGAGTGCTGATGCATAGGGGCACTTGTACCCCAATGTTTATAGTAGCACTTTCAACAATAGCCAAATTCTTAAAAGAGCCTGAATGTCCATCAACTTTTGAATGGATAAAGAAATTGTGGTTTGTATTTACAAAGGAATACTACTGGCAATGAGAAAGAATGAAATATGGCCTTTTGTAGCAACATATATGGAACTGGAGAATGTTATGCTAAGTGAAAAAAGTCATACAGACAAAGACAGATACCATATGTTTTCACTCTTACGTGGATCCTGAGAAACTTAACAGAAGACCATGGGGAAGGGGAAGGAAAAAAAAAGTTAGAGATGGAGGGAGACAAACCATAAGAGACTCTTAAAAACTGAGAACAATCCGAGGGTTGATGGGGCATAGGAGGGAGGGGAGGGTGGGAGATGGGTATTGAGGAGGGCACCTGTTGGGATGAGCACTGGGTGTTGTATGGAAACCAATTTGACAATAAATTTCATATTAAAAAAACAAAAATAAAAAAATAAAAAAATAAAATTTAAGTTAGTTCTAAATTTAAATTTAGTGAACTGAATTTAACATATAGTTCACTATATGTTAATATAGCATAGTATTGATTTCAGGAGTAGAAATTAGTGATTCATCACTTACATATAACACTCAGTGCTTATCCCAATAAATGCCCTCCTTAATGCCCATCACCCATTTAGCCCATCCCCCCCACCCACCTCCCTTCCAGCAACCCTCAGTTAGTCTCTATATTTAAGAGTCTCCTATGGCTTGCCTCCCTCTCTGTTTTTGTTTTATTTTATTTTTCCTCCCCTTCTCCTATCTTCATCTGCTTTGTTTTTTAAATTCCACATAGGAGTGAAATCATATGATATTTGCCTTTCTCTGAATGACTTATTTTGCTTAGCATATATATTTGCTACTTTCTACATATTTGCAAAGTTAACTTTTACTCCATTCTTAGTGATTTCAAGTTAATGCTGTATTATTACTACCTTTTATTTCTTTATGGTTATATGAGCATGGAGAAAATGAGGAAGATTGCATACCAACTTGGTAACACAGATTCCCTGGAGTGGGTGGCAGGGAGAAGCAAGCAAAAAAGAAAAATCTTGCACACCATATATAAAAATAGACTCAAAATGGATTAAAGATCTAAATGTGAAACCTAAAGCCATAAAAGTCCTAAAAGAGAGCACAAGCAGTAATTTCTCTATGAGCTGTACCAACATTTTCCTAGACATGTCTCCTAAGGCAAGGGAAATAAAGCAAAAATAAACTTCAATGACATAAAAATAAAAGGCTCTTACACAATAAAGGATATGTTGTTTAGAGTTATCAACAAAACAAAAAGAAAATCTACTGAATGCAAGAATATATTTACAAATGATATATCTGATAAGGGGTTAATATCTAAAATATGTAAAGAACGGATACAACTCAACAAAAAAGCCAAACAAGCTGATTAAAAAATGGGCAGAGGACACAAGTAGATGTTTTTCCAAAGAAGACATACAGTTGGCCAATAGACACATTAAAGGGTGTTTAACATCATTAATTATCAGAGAAATGCAAATCAAAAATCACAATGAGATATCACCTCATGCTTGTTAGACTGGCTGAAATAAAAAACATGACACAAGTGTTGGCAAGGATATAGAGAAAAACAAACCTTTATGCACTCTTGGTGGGAATAGGAATTGGCACAGACATTCTGGAAAACAGTGTGGAGGTACTGAAAACATTAAAATAATGATCCAATAATTCTACTACGGGGTATTCTACTACTGGGTAACAAGGGAAAATGAAAACACTAATTGGGAAAGATAAATGCACTCCTATGTTTATTGCAGCATTATTTACAATAGCCAAGACATAGAAGCAACGTAAGTGCCTATCAATAGACAAATGGATAAGGAAAATGTAGTATATACAAAATGGAATATTATTACACAGGCTTAACAAGTATGAGCTCTTGCCATTTGCAACAACATGGATGGACCTAGAGGGTATTATGCTAAGTGAAATAAGTCAGACTGAGAAAGACAAATACCAAATGTATCCACTCATAAGTGGAATCTAAAAAAAAAAAAAAATGAATAAACAAACCAAAAGCAGAATCAGGCCTATAAATACAGAGAACAGACTGATGATTGCTGGGATCAGGGGGGTGGTAGGGCAAAATGAGTGAAGGGAAGAGGAAGATACAGCCCTTCAGTTATGGATTAACTGGAATACTTATGGAATAAGTAAGTCACAGGAATAAAAAGCTGAGCATAAGGAATACAATCAATGATATTGTAATAATCATATAATGGGGCAGACGGTAGCTATACTTGTGAACATAGCATAATGTGTGAACTTGTCAGATCACTAAGTCATATACCTGAAACTAATGCAACACCGTGTGACAGCTGTACTTAAAAAAAAAATGGTTAAGATAAAAAAAAAATATATTGCATATAAAAAGTATAATATATGGGTGTATGGGTGGCTCAGTTGGTTGAGCATCTGACTCTTGATTTCAGCTCAGGTCACCATCTCATGGTTTGTGAGATTGAGCCCCAAGTCAGGCTTCGTGCTGACAGAGCAGAGTCTTCTTGGAATTCTCTCTCTCCCTCTCTCTCTGTCCCTCCCCCTGTGCATGCCCTCCCCTTCTCTCTGTCAAAATAAATGAACATTAAAAAAAAATTTTAAAGTCGGGGCGCCTGGGTGGCTCGGTCGGTTGAGCATCCAACTTTGACTCAGCTCATGATCTCTCTGTGAATTGAAAGCCCCGCGTCGGGCTCTGTGCTGACAGCTTGGAGCCTGGAGCCTGCTTCGGATTCTGTGTCTCCCTCTCTCTGCCCCTACCCTGCTCATGCCCTGTCTCTCTCTGACCCTCAAAGATGAATAAACGTTAGGGGCGCCTGGGTGGCGCAGTCGGTTAAGCGTCCGACTTCAGCCAGGTCACGATCTCACAGTCCGTGAGTTCGAGCCCCGCGTTGGGCTCTGGGCTGATGGCTCGGAGCCTGGAGCCTGTTTCCGATTCTGTGTCTCCCTCTCTGTCTGCCCCTCCCCCGTTCATGCTCTGTCTCTCTCTGTCCCAAAAATAAATAAAAACGTTGAAAAAAAAAAAAGATGAATAAACGTTAAAAAAAAATTAAAAAAAATTAAAGTATAATATGCATAGTATAATAGGACCCCATTAATTAAAATTACATATGTATGTCAGTGTTAATGAAAAAATAGATCTACATCTGGTGACTATAAAGTGAAAAAAGAAGGAGCAGCAATTGAAAGACATGAGGGCCTCATAAGTTCATGCCCTCAGCTGCCCCGTGAGGCAGATATCATTATCCCTATTCTAGAGACGATAGATGAATACTGAGAGAATGCCATAGTAATGTAATAAATGGAAAGCAGTATTTAACCTAGCTCTATCTATCTGACTCCAAGGCCCAGATGCTTTTCCACTACGAATAATCCTTTTCTCCTTCACTTCTGAATCCCTCTCCTTTCCTTCTGTCTTCGGAATATAGGTCTTTTCATGCTTCTGTTTCTAGGTCTGTTTTCTTAACTCATTCCCTTGTTGACAGTCTGTTCCAAGCTCCTCCAATCATCCATTCATCATATAATTATTGAGCATGTACTATGTGCCAGGTACTTTTCTAGGCCTTATCAATGAACCAACGAGACCAAAGTTCTTGGCCTCTGGGAGCTTACATCTCAGGGCTTGTCCATGGGGAGACAGGCAACCAAACAGATCATCATGTAAAACACGGAGCATGTCAGGTACTGAGAATTGCTAAGGAGAAAAATGAAGCATGGAAAGGGGAAGGTAGTGTTGGGGTGTTGGTAGTCATCAGACAGATCTGGGAAGGGTGGGATGGAAAGAAGCCTGGGGGTATTTGGGAGAAAGCATTTCTAGTAGAGTGAGCAGCCAGCACAAAGGTCCCAAGCTGGGTGACCACTTGGTATCCTGAAGGAGCCAGGTCAAGGCCTGTGTGAACAGATCACAGAATAGAGGTCAAAGGCACATTGCACAGGGCCTTGCAGGCCAATAAGGACTTGTGAAGTTCTAATAAGGATAGCAAACACCTTTTGAGCTGCTACTAGGTGCTAGGAACTCTTCTAGGTGCTTTACACCTATGGGCTTGTTTGCCTGTTGAACAAAGTCCTGACTCCTGAGCCAGTCACTCAAGGGCTCCACTGTCTGCTATCCTGGCTTACCTCCCATTGTCCCCTAGGACCAGCCCATGGTTTCCCACCCTAGACATTAAAAGGAATGATCACAGACCTGTCAGGGGCAGTGGCCCTTTAGTCTTCTCCAGGGAATTTATGGCTTCAGAGGGTCAAATTATTCCACCATGACTGATGTCATAGAGGCTCAAGTATGTCAACGAGATGCTGGTGTAATAAATTAACATTATGAAGTAACTGCCATGGGCATGAGGTCTTTACGTTCCCCAGCCAGGCTTTCCTCCCCTGGTTGCATCAGAAGTCAGAAAGTCGATACATGAATTTGGAATTAGGGAAAGCAGATGTGGTTTGTGACCTGATGTGGGCCTGCCAATACCTGTCCTCACCTTAGGTCTAGACCTACCAGGGGAGCCATCACATGGGTCAGGGAGACCAGGCTCCTTCCTTTTGACAGGCATGAGTGGGTTTATCAACCAGGCCTCAGCGTTCCTTTTCTTTGTCTCTGTTGTGAACAGCTGCTTTCTGACTGACAGTCTTTAGCATGGGTCTTATTTAAGATAACTCTGCCATCTCTGCTTTGGCCCTGGATGAGTTCATTTGATTTTTACTCCCACAGGCAACTTTATTTCTGTCTCTTGGGGGTTTGGTCACGGATACTGCAGCCCCCCAGGGGCAACCAGGAAGAATACTGGACCCAGGCACACAGGGTTCAGAAGATGTGTCTGTCTGCCCTCCAGTTACTTCACCCGGGTATCTTGAAACCTACCTTGAAGGGGACTGGCCCTGGGACACACTGTGACCTACTGGGACACACCTCTGGCCCCTGCCTGCTCCTTTCCCTAGCTGTGATGCTCTGCCTCATCTCTGCCATTGAAATCCCACCTCCTAACGGCTGAGTAGACCTGCGGAGGGTGGTCTGAATACCTACAACACTGCCTCTGCTGCCTGTGTCAAACCCTGACCTCGATCCACAGCCCATTTACAAACGTGCCTTTCCTGTTGTATCATTTGCTCCTACGAGGCTAGCACCACACTAATCAATCCTAGTTTCCTCACATCTTTTAGCCTGGTGCTGTATACCTAGCACGTGCTTGATTTTGTTGAAAAATGAAAGCAAGAGGGAGAAATTCCATGTTATGACTATAAAATGCAAAAAGAAAAAAAAAACTAATAAATTCTTGTACTTTCAGGCTTACAAAGTGCTTTTCTCCACAACATTTGTTTATCTTTACAATAACTCTGTAGAGGGGAGCTTCTGTCTCTTTAAAGTAAATCAGGTTTTTGTCTTAAATTTCCATTACATTTTATCTTAGAGCCTCTGGACCGAGAAGATAAAATCTGGTGAGTTGTGTTCTGGTATGTAAGAGGAGAGGGTCGAGAACAAAGAATGGGGTCTGGGGAGGAAGGAGCCTGGCCAGAGAGCTGGTCTGAGGTGGAAAAAACAGCATCAATGAAGCAAAAGTGGAAAATGGAAGGCAGGCCCTGGGGCTTGTTTGGGCAGCTGGCTGGGGAAGATTAGCCCCCCTGGAGTTGGTAGATATCCAACTGCACCAAAGCTAGGAGCCCCTGAAAGGAGTGAATGGCAGTTTTCTTCCTCTCTTTTCATTGTGAAAGGATATTTTTCAAAGAAAAGATAAAATCATGGCTCTAGAAGCAATGGAATGAACAAGTCTTAAAGATTTTATTGGCCTTTTATTTAGATGTAGGAACCAGTTGTTAGAACCGGTTGAAAGGACAGAAAGCATGTATTTCTTTGTAGTCAAGGAATGTCAGAAGATTGTGCAAATGGAATGAACCTGGCTTTTCCAGAGGAAGGAGGATTGTCCCTCAGGAGATGGGAGTCTTTTGCATATCTATAGACAAGGAATATTTTGAATTGCTGTCAGTTCTTGATAACTTTAAATAACACCTGAAGGGTGTGATCTAGACAAGCAGGTAGTTTTCCATGGAAGCACAAATTCTCCCTGCATCATTTCACAGATTCTAAAATTGAGCGCTTAGTGGAGCAGAAGAAATCCACAGCACTGGGCAAGTTACTTCACCTGAGTCTCCGTTTCCTTATTTGTAATGCAAGGTTGACACTACTAACTGGTCCAGTTGTTGTAAGCATTAATGAGACAATGCTTTTAGGAAGGTGTCACAGTGCCCAGGATGTAATAGGGTATTTAATAAATATTAGCTATTTTTACTGTTGTTTGGGAGACATTAAACTCCACAGGTGGAATGATGATGGCAGAATGAATGAATGTGGAGACCTTATGCTCTTTATAAATGTAGAGTCAGGAGCAACTAGCATATGTACATTTAGATGTATATCTAGTTCTATCTATTTAAGAAGTCTCCTAGGAGGAAGATCCTTGCCTCAATATTTTTTCTTTCTCTCATCTTGATGATCATGGAGTCAGGGAAGTTGGTGACCTTTCTAGTGGCCTGATTTGGATCATCTACAGGTAACTTCCCTTACAAAATTCTTCCATGGAAGTGTTTATATAGTAAAGCTAAATCATAGCTTTACTTGCCTAACTCACCTCCTTACATCCATTCTTTCCTGCCCCCCCCCCCCCCGTCCTCTATGTAGAAGCCCATGTGATTGTAACATGTAAACTGGAGCAAATCACTGCCTTTATTAATAAACTTTAATAGTGTGACATTGCATTTGTAATGAAATCCAACCTCCTTCATAGGGACTATGAGACCCTATGTGAACAGATTCTTGACTATTTCTCCAACTGCCTGATTAACCAGGCTATTAATTCTGTTAATTCCTGTTGCTGTCCATATTCCTGCCACCTGCTGTTCATGTCCCTGCTGTCCACACCTCACTGTGTCCCCTCTTCTGGAATTCTCTTCTCTCTGTTCTTGACAGTGGCTGCTCCTTGTCACTTACCTCCTCAAAAAGGACTTTCCTGGGGCGCCTGGGTGGCTCAGTCGGTTGAGTGTCCGACTTCAGCTCAGGTCATAATCTCACGGTTTGTGGGTTTGAGCCCCGCGTCGGGCTCTGTGCTGACGGCTTGGAGCCTGGAGCCTGCTTCGGATTCTGTGTCCTCCTCTCTCTCTGCCCGTCCCCAGCTTGCACTCTGTCTCTCTCTCAAAAATAAATAAAACATTTAAAAAAATTAAAAGAAAAAGGACTTTCCTGACCACCCCATTTAAAGTAGGCTTACCACACCTCCCCATCCTATAGTTTACTCTCTAAGCCTCATTATGTCTTTTCTAACCCTTTTGCAATTATATTTTTTCTGCCACTCCATTGGAGTACCAGCTCCATGATTCTGTCTTGTTCCCTGCTGTATGCTCAGACTGCACAGTGGGCAATCTACATCTTTGGTGAATGAATAAAAATCTCTTAGAGTTGATAAATCTTTCATGTCTAATGACAGGCAAAATAAATATTCGCTTTATTATTGCTGACAGGAATGTAAATTGAGACAGCTTATCTGAAAAGAAACTTGGTAATGTGTATCAAGGGCCTTTAAAATGCTCCATTTTGTTTCCACTCCATTCCATAGAAATCAATTATAAAATAATCAGAGAGGGGTGCCTAGATGGCTCAGTCAGTTAAGTGTCTGACTTTGGTTCAGGTCATGATCTCATGGCTTGTGGGTTCAAGCCCTGCGTCGGGCTCTGTGCTGACAGCTCAGAGCCTGGAGCCTGCTTCAGATTCTGTGTCTCCCTCTCTCCCTGCCCCACCCCTGCTTGTGCTCTGTGTCTCTCTCTTTCAAAAATAAATAAGCATTAAAAAAAATTAAAAATATAAAATAATCAGAGATGTAGTACAAGATTTAATGACAAGATACAGCCTTTTTTTTGTTGTTGTTAAAGATGAATAGTTTGAAATAAATCAACCAACAATGGGGATGTGATTAAAGTACTCTCAGTATGGAATATTGCACATTATTAAAAAACATGTCTTCAGGGGCTCTTGGGTGACTCAGTTGGTTAAGTGTCCAACTTTAGCTCAGATCATGATCTTGTGGTTCATGAGTTCTTGCCCCACATCAGGCTGTCTGCTGTAAGTACAAAGCCCACTTCAGATCCTCTGTCCTCCCCCTCTCTCGGCCCCTCCTCTCTCTCTGTCTCTCTTTCCCTCAAAAGTAAACATAAAAAAAAAGACCAAAAAACCCCCACATCTTCAATGGTGAGTAAAAAGGCAGAATGGGAAACTTTGTATTTCAATTTTGCCTGAAAATATGTATGTATAGAAAAACCCCAAGGAAATAACTACTATGTTATATGTTACTAAGTAGTTAGATTCAGGATGATTTTAATTTTATTTTTACTCTTGGATATTAGAGTTTTCTAAAATGAGCTGCAATTTTATAATCTGAATAAAACATGGATTAAAAAAATAAAGACTCAATAAATCTGGCCTCATTTTTATCTGTCTGAGTTGCTGTGAATGTGCCACACCAATTAAAGTTAACTCTGCTATTATTTCTAAAATGTATCTAGGCCTACCTTAGTGGGTCAATGAAATAGTCCCTCCAACAAACAAACAAAAATAACCTCTGATATGGGATTTTATTGCCTTATTCTGTCTACCACTTAAGAAAGCTACTTGATCTATGACTCTCATTTCCGGAATTCCTTAGTTATGTGTTCATTTTACAAATATTTCAGTGTCAACTTTTTGCAAGAGTAGTGTATGTACAATATGAAAGTAATTCTAGATAGGACTCCTGCTGTGAAGAGACATCTACTTCATATGTTACTCCTTTCAAACTTATTTCAAAGTCAAGTGAAACCCCTTAGAGCATTATGTTGTATTTATAGCTTCCCTGGCTGGCTCTGGCAGGACCAAGAGCTACCAACCTTCACATCCAGGAGCACTCAGACAGCCTGGCAGGAAACAGAGTGAGGACAAATTATTCTTAGTTGAAGTTTAGAAAGCATTAGCTGCCTTGTCAAGACTGGAATGAGAAGGTCATGATGTCGCTGCCTGGAAGGGTTTCCAGTTCACTGCTACTACTGATGTGAGATTAACCCAGTGATAATTGGGGCTAAAAATACAGATGAAAGACCTTGAGGACAGCAATACGATTTTCACTTACATATACACACATAATATACATTGTATATTATAAGCTATTTACATAAAGCTACAATGATGGCCCCTGACCTCTTTTATGCTTCTCAATGTGACCCCTGAGAAAATGACAGAGTACTATGGCTCTGTGTCCCCCTCTTCCTGTTCCAGAGACACCAGCCTAGAGCCATCAGCAGCAGAATATCCTTGTTTAAATGAGCAATGGAGGAGAGGTGATGGGGTAGGCTGGGAATGGGAAAGTTTAACCACATGCAATTTTCAGGTTCTGTCAAGTCAGTGCTACGAAAATTGCTTTCCCTAGGGCCAGTGATGAAAGGTGTATCCTCCCCCAGAAATCCTGACTTGGGATATAGAACGGGGATATTGGAGAGGGGAGTTCAGAAGGTAAACCCTATATTTTAGACCTGCCATAGAAAAGTAAAATGACTGAAAGAAGAAAAAAAAATTGAAATTACATCTCATTTTTTAAAATGTTTTTATTTATTTATGACAGAAAGAGAGAGACAGAGCATGAGCAGGGGAGGGGCAGAGAGAGAGGGAGACACAGAATCCGAAGCAGGCTCCAGGCTCCGAGCTGTCAGCACAGAGCCCGATGTGGGGCTCGAAGTCACAGACCACGAGATCATAACCTGAGCTGAAGTCGGACACTCAACCGACTGAGCCACCCAGATGCCCCTCACATCTCATTTTTTGGTGCCCTATGCTCTGCATTCTAGAAAAACCCAAATTAATTAAAATACCACAATGAGACCGGGTTTTATAAAACATCTTTTACTTAAAATGAAGCCTCTTAGGGGCTGTCAACGTGGATGTATGTGTTACACACGAATAAAGCGCAGTTAAATCATGACCTAAAATTAATGCCAGAGAGTGCTTTGCAACCATTTTATGAGAAATAAATATTACTGTTTTAAACCCCAGTTCTTCTCTACTGAGGTTGAATCCTGATAACTGAAAACTCCTTTGAGTCGAGAGAGCATTTGGACTGGGATATGCAAAACGGACACGGAGCTCAGTTTGGGAGGAGTTGGTGGGTCAGTCTCGGGAGTGGAAGGCAATGAGGGAGCGAGGGAGGAAGGGCACCGACAGGACTGGCCAGATGATGAGGGCTGCAGATGGGTGGTGGACTGTTAAGAAAGATGTCTCAGGGTCAAAACTGAGGTTGTCCATGTTACTGTGATGTAAACCTGCCATTACTTCCACCTTTTGCAACTCTTCAGCTGAATGAACTTTTGAGCAGGGTGACCATGAAATTACAAGCTCTCTGGGAATTCAGAGAAATCTAGGAAGGTCATTTGGCTTTTAATAGGGTATGGAATGGAGGTTTGACCAATCCTATCTAGCAGGGAAATCTGAGCAGCTGGCTGCATCACCTAAGGCAATTTAACATGAGTGGACTTTATATACACTTACATGTCATTCTTCCCTACTCCATTCCCTTGAAATTCACATATTTCTAAACAAGGAGACGGAAATAGAGATGCAAATCACATATAAACAGTTGAATTTCTGCTTGAAAGTACAAAACCTCAGTGAGTATCTTTCATACTGCTTTCTGCCTTCTCTTCTGCATTTGGATAAGTCCTTATTGCAGTGGTCTCCCAGAGAGCAGCCAGAAGATAAAGAACAGGCTCAATGTGCAACTGGGAATCTTGGGAAGTGAGGTGGTCTTAGTAATACATGTTCTTGTCCCACCAGCCTGTGGAGGTAGAAAAAGTTAATGAGAAATGGGGAGTCTGTTGAAGTGGATAAACAGAGTCTCAAAAATTATGTTACTACTTACTTCCAGGGTAGAGTCTGATGAAAAGTTTTCGGACCTCATCATACACCCAAATCAGAATGGCATATGGCACAGCCACAAACCAGTACTGAGGCCTGGAAGCAGGAGGGAGGAAAGTCAGTCTGAGTGCATCCAAAGAAAAGGCCCAGCTTCCTGCCCATGGGCAGAGGGCTTCTTGTTCATTTTCTCTGCCTTACTGGGCAGAACAATATTGGGTCATATAGTGTAAAACTGGGAAGCTTCTTATTTTACCAGACTGTGACTGGTAGAAGCAACATCTGCCTATGAAGTGTCCTATTAGATGAGGGTAGAGCTGGGATGGTGAAACCCATTTCCTCTTCTGGGAAAACTAGCAGGTCTAAGTCTCTAATATAGCACAGATTCAGTCTTACCTCTTTTGAAAGCCTGGAGAGGAAAGAGTTCCCTGGAATCCTAATGTTGACTTAGGCTGTGACAGCTCAGAATACGGCTATCTCTGGAGCGCCTGGCTGGCTCAGTCAGTTAAGCGTTCGATTTTGGTTCAGGTCATGATCTCACGGTTCGTGAGTTCAAGCCCCACATTGGGCTTTCTGCCATCAGCAGGAGCCCGCTTCAGATCCCCTTCTCCCTCTTTCTCTGCCCCTCCACACTCACTCTTTCTCTCTTTCAAAAATACATAAACATTAAAAAAAATAATAACAGGGCTGGCTCTTTCCTGCCCACTGTTGAAGAGGAACTCACCGGAGCATCGTGAAATTCAGGGCTGTGACACTTCCAAGCCCATAGGAGAGGATTAAAGCAATGATAATCTGTGAGGCAATCCCCAGCCAGATGACTTTATTTCTACAAGAAACATAAAAGCAAACAGATTCTGAATTCACGTGGCCACAGGGCTACACACCGGTGGAGTCACAGGCATGACCCTCATCATTCCTGTGTCGAAGGCCCAGGGCTGAACTATGAGGCTGGATGTGGGCAGTACCTAAAGAGGCCCTGCTGGAAGATGGAGTTCCTTCTGGTTTTCCTGATGAGCACATCCGCTATCTGCTGGACCATGATGCCAACAAAGAAAGCTGTGTAGCCTGTCCATTCTAAGTATTTCCTCTGGTACCATGTCTGTCAATGGACAAAGAGGAGACCGTGAGACCCCAGATGGAAAACTTGAAGGAGATTTCCATGCATTTCTATAAAGCTTTACTTTCTCCCCACCTCATCACGATTGACAAAGGATCATCTCCTTGTGCTTGGAAAGAAACTTTATTTTCTTTAACCAGTTGAGTAGGGAAAGATGCTAACTTAATTGATACGGCCCAACTGTGGGTGTTGTTGGACTGGTTACTCCTCCAAAACAATTGCAAAGCCAAAGTAAGAAAAGTGACCTCAAGGCATGTGATTCAAGAGAGAAGGCTGAGTCCTGGCAAAGGCCAAACCAATGTAACCAAAGGGCCCACAAGCCCTATTAACTGAGAAAACTTTTACTTTCTCTGTCTCATTAAGGCTGTCCAGGGAATTGAAAGTTCTGCATGAGTCTGGACAAGGCCGTGAGAGGAGGGGAGAAACAGGAGGACGTTGAAGGGACAGTCTCCTTCCCTTACCCATTGCTGTCCGTAGCTGTCTTCTAAGTCATTCACAATGCCGTTTTCCCATTCTACCCGGAGGTCAGCAAGAATGCTGGGTTTAAAGCCCTCCTGCGCATACACGGTGAAATACACAACAAAAGCTCCCACAGCTTGCATGAGGCCTAAAAGCACAAAAGGGGTAAGGGTAGAGGTTCTAGAATGACTTCAGAATTGAGTGTGCACTCATTCTCCTCTTGATTTCTCCTCTCATCCCAACCCCACCCCAGAAGGAAAAACAGTTTCTGCCTGTGACTGGAATGCATTCTCTGGGAGGTCCCTCGTATGACAGGTGAGAGGTGCTTTCATCGTACCAATGTGCAGGTAAGAGTATATGGCAAGTTGCTGGTTCACCAGTCTGTCCTTCTTCTTATGGCGAGGCTTCCTGTTCATAATGTCACTTTCAGCTTTCTCATAAGCCAAGGCAATAGAGGGAATCTAGATGGGGAGAGAGTCTGTGAGGCCTAGCCCTGAAACACTGTGCTGTACCAACAGAGTGATAGTGGCAGTGGCATAGCCAGGGGCCTCAGGGTAGGTGGTGGGGTGGTGGATGATAATGGTGGTGGGGTTACAGGGTTATGGAACTGGTCTATCCAGGGTGTAGACAATGGGGGTGGATTGTCTCTAGAGAATTTAAAAACAGTTGGCTTTAGGGGCACCTAAGTGGCTCAGTCGGTTAAGTGTCCAACTTTGGCTCAGGTCATGATCTCGTGGTTCATGAGTTCAAGCCCCGCGTCGGGCTCTGTGCTGACAGCTTGGAGCCTGGGGCCTGCTTTGGATTCTGTGTCTCCCTCTCTCTCTGCCCCTCCCCTGCTCGTGCTCTGTCCCTATCTCTCAGAAATAAACATTAAAAAAAAAAGAAGAAGAAATTGAAAAGAGTAAGGGGGGGGGGCGCCTGGGCGGCTCAGTCAGTTAAGCTTCTGACTTCAACTCAAGTCATGATCTCACTGTTTGTGGGTTTGAGCCCCATGTTGGGCTCTGTGCTGACAGCTCGGAGCCTGGAGCCTGCTTTGGATTCTGTGTCTCCCTCTTTCTCTGCCCCTCCTCAGCTCACACTTTGGCTCTCTCACTCTCTCTCAAAAATAAATAAACATTAAAAAAAATAGTTGGCTTTAAAAATCAATCTACTTTTTATTATCAACATGTGCTGGCAGTTCTAAAGATGCTAATTATAAAACACTTTTCCCCTCTGGGGCAGATTTTTCCTGCCATCCTCTCCCCCTTCGGCATGCCACTAGGTCACACTGGTTCTCTCACAGGCCCTCCCACCTGGCAGGACTTTTAAGGACAGATCGCTGGGCCCCACCCCCCACCCCCAGACTTTCCCAAGGCCAGAGAATCTGCATTTCTAACAAGTTCCCAGGTGATGCCCTGACCACACTGCAAGAAGCACTGCAGTGGAGAAAACGAAGCAAACTGAAAGAGCCTGAAAAGTGATCTGACTGTAAACCATGAAGGACCCCAATTCCCCTCTAAGGTAAAGATGGCTTTAGTGTCTCTGCAATGTGGAGATTGCCTGGGTATTACATAAAACAACAGGGTAGAAGCCGGCCATTTGCAGGGCCATTCTCACTGCGAATTCTGTTCGCTCCCTATTGCCTTTTCCTCCCTTTGCCTGTGTAAGCTGGAGCCATGTGGATAACTGTCATGATGCTTTCTTAAATGGATACATACTAGAAGAAGGGAGGGTTTAGGTGATGTTATTGTAGGTCAGTATGAGGCCTGATAAAGTGTTAATAACTGCTAGTTCTTACTGTGTTTAGGTGAGGGGCTTCCAGACCACAGATTCTTTTACTTAACAAGGGGCAGGTGTGGGTTATCACGGTGGCCATTGGGCCCACAGTGTTACAGGGGCTATTTAGTGATAGTGCTTTCTTCTCCAAAGGGGAGGGAGGAACATGAGCTGAAACCAATGAATCGCATATCTTGGGGGGAGGGTGAAGAACTCATGTCTTGAAAAGCTCTTACACGAGGTGAAGTGGTTTTAACTTCCAAACATTTGACAGATCTCTCTAGTACTTTGCTTTTTTTTTTTTTTAATTTTTTTTTAACGTTTATTTATTTTTGAGACAGAGAGAGACAGAGCATGAACGGGGGAGGGGCAGAGAGAGAGGGAGACACAGAATTGGAAGTAGGCTCCAGGCTCTGAGCCATCAGCCCAGAGCCCGACGTGGGGCTCAAACTCACGGACTGCGAGATTGTGACCTGAGCTGAAGTCGGACGCTTAACCGACTGAGCCACCCAGGTGCCCCTCTAGTACTTTGCTTTAAGATGTGGCTGGTGGACCAGCAGAATCGGTATCACTTAAGAATTACTAGAAATGCAGAAATTCAGGCCCTGTTACATCGAAGTTCAAGGAGAACTGATTTCGTCCATCTCCTTGCCCTTGAAGGTAATGACCCTGAAGTTTACATTAGTTATCAGATCCTGTTCCCTTTGGTGCTACTTACTATGTCTGTGCCCAAGTCGATGAACAAGATCGTAATGGTGCCAATGGGCAGAGGGAGCCCAACAATGATGTAGATCAGAAAGGGGCACAGCTCAGCAATGTTCTTGGTCAGGGTATAGGCGATAGTCTTCTTTAGGTTGTCGAAGATCAGGCGACCTAGGCAAAGATGTTCTTCTATAGGATTTGCTCTTGGACCCCCAGGTGACCCCTGTCTCAGTAAGATCACCTGAGACCTCACTCACCTTCCTCCACTCCTGTGACTATGGATGCAAAGTTGTCATCCAACAAGACCATGTCAGCTGCATTTTTGGCCGCATCGGAACCTGCTATCCCCATGGCAATCCCAATATCTGCCTTCTTTAGAGCCGGAGAGTCATTAACTCCATCCCCTGTCACAGCAACAACAGCATTCTGTGGGGACACATGAGAAAACAGGAGACAGCAGGCCTAAGGGGTCACGGGTAGGACAAGATCAACACAGTCTCCCCTTCCTCTGGAGGATGTAAGGATGACTGGAGCTGAAATGAAGGGCTTGTTTTTGGGAAAAGATAAAGCCGGGAAATCCTGGAGCAAGAACAACATGCTCGATAATTAAAACCATGTGTGTGGCAGGCTAAAGTGGATATTTCATATCTTGTGTCTTTAGTTTTTGCTCTATATCTTACACTTTTATTTTTTTAATTTTAATTTTATTTTTTAAATTTACATCCAACTTAGTTAGCATATAGTGCAACAATGATTTCAGGAGTAGATTCCTTAATGCCCCTCACCCATTTAGCCCATCCCCCTCCCACAAACCCTCCAGTAACCTTCTGTTTGTTCTCCATATTTAAGAGTCTCTTATGTTTTGTCCCCCTCCCTGTTTTTATATTATTTTTGCTTCCCTTCCCTTGTGTTCATCTCTTCTGTGTCTTAAAGTGCTCACATGAGTGAAATCTATGATATTTGTCTTTCTCTAATTTCACTTAGCATAATACCCTCTAGTTCCATCCACGTAGTTGCAAATGGCAAGATTCCATTCTTTTTGATTGCTGAGTAATACTCCATTGTATATAAATACCACATCTTCTTTATCCATTCATCCAGCGATGGACATTTGGGCTCTTTCCATACTTTGGCTGTTGTTGATAGTGCTGCTAGAAACATTGGGGTGCATGTGTATATCTTACACTTTAAAATCTCTCTATAATCACACCTACCACAGCACCAAATGCTTCACTGTCAGAAAGCTGTGCATGCAGGAGGGTCTCAAAGAAGGGTGGAGGGTCAGCCCCCTGAGAGGGTAGAAATGTAAGGTGATAAAAACGGGCAAAGAATTGTTTCTTGAGGGGTTTAAAAAGTGCCATAGCCCTGATCTGGGATCCAGATCTCAGCCCCAAATTTCCCCACAGGACAGTGACAGACCTGGAAGGTTCTTTGGGAACTGCTGTCCACCCACCTGCCTCTGACAGCCCTCTACAATGATCAGCTTCTGCTGGGGGGATGTTCGAGCAAAGACAATCTCTGAGTAGTTGGTTAAGAGCTCATCCAGCTGTTCTGGGCTCATGTCCTTCAGCTCTGTGCCAGTCACCACCGCAGCTTTAGCGTCCCTAGAAGGGCCAGAAGGAACTGAGTGAGGCCAAAGGTTGGATCTTATACTAAAATGCTGTTCTGGGCAGGAAATGGGCCGAAGGCTCTTTGAATTTTACCTGGAATCCAATGTCCTTGACCCTAATACTCTATCTAGTGGGATGATAGGGGTTATGAGTTCTGGGGACACGCTGGTCTCCATTTCAAGACAGTAAACTGAGGTTAAAAAAATAAGGCCTGGGGCGCCTGGGTGGCGCAGTCGGTTAAGCGTCCGACTTCAGCCAGGTCACGGTCTCGCGGTCCGTGAGTTCGAGCCCCGCGTCAGGCTCTAGGCAGATGGCTCGGAGCCTGGAGCCTGTTTCTGATTCTGTGTCTCCCTCTCTCTCTGCCCCTCCCCCGTTCATGCTCTGTCTCTCTCTGTCCCAAAAATAAATAAACGTTGAAAAAAAAAATTAAAAAAAAAAATAAGGCCATTTCCTGGTATCATACAACAATAGGAATAAATCTTTTGCTTTGTAGGAACGGGTGGGAACATTCCTGGGGCAATGTAACTTCCTGTTCATATGTTTTGGGTCCTAGAATTCAGTTTTTGCCAAAACACGCAGGTAACAATTCTTTGTTGTTTATTTCAGACTTATAGTGTCTACTGTGTAATGAGCTGTGTAGGGAGAACAATTTATTGAGGTCTTCTTTGAGGAAAACTATTATCTGCTGCCGATAAAAGTAAGGTTCTAGAAAGTGTAATTAATTACACAGATCTGATTGTATTGTTCCATGCTAAAACATTTCAGAGGCTTTCCACTGCACTTAGAGCAGACCCCTGAGTCCCTAACCTGGTCTGCAAGGCCGGGTGCAGCCTGTGCTGTTGAGCGTCACTTCCCCTTTGGCTGGCTCTCTCCTGCAGCCCACTGGACCTCCCAGCTCTGAGCCCTCCATACCTCCATACCCTCCACTGCCCTCAGGCCTTCACAGGTCTTTCTGCCTTTGCCAGGAATGGGCTTCTCTCACCTCCTCTTCCCTTGACTAACACTCCACATTTTAGCCTTCAAATCTCAGCTTCTACACTCTATGTACAAAACACTGCATGCCTTTTTCTTTACACTTGTTTGTTTTGAGCATTTTTAGGTCTGTGTTTTCCTGTTGGTGCTAAATTCTAGAATTCTAGCACTTGACTCAAAATACAAGTGTTTCTATGTTCTGGTAAAAAAAAAATATACATATATATATATGTATATATATACATATATACATATATATATATACATATATATGAAAGTAAGATAAGGGTGTGTCCTTTCTCCCCACAGCTGCAAAAGTACAAGTATTACATGTTCATGAAGCTACAGTTGACACAGTGAATAACTGAAAACATTCACCAAAGTATCCATCCCAACCCTTATTCAGTGTGGTGAGTTGCATGAAAATGCGTAATCCTATTATTTTTAAAAACAAAGCAAATAAACAAAAGCTCCAAAAAGCTTTTGTAGATGAATGTTGTTTATACAAAGGAGCATTGGAATACTTGGACTTCAGATATTGTTGCTGTGCCCAGAGGCTATAATTCTGTTGCGTTGTCTTAAGTGGTAATTTGTTGCTCAGGTAATAATTTATTACCTGACAGCTTGGTATTCTAAAAGGCATAAATGCTTGGGTTAACTAGAGGGGGTTCATTGGTCTCTCCCTTTCCCCCCAACATGTGTGAAGTTATAATAAAGCCAATATTTATTTTTACACTAAGACTTTGGAGTCTTTGGTCATTTGAATTATCAACAGTCAAGGTGACTCTCCTCCCACTGCTAGAACCCTTGTCCCCTGTGTGTCTCCTTCACTGTACTTATGACATCACAAATAGTTTTTATTTTTCTGTCCCTCAACCTAGATGGAAAGCTTCCCAAGGGCAGGGATAGTGTCTGGTCTCTTTGCTGCTATAGTTCCAGTGTCTAGCACTGTGCCGGGTACCTTGTTGGCACTCAACAATTAACTGTTGAAAGTTAATACATGACTGAATGGATGGATGAGTGGACTAAAGGATAGACATGATTACAAGAATTAGGAGACACTATGGAAAACCGAATCTTTCCTCAGGAAGCAACTGAATAAATACTCAAAATGAGCCCTAGGGGAGTGCACCAAACACAGAGGGTTCTTAATATTCCTGATTATACAACTGGATCGACAGCAAGTAATTTCATATAAATTTTGTTTCAGTTTTTCTCACTCTAAATTTGGCACTGAAGTTTTCCGGTCTACTCCACTGGGTTTTTAAAATTTCATACAAGAAGTACATAATGGGTAATGTTCATGGTACCAATACAGCCTAGCATTACCCTGAGATAATGTCTGGCAAAAAAAGGGATTTGCTCCAAATAGCACAGCTCTTTAGAGCCAACAAGGATACGAACTTGGATAAGAATGTTTCTGCTACATTGGTTCTGTGCTTACCGTTTGTTAACTTGCTCCACAGCAATGTGGAGGCGTTTTGCAATGTCTTCCACTGTCTCACTGTTGGCTGAAATAATACCCACACTTTTGGCAATAGCTTTGGCTGTGATTGGATGATCACCTGTAACCATAATAACCTAGAACACAATGAGAGAGGCATGTGAACAATGAGAATCTCAGATGGCCAGAGTAGGGATAGTTTAATATCAGCCCAGAATGTGATGAGTGATTATTGTGGTTTGTCCTTATGGCTAGGTTTTGATGTTTAGATCAAAGACAAAACTGTCTCTGAAGGACACACTGATCTCCTTGGATCTATCCTTGCTTCCAAGCTTCTTACATTTGCTCCTCTGACATTAGAGGAAGACCTTTCCCTTGCATGTTACTTTATTTGTGAAAGGGCTGGTGGATATCTACCTGAGAGAGCCTCATGTTGCTTCAACCATGTTATTAACATGGTAATGGAATTAATATTTTGGTTCTGATATCATGAAGGCAAATGGATTTTGAGGCTGAACCTCAAGATTAAGCAATAAAACCTTTTATTGTCTATCATAGTTTAGGGCAAGGAAGATAGAGTCAATTCATGGCATTCTCACTGCAGTTACTATTGTGGTTTGTTCCACACAGACACAATCATTTTGCCTTTATTGGACGGTTACTAGAATCTTAGTATAGTGAAAGTAGAGATAAAAAGGGGGTGGGGGATTATGATATTTGCCTGAGACTTGAACACTGACTACCTCCTATGACAACCATTCTTAGAGAAGTGTGCAACATAAATGGAGGACTTCTTAAGTCAAGACAATAACTCCCACCTTGATCCCTGCACTCCGGCATTTGGTGACCGCATCAGGTACAGTGGACCGGGGGGGATCAATCATTGATAAGAGCCCCACAAAACACAGGTTAGACGTGGGAAAGTTCATGGTGTCTACATCAAACGAATAAGATTCTGGAAACTCGTCTGCTGGCAGGTAGAGATGACAGAAACCTGGATGTGCATGAATTTGGGAGTCAATGAAATTAGGATAAGAAATAACAAAAGAAAAGGAGGAACATTTTCATACACTTTTACTATTTTACTAATACTTGAGTGGATACCAGAATTGTTTCATTATTTCAATTCTATAATGCATGCTGTAATTAGGAAGGACGTATTTCATTCAAAAGTAATTTACTGGGTGCCCACTGGATTCTCTGTTATGTTCTAAGGATATAGAAACCAAGAGGGGTCAGCCTTTGCTTCTGGAGATATCTCAGTCTAGTGTGGAGACAGAGACATAAGAGATAAAGCATAAAAAAGTACAGTGAGTGTTACAGAGTAGAGTCACCCGGGGAATCAGGAAAGACTTCCCCAAGGAGGTCACAAGTGAGATGATTCTTGAAAGAGGAGTTAGACATTTTCCAGGGAGAGAAGGGAGATGTGGGATGAGAAGGCCATTTTAGGCAGAGAAAACGGAACGTGCCAGTGCACAAACTGGGGAAAGAATCTGAGGCGTCAGGAGAATGGTATGAAGCTCCATCTTTAATCAAGGTGAGTGTGAGAGAAAGGCCATTAGGAATGGAGAACCTTTCATTACTCAGAAGGCATCTGCCTCTCATGGGTTGAAGCAGAAAAGATTCCCGTGTCTGGTGGGACTTCCAAGGTCGTATGACTTTCTCATCAGCTTTCACATCAAATTTATTTTCAGCATGCCCCACTGCTTTACACGTTTTAGTAAAGCACAGAGTTTGAGAGGTCAAACACAAGGTTCCTAGAGTGATTCTGGTCAGATAGGTATCAAACCTGCACTGAAAACATAACCTGGTGCTGTGGGTTATTTAAGGCATGCTTAAAGCATTATTATCTCATTTAATTATTTAATTTGCTTAACAAGCTCAAATATCTTTTAGAAACACACATTCCACAGATTCCATCTCGACTGGCAAGAACTTTTACGATGTTTAATGAGCCTTATCATCAACCGTGAACTTCTGTTACCTTAAATTCATATTCGGTAGTTTACAGGTTCCATTCTGTCAACCCAGGATTCTCATTAAGAACATACCCTTTGATATCACTTAAGTTACCACAGTTAGGCTTCTGCCACAGTGGCTGGATTTCCATGGTTCCTTCCACCTCTAATATCCCTGGTCTCTGCAACTGGCACTATTTTCTCCCTAATAAGCAAGTGAGCAACTTCAACATTATTTTAAACTTAATTTTCTCCTCTAACTAGTTGCTCAGACTTACCAGTTCTGCCTCCATGAAGTCTCTTGTGTCTGACCCCTCTTTCACATTCCTATTGCCTTGGATCAAATTCCCACCCTCTTTCACCTGAATGAGGGAGCAACCTCCTCCTGAGAGCCATACCTCTCCTCTCTCTGCTGCTGCCAAGAACTATCCTTTAGAAAACACTGTCATTCTGATCAGTCCACTTGCTGCAAAGCGTTTAGTGGCTCTCCTGACTGTGGAATGAAAGCCCAGTTCCTCACCCACATAAGGCACTCCATATCATGCCCTGCAGTCTATCTTTCCAGCTCATTTCCTAGGACTATGTCGTCTCATTTGCCTGCAACGCTAAACATAGACTGGCTCACTCACAATGTGTGCACAGACCCCATCCATTTTTAACTCTGTGCTTTGGCTTATGTTGTTCCTTCTACTGTGAATACTTTTTTTCCATCTCCCTTCAAATATTGTCATGCAAGGCTGAGTTTAAAATGTAACTCCTTCCATAAAATCTTCCCAGATTTTCCTCATCTGGAAGCAACCCCACCCTCCTCAGTACTATCATACAGTATTCTCACACATGTTTGTTTTCCATGCTTTCAGTGATTCATGTGGGTGCCACAGCTACTCTGCTAGATAATAAGCCTGTCTCCTCTTGTGCCCTGACCTGGCATAGAGCCTCACACCCAACAGGTGATGGATAAGGGTACTGCTACAAAGAGCTCACCCAGTACACGCTCCCCCAGGCCTCCCAACTCCATGTACGCGGTGTGGAAGGCCTCAGCTGTGCTCTTGTCCAGAGGCTGCTCCTGGCCATTGACCATGATGGTGCTGCACTTCTCTAAGATCCGCTCGGGGGCTCCTTTCATCACCAGGAGGAAGCGCTTGTCATTGGGGTCATCCGTCTTGTGTATGGAGAGCTGGGAGGGAAGGAACTCAGCACATTAGGTACAGCCTGCCATTGAATAATGACACTATCTTTACTAATAATGGCCTGAACTGGACAGATCTCTTAATTAGCAACATGACAAGAAGATTAAAGATATCCTCTCTCTCACTGGGCTACTCATCTTTTTTTTTTCAACGTTTTATTTTATTTTTGGGACAGAGAGAGACAGAGCATGAACGGGGGAGGGGCAGAGAGAGAGGGAGACACAGAATCGGAAACAGGCTCCAGGCTCTGAGCCATCAGCCCAGAGCCCGACGCGGGGCTCGAACTCACGGACCGCGAGATCGTGACCTGGCTGAAGTCGGACGCCCAACCGACTGCGCCACCCAGGCGCCCCATGGGCTACTCATCTTTGACGTGAAAAAGGGTGTTCACTATAGGCATGTTCTATCCTTTTTTAATTTTGTGGTCAAATAATACACAGAGATCTAGACTTGGTCCCAACTCAGAGGGGTACCCTGAGTTTGAATCCACACTAAGTGGAGCTGGTCTTTCAAAAAGAAACTGGTTGCTTTAGGGACACCAGATGTGGCTGTTAGCCCATGAAGTCTCTGTCTTGAACCAGATCTCCTGGGAAGCCTGTGGGGGTCAGAGGACCTTGGCCACCTTATCTCACCTCCTGTTGCTACCTCCCTATTGTGAGCAGCAGCCTTTCAGACCAACGCTATTCTGAGCTCAGGCAGGGGTGAGAGCAGCAGGAATTCCTGTGCCTCTTCGTCTCCAAATCAATCCAGTTTCACTGCCTGGACATGAAGGAAAATGGTAGGGGTGGAAGAAGTGGGCATTCTCACAGGCTTTCAGGAGAAGAGTTAAGTAGGTTCCACAATTTTAACATCAACATCCTCTCACCTACTAATTCTACTTCTAGATTCATCCTAATAAGCTAATCAGAAAAAATCTGAAAAAACTTATAAATGATCATAAAATGGTGAAGTCTTATATAAGCTGTTATTGTAAAGCAGGTACTCTTCTAAGCCTCTGAAAGGAAATCCCGGAAGCTGGAGTGTTTACTAGAGAATGAGTAAGTTACTAAAAAAAAAAAAAAAAAAAAATCTGCCATTTTGGGTCTATCCATTAATTCTAAACCAGTAGTTCTTAGCCTTCTGCATATCAGAGAGGAGCACAATAAAAAAAAAAAAGTAGAGGGCAAATATGGTATTTTTTTAAATGGGCAAGTAAACATATTAAAAAAAGCAACTAACCAAAACCAAACACAAAGCCAAACTGAAACCTCACATCTATTACCACTATCATTTTCTCAAAGACATGGTATTTTAACATTTAAAAAGTAGGAATAATAGGGGTGCAAGAGTGGCTCATCCGGTTAAGCACTGACTCTTGATTTCAGCTCAGGTCATGATCTCATGGTTTGTGAGATGAAGCCCTGAGTAGGCTCTGTGCTGACAGCGTGGAACCTGCTTGGGATTCTCATTCATTCTCTCTCTCTCTCTCTCTCTCTCTCTCTCTCTCTCTCTCTCTCTCCCTCCCCCACCCCCACTCACACATGCTCTCTCTCTCAAAATCAATAAACTTTGAAAAAAAAAAGTAGGAATAATAAACAATTTTGTAGTGTGTACTGTTCTAAGTGCTTCACAGATTGACTCATTTAATTCTCAAAACCACCCTAAGGCTGTGGGTACTATAATTACCACCTTTTACAAGGGAGGAAACTGAGGTGCGGAGAGATTAACTGGCATGTGCAAGGTCATACCCTAATAGGTGGCTGAGCTGGGATTTGAATTCAGGCTACTAGAGTCCCTGCCTTGATCAGGCAGCATATGAAGGATAATCTTTTAAATTAAATACATTCATCTTTATATAAAACTTTACAAAATATTGTCCTCATTTTCACCAGTTTGCCACAAACCATTGGAAATATTTTTGTGGACCAGTCTCAGTTTGGGTAATTGCTTTTTTAAATCAATAAGACATAGACCTTCCACTTTATTTCCTTTGGTTGAATGATACCCCAGAGACCAAGGTCATGACATCTAAGACTCTTTGATTAGGGTTGAGTGTTGCTCATGTGTAGATATAACATAGCACTAACAGCACCCAAAGAGGTTCTTTGATCTCTTCTGCAGGAGCCCACATAGGACCTCCTTTCTACTTCCAACTCTCGGTAGCCCACTTTCTCCCTCAACATTTAGTACATGAGGCCTCACAGAACCTACTTTTTCTCATTTCTCACATTATTAGGAAAGGCTTTACTGGAGTAGATGGAACCCCAGTCAGATTCTGAGTCTTGTTCCTGATTAGAAGGTATTCAATCTACTCCTTAAGAGCATGAACTCCCTGGGTCTGTTTGACTCCTGGCTCTGGCCCTTACTAGCTGTGTGATAATGCTCTGTACCTCAGTTTCCTCATTCCCTACCTTATAGAGTGTGTGATTCAATGTATGTAGAAATTAGCATATAATACCTATCATTACTATTGTTATTTTAGGATTGTTACTCATTCTATTTTCACTTATGTTTTGAATAAGAGATCTAACTTCCTGGCTTTAGTATTTTACTTCATACATTTTTTAGTTGTCTATTTGGCTAACTACAATTCTTCATTGGCTTGTTATTCACAAAGACATTTGCAACACAGTTATTTCCCAATCCTAAATGCCATCCAAACAAAATGTGTGGGTAAATACCAGAAACGTTTACACAGACATGGTTATCTTATTTATATACTTTCCTGTTATGCAAAGACCAAGTCATGACGCCCTGCTCTCAGCTTTGGAGTCTATGGGAAGTCCCACTTGCAGCAGTAACTGGGTAACAAATTGCCATTTGTCCCCTCATGAGGATAGAGCTCATGGGTTCTTAGCCAGCCTGGAATGAGGGAAGACAGCTAGCAAAGGATGGCCATTTTCTTCCTGAGCAATGGGTAGAAAGGAGATCCCTGTCAACTGCATATGGGGCAAAACCAGAAAGCAACGTGGCTGGTAATAGTCATCTGAGAAGACTGTTCATTGGTTTTCACAAAAGGCAAGGCTTATTCGCGTGGCCTGAACTAAACTGTTTTGCCTTTGTGTTGTGGTAGAAAAAACATGGCCTTGGGAGTTGAAGAGATGTGTGAAAAGTGGTTGTGCCACTCAAATGCTTGGGTAACTCTGCTAGGATTGACATTTTTTTTTCTTTTTTCTTTTCTTTCCTTTTTCCATTTCTTCCTTCCTTCCTTCCTTCCTTCCTTCCTTCCTTCCTTCCTTCCTTCCTTTCTTTCATCAATATTTTCTAAGGGTCTGTTTCCTCACCTAGAAATTGAGATTAATTAGCCCTACCTCAGGTTTATTGTGAGGATTAACTGAGAGAATGTATGTAAAGTGTTGGACATAAATGAAGGGCACAGTAAATTTTACTTCTCCCCACTCCCTCACCTTTCATTTATCCTTTGGGATAAGGCTTTTGCCCCTCACTTGTGCAAATGTTACCCGGAGGGGGTGGGGGTAGGGGTGGGAGTGAAGTGGTTTTGTGTGTGTGTGTGTGTGTGTGTGTGTGTGTGTGTGTGTGTGTGTGTATAACATAGATCATTCACAGGAACAGCCGGCACCTGACAAGATCTCTACTTTTCTTTCTTCTCTATCTACTTCCAGCAAAGAAAAGAGGCCAGCAAGGGAAACCTGTTCTGGGCTTATTAGATGCCCAGGCCCTGCATCCCTGAGGACTATTTCTGAAGTCAAATATCATTCAAAATGTACACTAACCAAAGGATACTTACAGCTAGAAATGCCGTCTAGTGATGGCAAAGATTCGGTTGTTAGGAAAAACTCACCTGAAATTTATTGGTTGAATTAAAAGGGATTTCAGCTACTTTGTGGTTTCTTTTTCTAATTTCCATCACATCACCCAAAATGACCTCTGAGAACTTCAAAAGAGCAGTTTCTGAGGCATCTCCAACGACAACTCTCTGAGAATCAAGAGATAACAAATATTTGCAGCACATAATCTGGTTCTTTTGTGATCATATTTAATGAGCCAGCATAGAGCCTAGTTAAGCTTACCATCTAACAAATGATTACACCACAATTAGCCACTGACTGAAGCATGGTAAAAGTGTTAAACTGAATGGTGCTGCCTACTGGCATTAGGCAAGTTCAAAACAGAGCTCTGAGAGAGCTGGAGGGTCTCATGAAAAAAGCAGATATGAACTAGTTTTGAAAGACAGATGGATTACCAAGAGATAAAGGTGCAAAAGAAAGCCTTCTGGAAACCAGAATGTCATGAAAGAAGGCATGAAATGGAAGAGTTCGGTATATATTCTGGACATACAGGTGGATATGGCAGTCAAGGTCTAAAACTTGAGAAGTCAAAAACAGAGATGCACAGAAAGTTTTTGAGCAAAGTTAGGTGAAGCAGTTCATCTAATGAAGTCTTTAAGGAAAATTAGTGGCACGGAAGAAAGACTTGGGCAAGGGACAAACTGGAATCATGGAAGCTAATTAAGAGGTTGGTATAATTAATTAGATATAAGGTACTAGTGATAATATAAATATAAAATTATAGATATTTTTGAAGCAAGAATAATAGGACTTGGTGATTCACTAGATATTAGGAATGAAGAAAATTAAAGACGACTTCCAAAAGGTTTGGCTTGAATGACAAGTAAAATGGTTATGTCATAGAAAAAGTAGGCAAATTTTGGACAAGAGAGTGATTTAGAGCCAGGTTGGGCACATGTGGAAGGTGAGAAGTATAATTTGTTGAGAGTCCAACATGGCAAAACTTCTGAGTGGAAACACAAAACTAACTGAAGATCCATGGAGTTTGGGTGAGAAATCAGAATTGGAGATGAGGATTTGAAAGATATGGGCAGAGAAGTGATTGGCCCAGAAGAGAATTGATGAGCTGTCTGATAGAGAAAGAAAGTCAATCAAATAAAAAGTATAAGAAAGAGCAAGAGTCAATGAAGGAAACAGATGGCAAACAGAAAAGCCAGGAGAACTCACTGAGAGGGAGAAGCAGAAGGGGAGAAGAGAGAGGAGGAAGGGAAGGAAGGAGGGGGAGGGAGAAGTTTGTTTTTGTATATTCCAACATTCCAGGACCCCTTAGAACCCCATCTTCTGCCAAGAGGAATACGTTCTAAGGTCAATCCTTCTATTTTCATCCAATTATATTTTAAACTTCAGCGAATGGATTTAAGTAATAAAGTGAATGGCATTTATGTAATAAAGAAACTTTAATTATATCTACTTTAAGGAAAGTACCTTAAAGGCACATCCATTTTCAGGAATGAGACAGAATTTTCAAAAGACCAAATCAATGTTCTGAGGACTTTTAGACATCTCTGTGATTTCTGAAAGCTACTTAGAGTGAAGAAAATTTTCTGCGGGTCTTGTGAGTCAGACTTGTTCTTACTGGTACAAACTTTACATAGTTGGAGAGATTTAATTCAAGCACCAAATCAGAATGGAGAAAGTGACTTCAAACTGTCTGTGATTTAAGACTGAGTGATGCTGAAACTTTACCTTCATGATGGGGACACTTTCCTGTCCCGGTCTGAACTCAGCTCTGTTGCACAATGTTATTATCTTTGATAAGGAGGCCCAAGTTCCAGAGCTTTGATCAAAGACTTGGTCTGGAAAACAGAACAGTGGATCCTGGGGGTGGTAGGCCTAATACCCATACTATTCAAACAATTCTCTGAGACTGCAACCACATTCTGCTCGGCCTCCTCTACTCAAGTCCACAACTTCAGGCCCCACTGAATGTTCCAGAAGACTTACTTGAATGGTCTTCACTGGTGTCAGCTATGAAGATCTGATTGTCGAACCACAGATGGGCCACGGTCATCCTGTTCTGGGTCAGAGTCCCAGTCTTGTCTGAGCAAATGATGGAGGTGGAGCCAAGGGTCTCCACTGCCTCCAGGTTCTTCACCAGGCAGTTCTTCTTGGCCATCCGTTTAGCTGTCAGCGACAGAGTCACCTAGACCGGGGAGGGAGAGAGAGAGAGACAGAGGGAGAGAGACCGATAGAGAGAGACAGAGAGAAAGAGAGAGAGAAGCTTTGAGAAAAATTATCATTTTGAACTTGGGCTCCAGAACATAGAAGCAGCCTGGAGCTGAACTGATTGCAGAACAGAGGTATAGTTACAGATGCAGCAAAGCTGACCCAGTGCCTCATAAACCACATAAAGACCTATATGCCACAATCCTTTTATTAAACTTAGGAGGTAAGTAATATGCCTAAGTTCCTCAGTTGTAGAAATTGCCAAGGATATTTTTTTTTTCTTTTTAAGAAATATGAAAACGTAGAGAAGGCATCAGGCTTCCTGAAAATCTGTGGTGGTAGTTTGGGTTTGTCTTATCTAGATCTTAAGGAGGAAGATAATATGTGCAATTTGCAGATAGATCTCCTGAAAATGAAAACATAACGTTTTCTAGGACAGTGCGTTTGAATATTAACAATATCACAATTCCTTTTGTCTATGAAACAGTCTATTCAGAATGTCCCATGGTATCCCTGACAGGGAGGGAGTGTGGCTCTGAAGATGGAGGAGACTCACAGTGTACGGTGGGTGCTCACCCAGCACAGCAGAATGCTAAGGGTTACCAGGGTCAGGGTATAGGCCACCTAGCAGCATGGACTCACAGTGACAGTGGCCAGGAGACCCTCAGGCACATTGGCCACAATGATGCCAATGAGGAAGATGATGGAGTCCAGGACATGATACTTCAGGGACACTGCGATGATGAAGAAAAGGATGCCGATGGAGATGGCCACTCCTCCCACAATATGAACAAAGTGCTCAATCTCAATGGCAATGGGTGTCTTCTCATTTCCAACTCCTGAAGCCAGAGAGGCAATCTGACCAATGATGGTGTGGTCGCCTGTGTTGATGACCATGCCAGTCGCTGTGCCTACAGGTGAAGTAGACATTTTATTCCAGGAGTCCTCAGCTACAAGGGGACCGCAGCCCATTTACAGTCCTCTCTTTGCTGGCTTACACGATCAATTAGCACATGACATTACAAAGTTCTCTGGGCTTTTCAGTTCCATGTTTTCTCTTGGAAAGGCTTTGTAGCAAGAGGTGGTAAAGAGATAAGAACATAAAACCTAAGGGGGAGAAGGGATGGGTGGGGCATGTGGTCCTGAGAGACAGCTGGACTTACCTTCCAGACAAGTTGTAGAATAGAAGCCAATGTTCTTTGTTTCCAGGGCATTGTCATGGGTAAACTCAGAGGAGCGGGCTTGGGGCTCCGATTCCCCAGTGAGAGATGAATTATCTACCTAGAAGAAATTTTGAAAAAAGTTGAAGACTAGGCATCTTGTTCCTGTCACAGTTACACTGAGACCTGGAAAGACAAAATAATGGCAACTAGTTACGAGCATGATCTTTGGGGTTCCCTGTGATGCTTACCTTACAGCCCTGAACAGACAACAACCTGATGTCTGCAGGGATCCGGTCTCCTCCTTTAATCTCCACTATGTCTCCCACCACTAGTTGCTCTGCAGGGATGGTCTTCTTCTCGGAATCTCGAATGACAAGAGCTTGCTGCAAAGGAAAACAGTGGCAGACAACTCATCCTGGAATGATGCCAGTGCTCCTCCATCTGCACCTTCCCACATCTCGGGAATGCAGGCCATGGAAGCCACAGCTCTCGGAAGCCAAAGACTTGTACCTAGGAACTGAACATACTAAGATCTCTTGTTTCTTGAGGAGGAACTCTTAGAGAGTTCTTGGAACCAGAATATGCTGTTGTGGGCAGATATAACAAACTGACAGCCCTGGGCATGACAGTAAGAGGGACAATTAACGTTGAGTGATCTTGGATGGGATGTGCAGGGAGAGCCCTGAAGCCTGAGCCAAAGGGTTTAGTAATCTTGCTCAGATCAGGAAAACTTTAATGGAGTGGGAGGCAGATCTCCCACTTCTTAGCACAGATGATCCCATCCAGAACCCTCTCCAGCTGGCAGCTCCATGGGCCAGGGGCAGCATGGTTTTCCTACTGTGCTGACAGTGGTGTGTGGTCTCCCTAGAGGACACCTAACACAGGACCCTGTGGGAAGACAGCAGCAGCAGGCCTCCCTCACCAAGAGCAGTTTGGGACAATGTGCAGAGAGGCTCCAAAATGGGTGCAAAAATGGTCACAGATGAAGAATTGCAGGTTGACCTCCTTGGCTACCAGGGAGTACTCCTGAACTTCTACAGCTCACTCTTGGAAGCCCCTGAATTACTTTTGTTTGAACAGTCCACCAAAGCTCATGAGCAGTAATAGAAGATGTTGTGTGATGATTGATGCTTCTGTGCTTTGTTCTTGACTAAGCATTTTCCTGTGTCCTACTTCCCTGATCATCTCAAAACTCTGTGCAGAAGTGGGGCTTCAGAGGGACTGCCTAAGACTTAGACAGCAAATGGTGGAGCACAGACTCTCTGCCTCAGAGGCCCCACTCTCCTCCTCATCTGGTGCTTCCTCATCTGAAGTCATGTGGAGACCAGAGAGGGATGGCTGCTACCCACCTGTGGGATCATCTTATTGAAGGTGGCCATGATGTTGGTGCTTTTTGCTTCTTGGTAGTAAGCGAAGATCCCCGTTAAAATAACAACCAAGGCAAGCACGCAGCCCAAGTACGCCTGGGTAAGGAGGAGAAGCATCGATCAGAAGAACAGGCATCAGGAGTGAGTCAGGTCCTAGGGATAGAGTTCTCCATGGGAAGGCAAGAGACATGGCAGTGGTATTCTGGTGTCATTTATAGGCCACAAAATGTATCCATTTAATGTGCATAATTCAGCGATTGTTAATGAATTTAGTTTTGCAACAATCACCACAATACAGTTTTAGAACATTTTCATCGCCCCAGTAAGATCCCTAGCACCCAGTTGCAGTCATTTCCCACTCCCACCCCCCAACCCTGGCAACCACTGATCTGCTTTCTGTCTCTAGGATGCACCCATTCTAGACATTTCATATCAACAGAATCATACAGTGTGTGGCCTTTTGCATCTGGCTTCTTTCTCTTAGCATCATGTTGGCCAATTCAGTTTTTTGGTTTTGGTACTCAGTTATCAGCAGGCATAGATGCTCCCCATGTTAAAGGGAGACAATTAGCTCTGAGGTGAGAGAACCCCAAAATATTTCATATGGATACAGATATTTTTTCCCTTAGGAACTTAGAGTGCCCCTCTTTCTCTCTTTAAAATTCACGCCTCATGCTGCCCCTGAGACATCAGAAAGTTAGCTACAATTTCTATTTTATAGCTGGTAAAATTCTTGATTTTCCCAAACCCGCACAGTGAGTGATCAGTGTAGACTCCTGACTCCAGCTCTGCCCACCAAAGGCCTTATTTTATGATTGTTTTCCCATTACTAGTTTAGCAAACCCTAGAAAGAGGCCCCCTTACGTTGTCTAGGGATGAGGACTTATTCATGGAGTACTGGATCCCATACGCAATCCAGCACAGGATGGCTCCTATCCACAGAAGGATGGAGAACCCTCCCACCATCTGCTTGAGAAACTTGATGATCTCCGGTGTTTCCTTGGGAGGAGTGAGGGCATTGGGACCATTCTGAGCCAGGAGCTCAGCAGCTTGGGTGCTAGAAAGACCCTGAGAAAGCCAAGCAAAAACAAATAGGAATTAGACATTTCTCTTCTCTGAGGTTGGACATCATTTTTTCTGCAGGTTGTGGGTAGCAGTTAACCATGCGCAAGGAGGACCCGGGAAAAGTAGATGATGCCTCCTCTCCCCCAACCCTCACCTTTTTAAAAAGAAGATTTAATATTAGTGCTATCAGCCAAGCGATGTACTCCATATATTTGCTCATATACTCTTCCAAATAACCCTCTGAAGAAGGTACCATTATTATCCTCATTTCACAGATGTAGAATTTGAGGCATATGGAGGTTAAATCATCCAGCTAGTACATGGTACTACCAGATTGAACCAGGCAACCTGGCTTCAGAGCCATTATACTACACTCTAGATAGGAGTAACTTGGCTAAGGAGGATTTGAAATATAAAAGCTAATCACCAGGGTTAAGGGCAATGTAGTAATTATCCAGAAAATATTCTCTATTGGGCTAATTTTTCATCCTTAAGTCTGGTGTCTTTCTGCTTTTCTCTATATCCACCCCAAGTTCTAAGTTCTTGCTCATCTTAAGTGTTATAAATCCTACCAACCCCTGAGGCCCACATCAGCAGTCACTTCTTGCCAGAAGCCTTTCCTGGTAAGCGTGCCATCCATAGGTGCACACAGGCCCCTCCACCACCTTGAAATCGTGTATTGTGATTCATAAGGCTTTTTTTCCCCCCACAAACTATCCTTTGTGGAGAAAGTCTTGTCATTACTTTTTCTCCCTAATACGTTGTAAGCTACTTAAAGGATAGTTTAAAGACTACCCTTATTCATTTTTGTGTCTTTTATAGGGTGTACTGCTTCTTCTGTAATAGAGGCTCATGTATTTGCTGAATAACTAGATTTGGAGCCACCAACTTGTAGTATAGTTCAAATAAAATTTACCACCTTCTCCTTCTTATGGCCTTCTCTAATCTCTCGGCCCCCAGCTCCCTGCCATGGCCCTGTCCACCACTTGACCAAATCTCCTCCTCCTCCTGCTTCTCTACCTTGGTAACTGGGATCAGGGATCTGTTCAAAAACTCCAGCAAAGCAAAGTTCTACGAGTTATTTCTTTGAAATGTCTCTTGAATCTGCCCCCTTCCTTTCCCATCCTACTGCTACCACCCTGTTTTGGTTCCTCATTTTGTATTCCTGAGTGATTGTCTCATTCTACTAGATCCTTCCATCTCCCACTTAAAAAAAAATATCTATCTACCTACCTACCGATACCTATATATATCTCCCACCAGAATTGCTTGTCTGTTTCTCTCTCTCTTCTACCAGAATCTACCTATCTATATCTATCTATATCTTCTACTATCTTCTACCAGAATTGCTTTTTGAAAACCAATCTTACTCAAATCACTTCCCTGTTTAGAAATTGTGTGTAAGTACAACTAATATAGTCCTTATTCCTTAGTTTAATATGGAAGTGTTTGATAGTTTCACCCAAATTACCACTCCCCAGCCTTATTTTTTATCCCTCTTCTCCCCTTTCCACACACATTAGCTCCCAGAAACCCCAGACTGATTTCCAAACATACCCTGTCCTCTCCAGCCTCCTGGGTACTCTGCTAACTTAAACCTGAATCCTCCTATATCCTGATTTACGCACTGCTCCATCCAGGGAGCCTGGTTCCTCTGGTCAGAATGGGTCACTCAGCACACTGTTTAAACCTATCTTTGCCATCTAAGTGGAACAGACTGGATGCTATGATACTCCCCTATATATCTGCATCCCTTGCTGGACTGCTAACTCCTTGAGACCAGGGATCACCTGTCCCTTTGCCCCTCTCACTGCTCGTCCTGTGCGGTGCACATAGCTCTTTTTGTTGCCTTCAACAGATGTTTCCAAATCTCCTGATGTCAAGACACCAAAACTTTTGAAATTTAATTTGAATTTGAAGCAGTCCTTCTGTGATGGGGGAATTTGCTAGATGCCTTGGAGCACACCAGTGTGTGCTCTTCTCAGAGGAAGAGGCAGACAAGCAGGGCTCTAAGACTGTCACTCTGGATGCTTGCTTTTTAACACTGGTTTTCCCCACTCTTTGATAAGACCATTATACTTCCTGGACATGGAGGTTAAAAGTAATCTCTGCCTCTGACCATGACCATAAAGACGTGTCTGAGTCTTCCTGGGGATACCACAGCTTTCCTGCAGTTATAATCAAAAGATTGTTTACAGCCAGGCATCCAGCTCAGCTGAGGGGCTTGACTTGGGGCGTGGTTCAGCCCCGCCAGCTCTTCAGGTTAACCAACCCCCTCTCACATGCTGGGTATGTAGGTGAATGGCATTCTCAAAGTTGCTGCTTCATCCTAAAGATGCCATCCACTTTTCCACACACCCTGAGCACACAGCTTTGTACAGTCCTTTGTATAGTTCCGTCCCAGTCTTCCTGATCCCCAGTCCCCTGATGACTTACTGTAATGATGTTTGTACCATATTTCTTTTCCAACTCCTTAATGCTGAGTTTGTGGTCATCCTGAAGTCCGTGAAAAGAAGAAGAGAGTGCATTAGATAATTCCAAAAGACACAAATGCTAAACTAAGTTTAGACCAGCCCCTGAAAACTGAGGGTAGCACTGAGGATAGAAGGGGGGGGGGGGGCAGGAGTGAGGGAGAAAAGGAAAAAACCCTCTGTGCCAGGTGGTTATTGCAGTGAGGGAAGAGAGAGTCTCGCTGCAAGAAAGGCTTGCTCTTCTGATTCACTGGCCAGGGGATTTTCTGGCCATCCCTTGAGTTCAGGCTTAATTTGCCATTTACCACATAATAACTGTCTTTAGTTTTTATGAACAAAGCAATGCATTTCACCTCAATCTGTTCTCCAGCACATGCAAATTCTAGCATACCTCTCTGTTGTCCAGATACTAGTGATCTGGATACTTAGTTCAGACCTGAGTTCTGGGATTAGTTGAGGGTGATGAGCTATACCTAACCAGACCCATCTGATATATTCTCACAACTTATTACCCGTGCAGCCCTCTTTGGGCAGGTAGTCTCTGGTAGGAAGAGGCAAGACTTTCCTTAATCAAATACTTGAGACTCAGGGAGTTCACTTGTTAGAGAAGTCCTGAGACTTACAATCTGCTAAATAAATACCAGTATGGTCCACACTTGCTAATTTTGTTATAGAATCATCAGACTAAAGCAGAGTTTCTCAACTTTGGCGTTACGGACATTTGAGCCAATAACTCTTTGTTGCGGGGGGGGGGGTTTCCACCTGCTATATGCCACCTATTAGCAACCTCCGTGGAGTTGTGATTACCAAAAATGTCTCCAGACCTTACTAAATGTCCCCTGGGGAGCAAATTCCTCCTCTCCCTTCCCTTGAGACCCACTGGGCTACAGGATTAGAAACCTCCTCCTGTCTTGGAAAACCCAGGGTTAAGTAACTCTCCTGCACCCTACCTAGAAAATCTAGCACTCAGGATTCTTTTTTTTTAATATGAAATTTATTGTCAAATTGGTTTCCATACAACACCCAGTGCTCATCCCAACAGGTGCCCTCGTCAATGCCCATTATCCACTTCATTCTCAGTATTTAAGAGTCTCTTATAGTTTGCCTCCTTCCCTCTCTGTAACTTTTCTTTCCCCCTTCTCCCCCCACCTGGTCTTCTCTTAAGTTTCTCAGGATCCGCATATGAGTGAAAACATATGATATCTGTCTTTCTCTGACTGACTTATTTCACTTAGCATAACAGTGTCCAGTTCCATCTACGTTGCTACAAAAGGCCAGATTTCATTCTTTCTCACTGCCAAGTAATATTCCATTGTATGTATACGCCACAACTTCTTTATCCATTCATCAGTTGATGGACATTTAGGCTCTTTCCATAATTTGGCTATTGATGAAAGTGCTGCTATAAACATTGGAGTACATGTGCCCCTATGCATCAGCACTCCTGTATCCCTTGGGTAAATTCCTAGTAGCAGCACTCAGGATTCTTTAAGCTCTGATCATCTGAAACAAAGATTTATACTGTGATGGGTAAAAGAACCATCTCTTTTCTTAAGTACATGCGAAAAAGTGACATGTTGTGTAAGAGATTAGATTTTCCAATTACAACATTTTTTTGCCCTTTCCTCAGCCAGATTCTGCTTTACTCATTCAGTCGTTGTACTAATATTAATAATTGAAAGATATTGCTGGGGATTCAAATGATTAAGACACAGTTCTGTGCACAGTGTGCTAAGTTCTGGGCAGACAGAGGCAACAGGTGATTACAGCCATTGTTCACATGGATGGAACTCAGACTTTAAGGAGCCTATATATAGTGTGAGGCAGAATACCTTTCCTCTTCCTTTATCCCTGACTTTGTGGATGAGAGCATGGGGGAGGGGGAGGAGGAGGGGTGGGTGCCTCTGGCGCACCCTGCTGGCCAGCACTAGAATAGCTCAGGGCATCATCCTGTGGCTTAGGCTTGGGTCCTAAATCAGCCTGTTTATTCAGAAGCCAGGGATACTTTAGTTCTTGTCAAAGTTCCAATGTGCCAGAGGGCATCCAAGTATGCTGTCACAAATGAAATTATAGGATTCTTGTGAGAATGTTGGGAAAGAAAGATGTTCCTCTCTCAGCAGGGAAGCAGGGGAACACCGGCTAACACCATAAAAATTATTTTCCTATATTATACATCTTCACAAAATGCTCAAAAAAGGGAGATTATCTTCATAGTAAACAGGCATAATGGATATACGTTCATGTTGTAAGTAGCAATTTCAAGGAAGACTAGATTTGCCTTCAATCCTAAATGCTAGAGATACATAGGAAATAAGAATGGCTATGTATCGTCTGGTGCTGTGCTAAGCCTTTCTCCTCCTTTACTTCATTTAACCCTCTAATGACTTCAACAGGTAGGCACCATTTTTAATTCCTGTTTTTCAAAATAGGAAATGAATGTCAATCAAACTGGGATCTGAATTTGGGTCAGTCCAGTTTCAGGGCTGTGTTCTTAACTGTCAGAACATACATGGACAAATACCTAGTGGTGTGCTGCTGAAAGTTTAACGAGCCTGCTGCCAGGAAAAATAAACTAAAAGCTCTGATTTATAGCATTCACTGATTTCTCACCATAGCCAAATTTCAAGCTGCTAACCCAATGTCAACCAACTTGCCAAATTCCTGAATATTTAACAATTGGCTCGATAGCCCACATGAACTTGCACCACTACTATCTGCTCCAACAATAACAGAATTTTAAAGTCTGCAGTGAACTGCAGGGGCAATCTAGCAAATTTCGGGCTTGGTGTGGAAGTTTCCGCCTTGACGTTCCTAAGATGTAACCTGTCACATTTCAGTTCTGAGGCAGGTCTTTCCCATGGTGGCCAGCTTTAATAATTCCAAAGTTCCTCCTTAACAGGAATACCAGGCTTCCATAAATCACAAAATGACTAATTATAAATTACACTTTAAACTACAAATTGCATCAGTTACACAATATTCTTACTTTTTTCTCACTTTTCCCCCTCACCCCTGCAAATTGCTTATTTCCCACTTTCCACAAAGAAAATGCAGCTTCACTGAAGCTAGGTGGTTTGCTCCCAGTTATCAATCAGTGAAGTGGAACTTAATTGAGCCTAAGGTTCTCTGAATCCAAGCCCAATATTCTTACCAGTGAAATTATTCTTTCTCATGGGGCATACATAGCCAGAAACCTAGCAAGGTTTCCTGGTTTTGGTTTTTCTCCTGCATGGTTCCAGCTCCAACAGTTTTACCTTACCAGCTGAAAACTGGCAATCGGTCACCTATGTCTCAATGAAACAGCCAGGAAGGAAAGAGGTCTGGGCTGTGCCTGTGGGGACTGGAATCAGAGGCTCTTCCCTCAGAGTGCCTACAACCAGAATACAGGAATCCTGCACAGGACCTACCCCTGGGTAGATATTATCACGCCATTTATTTTAAACAAGGAAACAAATCTCATGGCGGAGCGGGGAGGGAGATTTTCAAATCGTCGAGACTGATCTTTCTTTTGTAAGAGGCAGGTTATAGGGGCAAGTTCTCAGGGGGAAGGGCAGTGCTCGGTGGACCCATTTGGCTTAAGGACCAAATCAACTGACCAGATCCAGTTCTTTCTTAAGCTCCTCTTTCTGGTGATTCTTTTTGGGTTCAAAGCAGTTCTTCAGGCCTCTGTACTTCTCCTTGCCATCCCCCTTGTCTGTTTGGTCAATGTCTTTCGTTCCACTGAGCTCCACAGAGTAAATTTCCAGTGTTTTCTGAAAGGAAAGCAGAGGTGCAGTATTGGTCCAAGATGGGTTTTCTGAAGAGGCGTCAAGCTCTTCTCCCTGTGGGTCAGGGACCGGCAGGGAAGGGAGCCTCCCTCGCACCTTTCATTCTCTCCTCTGGCGAGGCTGTGGAGAGGTTCTCTCTCCCCCACCTTCAAATAGCAACTCCTGGACCCCTTTCTTTTCCTCTCCTCCAGTGTAGAGGGAAGGCTAGGCCACACAGCCCTGCCAGCATCTCCTCAGGGTACCCCTCTTGGGGGTGGGGAAGGTGGGAAGTTACTTCCCCCAGCTGGAGACATGACCCCTCCAAGAAGCCCCAGGGGCGCCCTAGTATCTTGCTCCCCACAGGACACACCGGCCGTCAGTCCCGCTTCTCGGGTGCGGCGTGCCCACTGAGCTCATGAACCTCAGTCGCGGGCAGGGCGGTCTTAACCCCCCGCCCCGCTCCACCTTCCGAATCGGAGCCGGCCTGGGACCCCTGGGGCCCCTTCCCCCGAGGTTTGCATTTGGGTCTTCACCCCAGCTAGCCGCAGGAGGGGAGAGGGGCCGTGCAGAGGCCAGAAGGAAGGCAGAATAAAGACGACCCGCCCTCCCTCTTTCTCCTCGCCTTCCACCCGTCCGCACTGCTCTCGGGCGGACGCCGGGGGCCGCACGCACCTTGACCATGGCGCCGCTAGTGGCGCCGCCTGCGGGCGGGCGCGGGGTCTGGGCTCTGGCAGCGGCGGCGGCGCGCGCAGCGCGGGGGGTCCCGTCGGGCGGCGCGCGCAGGGCGGGGGTCCCGTCGGGCTCTGGCGGCAGCGGCGCGGTCCCGAGGCGCACCTCCCGCGGCCGAGCGCCAGCCGCTGCCGCCGGGAGGCGGTGCCCGCCTTAAATGCCGCCCGCCCCGCCCACGCGCCAGCCTCGGGACGCCCCGGGAGGCGGGAAAGCCGCAGGCGCGGGCCCCGGCGCGGAAAACCACGACGGGACCTCTATCTCGGGAGCCGGGCGCGGTGCGGGCCCTGGCCCGGTGCGCGGGGTCCTGAAGGGCAGCGCCGTCGGCCCAACGCGGCCCGCCGCCGAGCGAGCTCCGGACGCTCACGAGGCCTCGTCCAAGCTGGGGTGGAAACCCTCACCCGCTTTGCTTTTAAAAATTTGCTTACCAACGAAGGAATTGGCAAAAGTTTGTAAGCAGACGGGGGAATTGCAGTTCCTGGCGGCAACTGCTCTCGAAGGTCTGGCCAGACGAGGCGACTTATTACCGGAGAGTGGATTTCCTGACAGCGAAAGTGGCTGTCAGGGTGAATTTGGGAATAACCGAGAGGGCTGTGAGGCGTAGCTGAATGACTTCGGGGATCCGGGTAAGAAGTTGGGAGTTCTGAAACAATGTGGAGGCAGGAAGTGGAGAGGAGAGATGGGAGGAAGCCGCGCAGCCGGGAGACTCCGGGACTTGGCCGTGCCCCGTGGGCAGAACTGAAGCTGCGGGCTGAGGCCGGACGAACACCCCCACCCCCTAACTGGCACAGACGTCTCCCCCTTCCGCCAATGCTACACACGCAAGTCCCTTCCTTGCCGCCTGCCTTCCTCCCCACCCCCCTTCCTTTTTTATTTTCTTTCCAAAATGGCAGACTTTGAAGTCCGACGCCCTCCCCCAACACACCCCTGTGGAGCTGGGCAACACCAATGACTGACTCCTTAACTAAATGGTAAGGGACAGGAAAATCCCGGGTGACACCTGGTTCGCACATACACATTTCGGGTTCTTTCAAGTTGGAGGGGATATTAAATTCTAGTCCAAACTCAAGCAACAGTGGCGCCCTGGAGTAAGTCTGTATGGTGTCCCTCTTCCCTTCTCTCATGGAGAATGTTCTTCAAAGGAAAAATTTGAAGACAGGGCTAAGGAGAAGCAAAATTTTCGTGCAGCTGACATTACCACTGTTTGCTGGGAATGCAAGAAAAGGGCCTTTGCGGGCCCAAGTGGCTGCTGGCTCACCGTCACCTCTTCCAGCCCCTGCTCTACCTTCTTGGGCAGATACAGAATAGAGAAGCAGGATGCCTGGAGAAATGCCCCTGAACTCAAGTGTGATCCAAGCTTCCAAAGCAAATGCAGATTCACTCTGACTTGATTAGGGGGATAGAGAGAGGGGCGTAGGGAGAGGAATAGGCTAAGAGAGAGGTGATGGCATCGATTTAGAAATCAGCAAATTGTGACAATTCCTCCTAGAGAAGGTTGCTGTTTACTCTTGTTGGTGTCAATTTTGGGAAAGTGTTAGTTACTACTAAACTGGACAAAAAAGAACGTTGTCAGATTCTCTGGCACCTCTCTGGTCCTGCAGAGTTCCTGGCTTTTGCCAGTCTCAGCCACTGCTGCTGTGACCCATGTGACACTCTGATGCCATCAGGTATCCTAGAGTGTGACTTCTACCAAAAAGGACAAATAGGGCTACTCCACACACACACACACACACACACACACACACACACACACACACCCTGACTTGTTGCTGCTCTGCTGTTGCTGGCCATCTTGCCCCAGAGTCCACACATCCCATTATTTCTTGAGGAGAATGTCCATCTGGGAGGCAGGCACCTGGAGTAGTCCTCACCTGATAGAACTGTAGTCTGGATTTCCCCTCAGAAACACAGACTCCCCTCTTTCTGGCCCCAGGGACTATCACGCATCCTATTCTGGGCAATGTACCCTGAACTCCACCCAATTCTAATGACCTCTCTTGAGTTGGCCCTAAAGGCCAGGGTTCAACTTAGGACACCTTCTCAGCCTAAATACTATGGTCGCAACTTCTGCTTGAGGCTGGGTTTTCCTGTGTGTCAAAGGAAGCCTATCCATGCCAAGAAGCTCTTTTAGGACTGTCCTCATTGATAAATATTACATATTTGGGATAGGCTGTCATAATATATGCAGTTACTCCTAGCTCATTTTAACCAATTAATGCACTTAATTTATGTGAAACTATAACAGACATGCGGGGGGGGGGGTGTGTGGTGAGAAATGGTACTAAAATGTGTCATTCTCTGCCCTCAAGAAAGTTACACTTGAATTGGAGAGGCAAAATTAACGAACAGACAATAGTAAAAGACCCAAGCAGAAAATAATTTAGCAGTAAATTGCATTGATTCTAAGCACTTTAAGAGCTTAAAGGTAAGATGAAGGAGATGGCAAGATTTTTAAATTTTTTTAATTAAAAAATTTCAATGTTTATTTATTTTGAGAGAGAGAGAGAGAGAGAGAGAGAGAGAGAGAACGTGAATGGGAGAGGGACAGAGAGAGAGAGAGTGAGGGAGACACAGAATCCCAAGCAGGCTTCAGGCTCTGAGCTGTCAGCACAGAGCACGATGCGGGGCTCGAATCCACAAACTGTAAGATCATGACTTGAGCTGGAGTTGGACACTTAACCAACTGAGCCACCCAGGTACCCCAAGATTTTTATTTCTTAGAATTAATTATTCAGGTTTTTTTTTTCTGTCCCTTTTCACTCTCTGTGAAAGGTAGGAGGGAGGCAGAAAGAGTGGCAGAGTTTGGACCTTGTGTTACTGGATCACGTTTGTTACCCTGAAGGCCCCCCCCCCCCCCCGCTCCTGCTGCAGAATCCTGGGTAAAGGGACATCTGCCAGCTGGCTCCAGGCAGTGTGAGTGTGAAGATTCAACAGAAGAAAAGGGGATCCAGGTGCTAATGGGAAGAGGAAGGTTCACTTCCTGCCTCACATCAGGATCAGCCAGTGCCACTGCTGCCCACTGTTTTCTTCCTCTCCCTGGATTCCTGTCCCACGCACACAGGCAGTCCCCACACACCTGTGTCCACTCATCGTGCCAGGCTATGACTAGGCTGCATTTCTGCACGGATGAGGGTGTCTGGATTAGAGTCAAAATGAAAAACCAAAACCAAAACAAAACTGGAGGCAAGCACACCGCTACACTGCTTCCTCATTTCTTCATGTATAAGAAACTCTGAGGTTGGCATCTGAACAACCTGCAGAAAGGAAACCTGCTTTCGGAAATAAGCACCAATACCATGATAATGGCCCTGCCTGAGGCTGTTAAAGACCATGACTGGAGTGGATGGGGGTGATTTTAGAAGTAGGTAAAAGGCTTGCAGGGGCCTTAGGTGGGGCCATGGGGGCATGCCACAGGGCATGTTTTTTCCCCCTTGTGAATATAGCTCCCTAAAACATTAGGTTACTAGGGTTTATTGTCTGTAACTTATTTTGGGTACTAAGATCCTTTTTCAAAAAAATCACCATTTTCCTTTTAATAGGTGATTGAAAAAAATTGACTGCCTTCTGAAGTTCTTAAATTTGTTTTTGAATCTTAGGGTGAAACATTTTTCCCATTTGAATCATCTTCACCTTTCTCATGGAATTTAACCATGTATATGTGTGTAACATAGAAGACACATAGCACATATGACGTGAAGGATATTATTCATAGAAAGGTACTTGGTTAATTTTGCAGGAATTTGCCTCTTCTGTGACTGGGGTGATACTCTCTTTGTTACCAGCTTCCATATTCAGAGTTAAGGAGCCAAAAGCAGATACTCCAATAATTGTTTATTCCTGAAATATTTACTGGAGGCCAGTGATGTGTGTGTAGTGCCATGACAGGTCCTTCTTTTGAAAGAGATTTTGACCTGGTTGAGGAGGTAAGATACATCACTCCAGGTTAGAATATTAATATAAAGACATATCAAAGGCAGCAGTGGTCCAGTACTGAGTCAGTGGGCAGACAGTAGAATTCCAGAGGGGAACCAAGGAAGCAGTGAGCTCTAGGCAGTGGAATGATGGGTGCTCTTGAAGGGCGGGGGGGGGGGGGCAAGTACAAGTGGATTTTGAAGGCTGTGTAATCTGAGACAACTAGGGAGGAGGGTGATGAGTGCTATGGGAGAGGAAGATAGAGGAAGGTAATCACTCCTGCAATGACCGAAGGAGTGGGAATGAAAATGGTAGCATTCCAGTGAGAGAATGGTAGCCAGAGCAGACAGGTTCTCTCAGGGAGTAGCAGGAGGTCTGGCTGTTAAGATGGGACTGTGCAGGGGCTGGGCTTTATCATTATGCCTTAGGGAACGCTTGAGGATGAGAGTAGCCTAATGGAAACCACATTTTGAGAAAGATGAGTGGTTCTAGAACAGACACGGAGAGCCCTCCTAACTCTGAAGTTACTGGGCTTGCAACTGTCCCAACATGAGTCTTGAACCCAGTTCTCTTTATTCGAGTTTCCTATCAGTGAACAGGTTCTAAACAAGGTGTCTTGCGGCTTTTGTCAAATGTGCTTTAGCACTCAGATGCCCTGAGCATGTCAAGTCTCCAAGCAACTGTTATTTTAGGCAAAATTTATTTGTTCTGTCAAGAGTCTTTGGAATGAAACCAGGGAGAGAGCAAATGGTAGTTACACAATCCAAGTTAGGGAAGCTTATGGGACTCTCCCCTTTCCATGCCTCAACAAATTTATATTTATCCTGTGCTTCCATGGTTAACTGAGCTGTTCTAAGGGCTGGAAAAGGGGATCTATGGGATTAAGGGACATCATAGGAGACACAGTCTGTCTCATCCACAAAGATCAGTTTCAATTTACTAATAGTGAAGAGGTGCTTCATTATTTATGAAGATCTACATTCATAAAAAAAAGTAAAATGTAGAGTTTGACCTTTTTTTCCATAAAGTTAATACGACTGTGTTGATCTCCCCCAACTTCCATGTCTGATCTGTTCCTTGTCAGATGCCAGTTTTGGTGTTTGGGTGCATGAGATGACCTTGTCCTTATGGGGTCAGTGTTTGATGTAAACCAGGCACAGATTACAAACACTTCCTTACTTGGTTGTCTCTCTCTTTCTCTCTCATACACTTTACATAAATTGTCTATGATAAGCCAGCATCTTAAGTCAGCATGTCTAACTCTCAGAACAAATCTGTTCTGGGATTCAGCACTTCAAAATAACAAAAATTCACTGAAGAAGAAAATGGAGAAAAAAAGAAAAGGAACACGGCCTGAATTCCTGGTCTCATTCACAGCAGGACCAACTTAGCTCTTGCTGATCCAGAAAGGTGCACAAGAGTGGCCAATGCCACAACCCAGTGAAGAGTTCAAAGCATGCCTAGATACTTTAGGCATTCTGCGTAGACATCCAAGGAAATAAAAAAACGAGTAGAGGAAACGAGAAACTGCTTTCAAGGGACAATCAGGAGAAAACTGGCAGATGCTTGCCTGCAAATTCTGCCAGGAAGTCCCCTTAAGAGGTAAGTTGGCAGTGGAGATTCTGAAATTTTATCTGCCATCACAAAGGGGAGACAGCAAAGGGTCAGACCTGCTCTGTAAAGTGCATCTGGATGCTGGGGGAGGCCAGAGGTAGGAAAGGCAAAAGAAAACACTTAGTACATTTATAGGCAATCTTATTGTGGCTGTCAAAGTGTCCCCTTAGGAAATAAAGCCACTGGCTGCCGAAATGCAATATGTGTTAATTAACATGAGACCAACATGATTACACTCTAGGAAACAGGCAGAGTCAGAAAAACAGGACAAACTGCATTTAGTTAATTGACAGTTACAATAGTGCAGGGTCTAACTGTCTCCAGCTATAGGGAGAGAAAATTAAGTTAGATGGGTCTTGGTGGGGCTGGTTATCATGTCCTGTCTAATGGCTCAATAGTCCCCAGCTTCCAGTCACTACTACATCTGGGCAGTATTTATCTAACAGACTGATGTTTCTCCTCTTACTTTTTCTTCCTGCTTAGAGTTGCCAGATAAAGCACAAGGCTGCCATTAGTGTTGCATTTCAGATAAACAATGAATAATGTTTTCGTATGTCTTAAATGTTGCATAGGACATACCCACTAAATATTACACACACACACACACACACACACACACACACATGTTATTTAGCTGAAATGAAAATTTAACTAGATATTGTTATTTGTTATTTTCTGGCAACCCTATTCCTGGATATCGTTATTTGTTTTTTGCTGGCAACCTATTCCTGGATATCGTTATTTGCTATTTGCTGGCAACACTATACCCTCTAGATGCATTGGGGGTCAATCCTTTATTGCTTGTCAGCGGGCACATTTGGGGACATTGGCCTAAATTATACTTGTCTTATTGCTAGGGCAAACGTGAAAATAAAAACAGATTCAGATTTTCTCTTTTTGCCAGTCCCTCCCAAGTGCCTAGATGAACCAGATTCGCTTTAAGACAGTCAACCTGCATGAGTGTGGATGTAAGATGTTTTTTTTCTTTAATCAGATATCTTTTCAGCCAGAAAATTCTTGCCACTCTGCAGAGGTCCCATTCTTGGGTCTGAAAGGACCCTGTAGGAATTCAGCGCCTTCTCAAAACCAATTTTCACTTTTGGTGGTGACCAGCAGGGGGAGCACATTCCAAAAAGACACACTGGGCTCCTGATCCCTGTGTGAGACCATCTCTATCAACGCCACCTGGCATCACTCAGGCACCAAGAATTTATAGAACACCCGCAGGCTTTGCAGTTGTGTGCCAAATAGTTCATTTCTGACTGAGCAAAGGATGACTTTAGTAAAAGACAAAAGACAAATCCCAAACAAACCAGAAAACAAAACAAAACAAAACAAAACAAAACAAAACAAAACAAAACCTGCCAGTGAAAGAAAAGAAGCAACAACAAAAAAACTCCAATGGTAATTAGCACAAAGAAACAACAAACCACGAGATTATGAGAAAAAACAAATGGTGAATGTTTCCTGACTCCTAGGGCTGGATTGGGTTTGGAAACATCATGTTTTACTTCTCAAGACTTGCTTCTTCCATGAGTCATTCTCTGAGTAACAGCTCACCTCACACTCTACCTGCTCCAGAGGACTAATGCATTCATAGTCCCTGATTGCTTCTTTTCATTTGCTTGTCTCCCCATCAAAGGACTATGCTCTTTGCTGCTTAAGTCTCTCAGGGACACAGCCATGGTGATTGGCATGTAGTAGTTGCCTCCACATCTAAATTCTCTTGGAGAAATGAAAGAATATTTTTAAAATATCATTTTAAAAGGAGATTTCACAATTTCCCTTCATAACCTTTGATTTTAATGATTGACTTTTGCAATTAGGAAAGTATCTTATAAACTGAAAAAACTCATTTTGCAGTTGGGTTTTCTAGATGTGAGGAGCTTTTGATGAAATAGAAAAAGACAAAACATTGTTCAAATTTTTTTGTGAAACCTAAAATGTAAAAGTAGATATTTCTTTCCAGCTTGAGAGACAGAAAGACTTAATAATTACTTCATAAATGATGCTGAATTGAGAACCTGTACAACGGTATTCTAGTCCTGGCTTTCTTATCTGCTGACCATATTTGCTACGACAAGACACTTAACATATCTGTGGCCTCAGGACAGTGTTAGAACTGGGTAGATGAATGGTTCCCAAACCTGACTGATCACAGAATCTCTTGGAAGCTTTAAAAACCCCACACCGAAATAAGTATGGGATAGGTCCCAGAAGTTTATTTTTATAAGGTTCCCCAGGTAATTCTTATGAATGAGTGGGCTTGAGAACCATTGGACCAGGTCATTGGCCCTCAGCCTGTGCATACCTGTGCCTGGACCTGCAGAGAGTGACTCTACTTGCCTGGTGTGAGCTGCATCCCCAGGTGGTTCTAATGTGTAGCCAAGGTCAAGGGCCCTGGACTAGATGCTCTTTAAAATCCCTTCTGACTCTAACACTTTATGGTCTAAGAACCTTTATCTTGCCTTTGTACATACTTATGTGGTAGTTTTATTGCATGTAATTAAATGGGTGCTTTGCTCTTGTGGCTCAGATCTGTAGACTAAAGGGCAAATGTCTCATAGCAATTCTCTGGAAAAAGGCCGCTCTTGTTCCCAGGAAGAAGGGGATGTGGGAGTGTGTGTGAGTAAGCACAGGCCAGTTATACTCCAAAGCAGACAGCCTGAAGTACACATTCACCAACAGCAAGTTGAGTGTCTTAGCCATGTGCTGGCTTCAAGTAACCTGTAAATATTGACATCCAAATACAACTTTTCATGAAAAGGTTTTAGATTCATTCTACAAACAACTTACTGAATTGTCATGACCTCAAAGCAACAGCATTTCTAATTATTTCTATATTTTTATAGGTAACTGATAGGTGCATGTGTTTACACAAGGGGAAGAGAACACATTGCAATCCAGCTTGAGCCTAAATTGTGTCCAACAGTAGGACCTGCCTGGGCATGTCTGGTTAACTTGTGGGGCAGACCAAAAGTAAGGAGGTTGGGTGGAGACATCTCCTTGCAGGGAAGAAAGAATGAGGTATGCATAGGTTGGTCCAGTACAAAAACGCTAGTCATTGGAAGAGCCGTGCAATGTGTTGTCATTCCAGTTTGTCTTTGGCCCAGCTCATGGATGCACCTCTGGCTCAAGGAAGAGAGAGGACTGAGAGTAAAAGCTCAGAAGTCTGTCCCCCACACCTCCAAAGCTTGGGTTTGGCACCTATAAGTTCTGTGCATTGACAGTGGCCATGCCTCATGAAAACTGAGGTTCAGCAGGAATTTGCAGGAAGTGGTGATGATCCTTGGTGTCTGGTGGACAGGGAGTTAGCAGTGGAGTGTGACAGGGCTGGAGCAGAGGGAGGAAGGAATGGAGACCTCTCCTGGCATGCCAGGGTTGCTGGAGAACCTCTGTAGATGCTGGGGTTCTGAATCAGCAGAGAGGATTGAAGGCTGAAGGAACACGGTTTACAGCATAATGCCAATTTCTTTTTTTTATTTTAAATTTTTTAATGTTTGTTTTTGATAGAGTGAGAAAGAGAGAGAGAGAGACAGAGACAGAGACAGGCAGAGAGAGAGGGATATACAGAATCTGAAATAGGCTCCAGGCTGTCAGCACAGAGCCCAACGTGGGGCTCAAACCCATGAACTGTGAGATCATGACCTGAGCCAAAGTTGAATGCTCAACCAACTGAGCCACCTGGGTGCCCCTCATAATGCCAATTTCTAATTCCCAGAGACACAGTCTAGGACACGAACAACTGTGATCTCCTTGGGAGATTTTCCAGTTCAGTTCAGCAAATGCTAGTCTTTGTCGGTTGTTCTCCACTTCTGTGTGATGGGTTATTTGGTTTTGATGCCATCACGAGTGTGTGAGAGATGGTTCATCTGCAGTAAGAATCATATTGTTCCCATGGTGAGCAAGTGAATGGAAATCCTACTAGTCTAGGTGATTACAGGCTGTTTGAATCTCATATACTAACCACCTCTTCTCAGAATGCCTATGGAAGCTTATCAGCACCTGTGTGGCAACTTAACGACACCTTTCTTCTTTCCCTCCCTACATGGCCAGGAAATATGAGCCGAGTTGGCTTTAGACTGGAGAAGCCAGGCCTTGGGCTGTCCTGGATCCTCCACCTTCCCAAGGGGCTGGGCTGAGACTGGTTGTGAACCCGATCTTTTGCCAGGGCACTCCTCAGCTCCACTTCAGCAATCAATAAAAGACATGCCACACAGAAGCAAAAAAAAGCTGGTCTCAGTTCAATAATTTCATCTTACTTCTGATGCAACCTTTCAGCTCTTAGAGAATTCTGAGTAGGGCTGGTGGGTGGCTCAGTCAGTTAAGCATCTGGCTCTTGACTTCAACTTAGGTCATGATCTCACAGTTTGTGAGTTCAAGCCCCATGTTGGGCTCTGCACTGGCAGTGTGGATCCTGCTTGGGATTCTCTCTCTCCCTCTCTCTCTGACCCTCCTCTGCTCATGCACACTCTTCTCTCTCTCAAAATAAATAAGTAAACTTTAAAAAAGAAAATTCTGACTAAAGGTCTATGATGGTTAACTTTCTGTGTCAACTTGGCTAGGCCGTACCATCCAGTTTTTGGTCAAATGCTAGTCTAGATATTGCTGTGAAAGCATTGTTTTTCAACATGATTCACAGTTAAATCAGTAGACTTTGAATAAAGTAGATTACCTTCAATAATGTGGGTGAGCCTCATCCAATCAGTTGAAGGACTTACGAGAAAACAGACTGAGGTCCCCCAAGGAAGAGGGAATTCTGTCTCTAGACCTCTTTCAACTCAAGCTGCAGTATCAAGTCTTCCCTGGGACTCCAGCCTGCTGGCCTGCTTTGTAGATCTTGGCCTTGCCAGCCCCAACAACTTTGTGAGCTAATTCTTGAAAATAAATGTCTCTATATTTAAATATCCTATGGGTTTTGTGTCTCTGGAGAATCCTGAGCTAATAGAAACTAATGCAAGCTCTCTAATCTCATCAGCCCAGCAAACCATACAGAGAGCTTCTAACATCTAAAAAGGAAATCAGATGCCAAAGGCAGTTTTCTGCCATTCGTCGGCAACCTAAAGGAGACCTATATGATTGACCACCTTTTAGGATGTGGTTTATATTTAAAAAAACCTATTGATATTCTCATAACTGGATATTACCATTAAATGCTCCATTTTCATAAGCACTATTTTAGAACCATATTTCCTTGTGATTAGTTCTGAAGACATTTTATTAACCTTGGGGTGTCTGGGTAGCAGTGGGGAGGCAGACAATGAACAATATGAGAGAAGCATGGAGCAGAGGCTCTGGCTGTGAAATATTTGAGAGGCTGCAATGAAGTGACCTGAATTCTTAGTTTTCCTAAGAACTCAGAGAAGTCAAGCTATTTCTGCTAAATCTCATATTGGTTATAAGTTCTGTTTTCAAATGCAGCATATAAACTGTTTCTACAAAATAAAAGGAAATGGAGCATCCAAGCAACTTATTGGTGGGTTTGAACAGCATTAGACATCAAGTGTGCAGTTCACAGGATAACCTAGATTTGGAACTGAAAAGATCCAAATAGCTTCCTAAATACCCTTGTTTTCTTGGCTTCTTTGGTCTTAGCCACATAGAATTAGATTATTCAGCTATGATTAGTAATGCATGAGAAGGGGAAACACAGAAAGGTGATTTCTTGAGGATTCTATTTATCTTATTAGTTGTTCCCAAATGTGTGCCATGGAGACTTTGTTCTGCAACATGGTCATAAGGACAGATACATTCAAAAAAATTGTATACTATGATCTTTTCATTGTTGGAGAGTTGCCATGCAATTAGCATCTGGAAGGTGCTAGGACCCCATTAACCTCTCTCAGAGGGTGGTGGGGTAGGTCATCCAAAAGACATGACTGCTGGTTCACCTGTGAGCTGAATCTGGACACTCAGAGGCTCCTAACCTACCCCACCCCTGTCCTTGGAATGTGGGTTCCACTTGCCTTTCCTGATCCCAGAGGCTGTTCCAAGGACATAGCATTGAGATGTGATGTATTGCCAAGAAGACCTAAACTGTAATACGTGACTGAACCCAGTTAGGCCTCTTTATAAACTTTTAAGATTTGGCAGGTGGGGGTGGGGATCCACTCATCTTGCTGCCACCCAAGATAAACCTCACATACAAGTTCCCTTTACTTATTAAAACTGCCACTTATCAACCTGGAGTGGCCTCCTCTTTCTTTGGTCTCTCCTTGTCCTCTGCATATAGGGACCAGTTTCAGATTATACTCAGGAAACTCTGAAATGGTTGCAACCCAACAATTGGTCAACCAGCCAGAGCCTAAAGAAATGAGCCTTAGGAATGAGGCATCTGTGGGGAAATCCCAAGTTGAACATGGGTCTCTGTGCAGGGAGGGGTGGCCAGATGTCAGATGCTTGTGGACCGCTGTGTGAGTATGGGGACACCTGGAAAATGCAGAAGAGAAAGGCAGCTCATAGTTGCTGCTGTGGGCTGGTCTCTACTATGGACAGTTTGGTGGCCATCGATGCCCAACTAGAGGCTGGAGCTCAAAATAGAAAATTAGAACAGCTGAGATTAGAGAAGGATGCGTGAGTGTCCAATACTCTTAGAACTTCAGGGCTACAGACAGGTGGGAGAGCAGGATAAGAAGTTAGAGGCATGGACATGTGTTCTACAAAGCTAGGAGAGCCTAGGATTCCTCAGATGAAGATCTGGGTACATGTGACAAAGCCTGGTTAGGACGCTAAGAGATGGAATCTCTGAGAAAGTGATAAAAATGAGGAGGAGGATGTTATGGCAATTGATGAGAAAACAGATAAAATACCCCAGCTCTTTTGGCCCCTATTAAGAAGAAAAATTTAAATGGCAATTACCCCAAAACTCCTAGGAGAAAACTTGCATTCCTTCTCTGTTTCTTGATGTTGTAAATCTTATCGTGTCTTTGAAATGTAAATGCTCCAGGAGATAACCAAAACATTGCCCAGGGACACTGAAGAAAACTGCAAGGAGGAAGGCTTTTTAAATATAGACTGCTGATGTAGTTCCTTTGTCAACTGTCATAATAACTTCTCATCAGATTTTTTAAAAGTTTATTTGAGAGAGGAGAGCAAGAGCAAGGGAGGGGCAGAGAAGAGAGAGAATCCTAAGCAAGCTACACACTGTCAGTGCAGAGCCCTATGTGGAGCTCCAACTCATGAATCATGAGAACGACCTGAGCCGAAATCAAGAGTTGGACACTTAACTGACTGAGCCACTCAGATGCCCCACTTCTCATCAGATTTTTAACTATGGGAATTTTTTTTGGGGGGGGGGAGGACGTTTATTTAAAAAAATTTTTTAAGAATATAATCTATTGTCAGATTGGCTTGCAAATAACACCCAGTGCTCATCCCAACAAGTGCCCTCCTCAATGCCCATCACCCATTTTTCCCTTCTCCCCCACTCCCCCCATCCACCCTCAGTTCTCTGTATTTAAGAATCTCTTACGGTTTGCATCCCTCCCTCTCTGTTTGTAACTATTTTTTCCCCCTATCCTTCCCCCATGGTCTTCTGTTAAGTTTCTCAAGATCCACATATGAGTGAAAACATATATTTGTCTTTCTCTGACTGGCTTATTTCACTCAGCATAATACCTTCCGGTTCCATCCACATTGCTGCAAATGGCATGATTTCATTCCTTCTCATTGCCAAGTAGTATTCCATTGTATACACAAACCACATCTTCTGTAGCCATTCATCAGTTGATGGACATTTAGGTTCTTTCCATAACTTGGCTATTGTTGATAGCGCTGCTATAAACATTGGGGTACATATGCCCCTATGCATCAGCACTCCTGTATCCCTTGGGTAGATTCCTACCAGTCCTATTGCTGGGTCATAGGGTAGTTCTATTTTTAATTTTTTGAGGAACCTCCACACTGTTTTCCAGAGTGGCTGCACCAGTTTGCATTCCCACCAACAGTGCAAGAGGGTTCCTGTTTCTCCATATCCTCGCCAGCATCTGTTGTTTACTGATTTGTTAATTTTAGCCACTCTGACTGGTGTGAGGTGGTATCTCAGTGTGGCTTTGATTTGTATTTCCCTGATGAGGAGTGACAATGAGCATCTTTTAATGTTTCTGTTGGCCATCTGGATGTCTTCTTTGGAAAAGTGTCTATTCATGTCTTTTTCCCATTGCCTTACTAGATTATTTGTTTTTCGGGTGTTGAGTTGGGTAAGTTCTTTATAGATTTTCGATACTAGCCCTTTATCCAATATGTCATTTGCAAATATCTTTTCCCACTCCATCAGTTGCCTTGTAGTTTTGTTGATTGTTTCATTTGTAGTGCAGAAGCTTTTTATCTTGATGAGGTCCCAATAGTTCATGTTTTGCTTTTAATTCCCTTGCCTTTGGAGATATGTTGAGTAAGAAATTGCTGTGGCTGAGGTCAAAGAGGTTGTTGCCTGCTTTCTCCTCTAGGGTTTTGATGGTTTCCTGTCTCACATTTAGGTCTTCATCCATTTTGAATTTATTTTTGTGTGTGGTGTAAGAAAGTGGTCTAGTTTCATTCTTATGCATGTTGCTGTCCAGTTCTCCCAGCATCATTTGCTAAAGAGACTGTCTTTTTTCTATTGGATGCTCTTTCCTACTTTGTCAAAGATTAGTTGGTCATGCATTTGTGGGTCCAGCTCTGGGTTCTTTTTCTATTCCATCGGTCTGTGTGTCTGTTTTTTGTGCTAACACCATACTGTCTTGATGACTACAGCTTTGTAGTAGAGACTAAAGTCTGGGACTGTGGTGCCTCCTGCTTTGGTTTTCAATATTACTTTGGCTATATGGGGTCTTTTGTGGTTTCATACAAATTTTAGGATTGTTTGTTCTAGCTTTGAGAAGAATGGTGGTGCAATTTTGATTGGGATCGCATTGCATGTGTAGATTGCTTTGGATAGTATTGATTTTGACAATATTTATCCTTCCAACCATGAGCATGGAATATTTTTCCATTTCTTTGTGCCTTCTTCAATTTCTTTCATAAGCTTTCTATGGTTTTCAGCATACAGGTCTTTTGCATCTTTGGTTAGGTTTACTCCCAGGTATTTTATGATTCTTAGTGCAACTGTAAATGGGATCAGTTTCTTTATTTCTCTTTCTCTTGCTTCATTATTGGTGTATAAAATTCCAACCTATTTCTGTACATTGATTTTGTACCCTGTGACATCATTGAATTCATGTGTCAGTTCTAGGAGTCTTTTGGTGGAGCCTTTCAGGTTTTCCATGTAGAGTATCATATTGTCTGTGAAAAGTTAGACTTTTTTGCCAATTTTTGATGGTTTTATTTCATTTTGTTGTCTGATTGCTGATGCTAGGACTTCCAACACTATGTTAAACAACAGCGGTGAGGGTGGACATCCCTGTCGTGTTCCTGTCTCAGGGGAAAGCTCTCAGTTTTTCCCCATTGAGGATGATAATTAGCTGTGGGCTTTTCATATATGGCTTTTAGGATGTTTTAGTATGTTCCTTCCATCCCGACTTTCTTGAGATTTTTTATTAAGAAAGGATGTTGTATTTTGTCAAATGCTTTTTCTGCATCGATTGATAGGATCATATGGTTCTTATCCTTTCTTTTATTAATGTGATGTATCACATCGATTAATTTGCAAATATTGCACCGGCCCTGCAGCCCAGGAATGAATCCCACTTGATCATGATGAATAATTCTTTTTATATGCTGTTGAATTTGATTTGCTTGTTGAGAATTTTTGCATCCATGTTCATCAGGGATATTGGCCTGTAGTTCTCTTTTTCTGTAGGGTCTCTGTCTGGCTTAGGAATCAAGGTTATGCTGGCTTTGTAAGATGAGTCTGGAAGTGTTCCTTCCATTTCTACTTTTTTGAACAGCTTGAGAAGGATAGGTATTAACTCTGCTTTAAATGTCTGGTAGAATTCCCCAGGGAAGCCATCTGGTCCAGGACTCTTATTTGTTGGGAGATTTTTGATAACTGACTTAATTTCTTCACTAGTTATGGGTCTGTTAAAATTTTCTATTTCTTCCTGTTTGAGTTTTGGTAGTATGTGGGTGTCTAGGAATTTGTCCATTCCTTCCAGGCTGTCAAATTTTTTGGCATATAATTTTTCATAGTATTCTCTGATAGTTGCTTGTATTTCTGAGGGATTGGTTGTGATAAATCCTTTTTCACTCATGATGTTATTTATTTGGGTTCCCTCTCTTTTCTTTTTGAGAAGTGTGGCTAGGGGTTTAACAATTTTGTTTATTTTTTCACAAAACCAACTCTTAGTTTCATTGATCTGTTCTACTTTTTTTTTTTTTTTGATTTTATATTGTTTATTTCTGCTCTGTTCTTTATTATTTCTCTTCTTCTGCTGGGCTTGGGATTGCTTTGTTTTTCTGCTTCTAGTTCCTTTAGGTGTACTGTTAGATTTTGTATTTGGGATTATTCTTGTTTATTGAGATGGGCCTGGATTGCAGTGTATTTTACTTTTAGAACTACCTTTGCTGCATCTCAAAGGGTTTGGGTTGTTGTGTTTTCCTTTTCATTTGTTTCCATATATTTTTTAAATTTCTTCTTAAATCGCCTGTTGACCCATTTGTTCTTTAGTAGGGTGTTCTTTAACGTCCATTTATTTCCTATAGTTGATTTCAAGTTTCATAGCATTGTGATCTTAAAGTGTGCATGGTATGATCTCAGTTCTTTTGTACTTATTGAGGGCTGTTTTGTGACCCAGTATGATCTATCTTGGAGAATGTTCCATATGCACTCGAGAAGAATGTATATTCTGCTGCTTTAGGGTGAAAAGTTTTAAATATATCTGTCAAGTCCATCTGGTCCAGTATATCATTCAGGGCCATTATTTCTTTATTGATTTTCTGTCTTGATGATCTGTCCATTGTTGTAAATGGAGTATTAAAGTCCCCTGCAATTACTACATTCTTACCAGTAGATTGCTTATGTTTGTGATTAGTTGTTTTATATATTTGGGTGCTTCTGAATTCGGTGCATAAACGTTTATAATTGTTAGCTCTTCTTGATGTATAGACCCTGTAATTATTATATAATGCCCTTCTTCATCTCTTGTTATGGCCTTTAGTTTAAAATCTAGTTTGTCTGATATAAGTATGGCTACTCTAGCTTTCTTCTGACTTCTAGTAGCATGATAGATGGTTCTCCATCCCCTCACTTTCAATCTGAAGGTGTCCTCAGGTCTAAAATGGGTCCTTTGTCGACAGCAAATAGACGGGTCTTGTTTTTCAATCCATTCTGACACCCTATGTCTTTTGGTTGGAGTATTTAGTCCATTTTACATTCAGTGTTATTATGGAAAGATATGGGTTTAGAGTCATTGTGTTATCCATAGATTTCATGCTTGTAGTGATGTCTCTGGTACTTTGTGGTCTTTGCAACACTCAGAGTCCTCCTTAGGATCTCCTGTAGGGCTGATTTAGTGGTGATGAATTCCTTCAGTTTTTGTTTGGGAAAACCTTTATCTCTCCTTCTATTCTGAATGACAGACTTGCTGGATGAAGGCTTCTTGGCTGCATATTTTTCCTATTCATCACATTGAAAATTTCCCGTCACTCCTTTCTGGCCTGCCAAATTTCAGTAGATAGGTCTGCTACTACCCTTATGTGTCTACCCTTGTAGGTTAAGGCACGTGTATCCCTGGTTGCTTTCAGAATTCTCTTTTTTTTTTTTAATTTTTTTTTTCAACGTTTATTTATTTTTTGGGGGACAGAGAGAGACAGAGCACGAACGGGGGAGAGGCAGAGAGAGGGGGAGACACAGAATCGGAAACAGGCTCCAGGCTCCGAGCCATCAGCCCAGAGCCCGACGCGGGGCTCGAACTCACGGACCGCGAGATCGTGACCTGGCTGAAGTCGGACGCTTAACCGACTGCGCCACCCAGGCGCCCCCAGAATTCTCTCTTTATCTTTGTATTTTGCCAGTTTCACTATGACATGTTGTATAGAAGATCGATTCAAGGTAGATCTGAAGGGAGTTCTCTGTGCCTCCTGGATTTCAATGTCTGTTTCCTTCCCCAGATTGGTGAAGCTATGATTTGTTCAAGCACACCTTCAGCCCTTTTCTCTCTCTCTCTCTGCTTCTTCTGGAACTCCTATGATATAGATATTTTTCTGTTTCATTGAATCACTTAGTTCTCTAATTCTCTGCTTATGGTCCAGAATTGTTTTTATCTCTCTTTTTCTCAGCTTCCTTTTTCTCCATAATTTTATCTTCTATTTCACCTATTCTCCCCTCTGTCTCTTCAATTCTCACTGTCACTGACTCTAGTTTATTTTGCACCTCATTTACAGCATTTTAAAATTCATTTTGACTATTTTTTAGTTCCTTGATCTCTGCAGCAATAGATTCTCTGCTGTCTTCTATGCTTTGTTCAAGCCCAGCAATTAATCTTATGACTATTATTCTGAATCTTGTTCAGTTATATTGTTTATATCTATTTTGAGCATTTCTTTAGCTGTCATTTCTTCCTGGAATTTCTTTGGAGGAGAATTCTCCCATTTTATCATTTTAGCTAGTTTTCTGTCCCGTGGTGTTTTAGAAGCTTGTTATGTGCTCTGCACCGGCATGCACTATACTATATTAAAGAGGGGTCATACACTGTCCAGGGCCTGGCCCTTCAAGAGGGGTTTTTTGGAATGCTACTTTCTCTCTGTTGTTGTGACTTTGGTTACTTTATCTCCCTACTCATAGTGATGTTTTGAACCCTCCACCAGGTGTGCTTTGATTTGTTCATTGAAGTAGCTCTGGAAAGGAAAACAAACAGACAAACAAACAAACAAACAAAAAACAAACGGAAAACAAAAACCTGCCACCCTTTTAAGCAGTTTCCCAGGTAAAATCTGAAACTGGCCCCTTGTATGCGGAGAGCAGGGAGAGACCAGGTAAAGAGGAGACTACTCCAGGTTGGTAGGTGGCGGTTTTAACAAACAAAGGGAACTTACATATGAGGCTTGTCTTGGATGGCAGCCAGATGAGTGGGTCCTCACTTCTGCCTGTCAAATCTTAAAAGGTTATAAAGTGGACCTAATTAAGTTTAGCCAATGTATATACCACGCAGATGTTCTCAATATCACATCATGATCTCAAGGGAGGTCCTTGGGGCGGCCTCTGGGAGTAGGAAAGGAAATGCAACCCACATTCCAAGGAGAACAGTGGTGAAGAACCTCTGAGTGCCCAGGTTCAGCTCATAGGTCAACCGGTAGTTATGTCTTTTCACTGATCTCCCCCAACATTCCATTTCTTGTGACTGGCTCTTTACAATCTCACACACACCCCTCTTCCACAGTGGACCTGAGAAATCAGCAAGGGGTTTCACTAACATGGAGGTGGCTCCTTTGGTGGCTATCTGGCTGCACTGGAGGCAGATGCCACAGCAACATGGGCACATGTACGAGAAAATACAGATTAAGACAAGAATTCCAAAACCAGTGATAACTTTTTCCCATAAAAGCCTATGATCCAAACCATCGATTTATCGAGTCCCCTAGGCTGGGGGTCAGATCACTCAGGGAGTTCACTGTGTCTTCATATGATTTAACAAACATGATACATTAGTAGATTCATTAAACTATGAACACACAACATTCTGTTTGGATAATGGAACAGGTGTATCCTTGTAAGGCAGTAATAATGTGTAAGGCCATCCTATTTTGGAGGACAGTTTTTCTTATCAAAGACATTTCTGTGTTCGGTAAAGATAGACTTTGTTGGCTATCATTTAAGTCTTGCTGGGTGAATTTAGTAATGACTTCTATGTGTTCTATAACATCCTCAAGGCCAGTGGAGGGAACAAAGATAGCGACCAAATGATCAAACCAGTGGGGAAAAATGTGCCCACCTGGTCTTGAGGAGAGAGAGGTTGGCAACTTTGGAAACTTGACCTGATTGTATATACCATGTGTGTTGGCAAGGAGAGGCAATACTTTTAGGCATGAAGAGATGGACTAGGGGTGGGACATTCCAGAGCAGGACCCCTATCCTCTCCCGTTTTGATGGTGCATGTTTAATTCCAGGTATAGTACCTTTTAGCAGGTCCAGCTTGGAGCAAGATAATGGGATACCCCTCACCAAGGGATACAAAGTAACTCATCTATCCCAGCAGGAGGTCCCACTGCAAATTCCTGAAGATAATTTCTTTTTCAGGTGTGATGGGGTTTGGTGTTCTGAGCTGGATATCATGTTGATCTACAGTGAGAGTCAGGGAAATGGCTGGTTCCCACAACTTCTGTACCTTTATGGTATTGGGTGCTTCAGCAGGGGTCCTCAATCTAGCACATGGGGCAATAGACCCTACTGGATGATCATCCGAATGTATTAAAGCCTCGGACAATACTTCAGTCCAGCAGCCAAGGTGGTTTTATTTGTTAACAATTTAATTTGCTGCTTTCATATTCCATTTTTTCTTTCTACTAACCCTGGTGCTGGGGGTTGGCAAGGACAAACGTTCATGTGAAGGTCAGTTTGATGTGTCCACTTGGTGAGGCTACAGTCCCCAGTTAGTCGATCAAACACTCACCTAGATACTGTGCAGTATTTTGAAAATGCGACTTGAGTCTATAATTGGATGACTTTAGGCAAGGGAGATTGTACTGGAATCTGGATGGGCACAATCCAAAAAGGTGAAGGCCTGAAGAGCAGAGCTGAAGCTTCCCTGAAGATGAAATTCCAGAAGCCTCAGCTCATGTTCAGAGGTCCAGCCCCACTTCCTGAGGGCTTCAGACCTACCTCACCAGTCCCCAGAATTCTGTAAGCCAATTCTCTGTAATCAGTCTCTCACTATCTATCTCCTACTGGTTTTGTTTCTCTGGTTGAACTCAGACTGATAGAGTTACTACAAGGTGGGAAGGTGGAAACTCAGTGGGGATAAGTGGCTTTCACAATACTGCAGAGGACCAGATGTAGGCCTGCAACCTGGAGTTATTTCTGCTATGTAGCCTCTTCATTTTTCTGACTCTGGGCAAAAGGGAAGGGGGAATTTATTGAACATTCTCTGTAAAGTGCCAGGGAAAATTTTATGAGAACTGATGGGAGCAGGTAGCCTGGGGTGCCTGGATAGCTCAGTCAGTTGGGCATCTAACTCTCGATTTCGGCTTGGGTATTTTTCATGGTTCATAAGATCAAGCTCCTCATCAGGTTCTGTGCTGATAGCATGGAGCCTGCTTGGGATTCTCTCTTTCTCTCTCTCTCTGCCCACACCCCCCCCCCCACCCCTGCTTGCACTCTTTCTCTCTCTCTCAAAATAAATAAATAAACTTTCTTTTTTCTTTTCTTTCTTTTTTTTTTTAAACAGGAAGTCTTCCTTTGAAATTTGAGAAACTATTTGCTCAACCCTTTCCCTTCTTCACAGCCCAAGAATGGCACAGGCTTCTCCAGAACTTCTTGGGAGATGGATCCATTTTCCTGCTGCTCACCTTCAGAATGGTGGTACCTGTGAGCTGGAGGCAGGCAGGTAGCCTCACTGAGGCTCACTGAGGGGTCATGGGGATTTGACAGGCAGTGTTCCAAGAAGATGTGGCAAAAAGGGATTCTAAGGTGACCTGAGAATTGCACTTCCCGTCTCATGGGCACACAAGAATTTCGGTGCCCACAGTCTAAATACTTGATGGATTGAGGACAGCAGCCAGCAGATGCAAGGACAAGGGGAAGGAGGAGTGTAAGAACACTGCCTCTTGTAAATATGTAGCATTTTTTTTCTTGGAAACCTGGAACATTCATTTATTTGGGAGACAGGGAGATACAAGGGGAAGTCTAAAAATTCCTTCCAGGAGAAGTGAATTTGTATGGAATGAGGTACAAAATTCATCCTCAGGTCAGAGGAGAATAGCTCCTCCCAAACTAGTAAGTCTCCTGTGCTTAAGCATAGCCTGAACACTCCCCAAATATATTTACTTGGAATAAACTTTGTACTTTCCTTATGAGACCATTGCATCTCAAAATAGAATTCTCATCCCTGTTCTCATAAGGTCTGTGCAAATATAGATCATAATGTAGGTTGGAAATTCCATCTTCAAAGCCAGATGTGTGATTGGGCAAAGGATTCCTCAAGAATCCTCTCATTTGGGGAGCAAGGAACCAGGAAGGATGGAAGGGCAGACAATCTTTTCTTTATTTTTGAAGTGTCAGTTACAGCAGCAGCAGCAGAAGATTCTGTGTTATTGAGAATAGAAAGGAACCTTGTGCAAGCCAATATATATGGAGCCTGTGGCATAACTTTTAAAGTGAAACACAACTAAGCCACAGTTTAAGTAGTGTTCCTTTTCCAAATGGTCTTGGAGGACTTATTTAGAATTTCAAAATTCTTTAGTTACCTTTATAACTTGGTGATTAACATTATCATTCTCCCTTAAAAAAAAAAGAATTTAGTTTTATGATGAATTTAGTTTTCCGTATTTTGCCAAATATATGAAAGTGATTGAATCTGCACTATTTTTTTTTTTACAACTTTTGGGGACTCAGGTAATTAGTGGGATAACCTTTTAAGTTATCTGATGCATTTGCTAAAATGTAAAAGCTGAAAAAAAAATCCCTGGCTCTTACCTAGTCATTTTGGTAGTGCTGAACAAATAACTATTTGCTAATGAGGAATATTGATTCGTGTGTGTATGTGTGTGTGTTTAATGCAGTTTTTTTAAAAGCCTGGCAGAGATTGAGAACAGCACTGACTAGATATAAGAAATGTTCTCCCATCCACACTTCACAAATACATCTTATGATGAGACTGACTGTATAAGGAAAGCTTTGAAATCCAAGAAAGGTCTTTATACAACATCTTCGGATGTTATATATAGTATGAGTAATCCTTTTTATAGTAAACATAATATACAAAATGCTAGGCCTACTAAAATAGGGAAATAATTAATTTATATATCCTCCATCCTTAAAACTAAAGTGCCATGTGTCAGACTGTGAGAAGTGGAAGTATTGTCCAGCCTTACAAGGCAACAAAGGAAGGCAGAGCCATGACAATAGAAGCAGTGGGTATAAAGCTGGGGATTACGGGAAATTCTGTGGTTCAGAAGGAAGCAGGAAACCAATAGAAGACAAAGAGGCTCAGTTGCTGTTGCACAGGAAATGTGAACTAAAAGGTGACTAGCATCATCAGGTAGTGTTCAATTGTTTGATTTCAATGACTATCAGCATTCTAATAGCCTTAGACAAAAAATTTCAGACAAAAAATTAAAAAAAATTTTTTTTAAATGTTTATTTATTTTTGAGACAGAGAGAGACAGAGAATAAGCAGGGAAGGGGCAGAGAGAGAGGGAGACACAGAATGTGAAGCAGGCTCCAGGCTCTGAGCTGTCAGCACAGAGCCCGACGTGGGGCTCGAACTCATGAACTGTGAGATCATGACCTGAGTGGAAGTCGGACGCTTAACCGACTGAGCCACCCAGGCGCCCCCAGACAAAAATTTTCAGGGCATATTATTTCACGTAGCCTCTCCATTTATAATAGAAAACAGTTGGAAATTAGTAAGGGAGTAATTTTAGAAATCACAGTATGAAAAATTAATTTTTCACAAAATAAGACATACATGTGTAATCTTTGGAAACACCCATTTAAGAATCAAATTTTATTTGAATTTGTGTACTATGTTCTGTTGTTTAGAATTTTTAAAATATTTACAGTAATTTATTTGGTTAAATGCTTGATCTGTGAGTCAAAATATTCTATTTAAAGATTGGGCAGAATAAGCAACAGTAATAAGGATAAATCCTCATGGGGAAGGACATCATTTCATGGCTTATGAGTAGTTGTTTTCCAAGAATCGTTTTACATTGATCTTCTCATTGGTAGCTTCATTTATTGAGAACTTACTATGTGCTAGGTGTACTATAAACATTATTTTATTTTTTCTTTTCTCAAAGTTGAGATATAATTGATAAGAAGTTCTTTTTTTAATTACAAAATGATGTAGCATTGTATAAAGTAAACATAAAGGCCTCTGTGCTTCCTTTCTTCCATTCTCGTTCTCAGAAATCATTACCTTAACAGCTTGCTGGGGAAGATATTTTCTGTCATTTATGGAGATCACCCAAGCTGTGGTGTACGTGACTTAGGTTAAGAGTCATGACCCCTAAAATTTTTTGAGCACCAATGATGTACATGTAGTGGGACTGAGACTCAGATCACAAACTTGGGAGTGTGAAAATAGAACTTTATTTTTCTATAACTAAGATTAATTTCTACTTCAAAATCCACTTGCTGGGTGGGAGAAAGTCAGTATTGTTATAAAAGGGTCACTTCAACTGTCCTTAGTGTTGGGTCTGTGTGGTACAGAAGGGCTTGTGTAATTCAAGGTGTTTGGGGAGAGACCCTTCTGTTACTGGAGTTTTCTGTCGTCCTAGAGAGACAAAACTGCTGTTGGTTTGATACGGAAGACAGGCAACCCTAACTCTGAAGTGGTAAGTGTTAGGGGCTTGGTGAGGAGGTGTCTCAGAAGTACAAGGTTGAACTACTTGCTTACCTAGTGCTGTGCACCGTGACATTTGACTTGCCTCCAACTTGCCCACGCCAGCTTCAGGGGAGCTGTGGAACGGATCTGTTAAATTCTCTTCTCATCTCACAGTGGACAAATGCACAGAGGATCCTGTTGAGGAGAACAGTAGAAGGAGACAGTTTGAGAAATGCATAAAGTGGACAGAAGAACCTGAACAACAGCTTCCATTTCCTTTGAGGTCCTTTGTCAGAGAGGCACCTCTCAGAGGCAGGTGATGGTGTGAGGCTCTAAGAGCTGCTCTGTAGATTCACTTCCATTTATTTGATAAAATTTATTATTTACAAATAATTATTTTTCCCCACTCACTTCCAATCCTAACATCTTTTCCTTCTTTTCTTACTATATTGAGTTAGCCTCCAGTATAATGTTGAATTGGTTGGTGAGATTATTGCCTCTGGCTTTAAATGGACTACTTTTATGTTTCACAATGAAGTTTGATGTTTTTAGTAGATGCCCTTTATCAAATTAAGGTAATTCTTATTTATTCCACATTTACCACAAGCTGTTAAAATTGTTTATTTATTTTATTCATTCATTCATTCATTCATTCATTCACAAATTCAATGAACAGAAAGTAACAAATAATGAACAATTACTGAATTTTAACTATTTTTCTGCATCTATATGATGCAATCATGTGGCTTTGTTAGTAGACAATTTTTTTTAGATACTTTAGATTTACAGGAAAATTTAGCATATAATGTAGTACAGAGAGTTCCCATATAACCCACCACCCCACACATACGCTTTGCATTATTATTAATGTCTTATATTAGTATGGTAAGTTTGTTAGATTTAATGAACCAATATTAATACATTACTATTTACTAAAGTCCATACTTTATTTGAATTTCCTTAGTTTTCCCCTAATGTTCTTTTACTGTCCCAGGGTCCCTTCCCAGGAATCCACATTACATTGAATTATCAGGTCTCTTTTGTCTCCTTTTGGCTGTGACAGTTGCTCAGACTTTTCTTGTTTTTAATGACCTTGGCAGTTTCAAGGCGTACTGGTTAGGTATTTTGTAAAATGTCCTTCAGTTGGGATTTATCTGGTATTTTTCTTTAAAAAAAATCGACTTATTTACTTATTTATTTTAAAAATTGAGATATAATTGACATATAGCCTTATATTAATTTTAGGTGTACAACAGTGGTTTTTATATGTATATATTGTGAAACGATCATCACAATATGTAGTTAGCTTTCATCACCACACAGAGTTACAAAAAATATTTTTCTTGTGACAAGCAATTTAAGATCTACTCTCACAGAGAGAGACTTTCAAACATATAATACCATATTAATTATTATACTCACCATTCTGTACACGTGTATTTACCGTGTAAAATAAGGACTTACTTATTTTTTAACTGAAAGTTTGTACCTTTTGACCTTTTTCACTCAGTTTATGATTCTACGTATAAGTGTCTTTCTCTCACTTATTTCACTTAGCATAGTGACCCCAAGGTCCATCCAATGTTGTCATAAATGGAATTTTATTCTTTTTTGTGGTTAAACAATTTTCCATTATATATGTGTGTATGCGTATATATACACACATGCATATTACATTTTCTTTATTCATTCATCCATTGATGGACACTTAGGTTGTTTCCAGATCATGGCTATTATAAATAATGCTGCTATGAATAAGGGTGCAGGTACCTTTTCAAGTTAGTGTTTTCATCTATTTTGAATAAATATCCATAAATGGAATTTCTGGATCATATGGTAGTTCTATTTTTAATTTTTTGAGGTACTTCCATACTGTTTTCCACAGTGGCTGCACCAGTCTACATTACCACCAACAGTGCCTGAAGGTTCCCTTTGATGTTTTTCTTATTATATTTGGGTTCTGGGGAAGAAGACCATAAAGGTGAATTGCCCTTCTCATGATATCAAATCAAAGATACATACTCTAAGTATGACTTATCACTAATGATATTGACCTTTGTCACCTGGCTGCAGTAGTGCTTGTTAGATTTCTCCACTCTCCCCACTCCCACTCTTGCAAGCCATTCTGTATTCTTTGAAAGAAAATCACTATATTCAGACCCCTCTTAAGGAGTGAGGAGTTATGCTTAATTTTCCTGAGGGTGAAGTAGCTACATAAATTGTTTGGAAGTCTTCTGTATGGAAGATTTATCTATTTTCCCCATTTATTCATTTATTCCCTGATACCATTTTTAAGTGTGATATTTTTAAGTACCGAATCAATTTTTTTTCCATTTTTCTTCTATTCTTTCTATTTATTCTTTGGCTAATTTTGGTAAGTTATACTTGACTAGAAATTATTCTATTTCACTGAAGTTTCCAGATTTATTGATATAACAATTATAGTGTTCTCTTATGATTTTTAAAACTCTACTGAATATGTAGGTACCTCACACTTTTCATTCTAAATTTGCTTATTTGTAACTTCTTTTTTCTTTTTCTTTGATCAATCATGCAAGGAGTTTGTCTATTTTAATAGGTCCTTGTGAAGAACCAACTTCTCTTGGATTGATTGTATATCAATTTTACATCCTTTATTTCATTAATTTTTAATTCTTATCTATAATACTTTTTTCCTACTACTGTCTTTGCATTTGATCTCTTGTCCTTTTCCTAGTTTATTGTGTTTATTTTGAATCATTTATGTTTTTACATAAATGCATATAATGTATAAATTTCCTTTACATCCTGTGTTGAGGGTTTTCCACAAGTTTTTAAAATGCAGTTCTTTCTGTCAAGTTAGAAATATTTCAAAGCTTTCATTATGTCTTTCTGTTGGGTCAATGACATTTAGAAGTGTGCTTTTAAATTTATATATATATGTGTTTTTAAAAACCATATTTATTATTGATTTCTAATTTTAAGATATTATAATTAGACATCATGGTTTATGGAGTGTCAGGGTTTTTGCCTTTTAAAAAAATTGAAGTATAATTAACATACAGTGTATATTAGTTTCAGGTATACAACATATTGATTCAGTAATACATTACTATATATTACTCACTGCTCACCATGATAAGTGTAGTCACTATCTGTCACCATACAGTGTTACTACAATATTATTAGTATATTCCCTATACTACACTTTTTATTTCCGTGACTTATTTTATTTTATTTTATTTTATTTTTATTAAAAAATTTTTTATTCTGAGAGACAGAGCATGAGCAGGGGAGGGGCAGAGAAAGAGGGAGAGAGAGAATCCCAAGCAGGCTCTGTGCCCAGTGCAAAGCCTGATGCAGGGCTTGATTTCACAACTGTGAGATCGTGACTTGAGCCGAAATCAAGAGTTGGTCATGAAATGAGCCACCCAGACACCCTGTGACTTTTTTATTTTATAACTGAAAATTTGAATCTCTCAATATTACCCTTTATCTATTTCACCCATCCCACCATCCACCTTCCCTCTGGCAACCGCCGGTCTGTTCTCTGTATTTAAGAGTCTTTTTTTTGTTTTCTCATTTGATTTTTAGATTCCACATATAAGTGAAATCATATGGTATTTGTCTTTCTCTGACTGACTTATTTCACTTAGAATAATACCTTCTAGGTTCATCTATATTGTTGCAAATGGCAAGATATCATTCTTTTTTAGGCTGAGTAATATTCCATTATATATAGACTACATCTTCCTTATCCATTTATTATGTATGGGCACTTTGGGTTACTTCCATATCTTTACTATTGTAAATTATGCTATAATAAACAGAGTGGTGAATATATCTTTTTGGAAAAAATTTTTAACCTTTGTTTATTTTTGAGAGACAGAGACAGACAGAGCACAAGTGGGGGAGGGCCAGAGAGAGAATGAGACGCAGGATCCGAAGCGGGCTCCAGGCTCTGAGCTGTCAGCACAGACCCCGATGCGGGGCTCAAACCCCCACACCGTGAGATCATGTCCTGAGCTGAAGTCAGACACTTAACTGACTGAGCCACTCAGGCGCCCCTGAGACTCTTTTGTAATATATATCTAGTGTTTTTGTTTTCTTTGGGTAAATACCCAGTAGTGGAATTATTGAATCATATCTAGTAGTAGAATTACTCGGTCATATTTTTACTTTTGAGGAATCTCCATACTGTTTTCCATAGTGGTTATACTAATTTAGATTCTCATCAACAGGGTATGAGGGTTTGCTTCTCTCTACATCCTCCCCAACCCTTGTTATCTTGTCTTATCTTTTGATAGTAGCCATTCTGACTGGTGTGAGGTGTTATCTCATTGTGGTTTTGATTTGCATTTTCCTGATGGTGAGAGATGTTTAGCATTTTTTCATATGTCTGTTGATTATCTGTAAGTCTTCTTTGGAAAAATGTCTATTCATATTGTCTGCCAATTTTTAAATTGGATTGCTTGTTTTCTTGGTGTTGAGCTGTATATGTTCTTTATATATTTTGGAGATTAACCCCTTATTGGATATGTCATTTGCAAATATCTTCTCCCATTCACTATGTTGCCTTTATGTTTTAGTGATGGTTTTCTTTGCTGTGCAAAAGCTTTTAATTTTGATGTAGTCCTAATAGTTTATTTTTGCTTTGTTTCCCTTGTGTGAGAGGACATGTCTATAAATATGATGCTAATGGCAATGTCCAAGATATCACTGATTATGTCTTCTTCTAGGGGGTTTTATGGTTTCAGGTCTCACATTTAGGTCTTTAATCCATTTTGAGTTTGTTTTTGTGTTAGTGTAATAAAGTGGTCTAATTTCATTCTTTTGCAAGTAGCTGTCCAGGTTTCCCAGCACCATTTATTGAAAATACTGTCTTTTTGCTATTGTATATTCTTTTTTAAAAAATGTTTATTTATTTTTGACAGAGAGAGAGAGCAAGAGAGAGTTGGGGGAGGGGAAGAGAGAGAGGGAGACACAGAATCTGAAGCAGACTCCAGGCTGTGAGCTGTCAGCACAGAGCCTGACATGGGGCTTGAACTCATGGACTGCAAGATCATGACCTGAGCTGAAGTCAGATGCTTAAATGACTGACCCACCCAGATGCCCTACTATTGTATATTCTTTCCTCTTTTGTCATAGATTAATTGATTATAGGTGTAGGGTTAGTTCTGAGCTCTCTGTCTTGTTCCATTGATCTATGTGTCTATTTTTGTGCCAATACCTTATTGTTTTGTTTAGTATAGCTTTGTAGTATATCTTGAAATCTGGGATTATGATATGTTCAGCTTTGTTCTTTCTCAAGAATTCTATCTGGAAGGACTGTTTACTTAGATGCATATTACTTAGATACATATTGAGATAATGTCATATGTCCTTTTAGTGTTTCAAGAAGATGGTGTTCGATGGTGACTGATAAGACCAGCTCAATACAACCAGCTCACACCTTTTCATTGACACGGTCATTAGTGTCCCACCTGGCCCAACAGTGGCCTGTGTCAGGATCTGACTTGCAGGGTGGAGGGGTGGGTTGTGGGCAACAAGAACCCTCAGAAGATATCCTTTATGTCTGTTCAGTTGTAGAGGTATAACACACAGGAGGGATGATCCTGGCACCACTTCTGGTTTCCATTAATCTTGGCCCTGGATCACTCTGGCACAAGCAAGCTGTTAAACTGGTTTGAAGAGGCAATTCCAGAATAGTTAGCATAATTCCACACTGAGGTGTGTTCATTGAGGGGAAACTGGGTGAAAGGTCTTGGGGACACCCATTAAATCCAGCAACTTCGGGAAGGCTGGCCCACTGCTAATCTGAATCAGACTCTGTTCAGCTCACCAAACCAGTGGCAACGGAGAAGTCTGGAGAAAAATCTCAGGACTCTTACCTGGATCTCCAGCTTTCTTTTCACCATTTTTGTCTCATGTTTTCATTTTTCTTTCATATACATTTTTCCATTTCAAATCTTTTCAGTTTAAGGGTGTTCTTTATTTTCTTCCTCTTCATTTTCAATCCTCTAATTTCACTCACCCCTTGTTCTTTTTCTTTATTTGTGGGGGACATTTGCTTATCGTGGATGTTCTAAAAGTCACCTGTGTACATGCTTGGAACCAACATGTGCTTTAGGGAGGGAAAATTGTATCTAGATTGATCTATTAATGCACACTTATTGTGCTGAAACTCCTGCCAAAAGATACCAGTTAGAATTTCGATGTGGTGATAGGACATCCCCCTGTACACTCTGAGGGTGCCTGAGTGGCCCAGTCAGTTAAACACCCAACTCTTTTTTTTTTTTTTAATTTTTTTTTCAACGTTTATTTATTTTTGGGGGGACAGAGAGAGATAGAGCATGAACGGAGGAGGGGCAGAGAGAGAGGGAGACACAGAATCAGAAACAGGCTCCAGGCTCTGAGCCACCAGCCCAGAGCCCGACGCGGGGCTCGAACTCATGGACTGCGAGATCGTGACCTGGCTGAAGTCAGACGCTTAACCGACTGCGCCACCCAGGCACCCCAAACACCCAACTCTTGATCTCAGCTCAGGTCATGATCTCAGGGTTGTGAGTTCAAGCCCCATGTTGTGCTCCATGCTGGGTGTGGCGCAAAAAAAAAAAAAAAAAGTCTACCCTTGCACACTCTGGATTTGTAAAATAGATGTTAAATTCTTTCTTTGTTAGACATCACTGTGTTTTGAGGGATTTATGACCTTGTTTCCCAGTGGAGGAAATGAGAAAATGGGAAATTCCATAACACACGAAAGGCATTCGCTCTTGGATAGCAAGGATTGCAGCTGTAGAAAGGAAGGGATCCTGTAGGAATCATTTCACTGAGAATATATGTGTTCAGTCAACCAACTGATCAATAAACAAACAAGAAATATTTCCTTAGGGCCTATCCCATGTTCCAGGCCCATGGTAGATAGTTTACAGGTTACTAGGAAAATCTAGGCAATCCTTAGCTATATTAGTAGGGCAGGTTAACTGTGGGAAGGGGTAGATGCAAAAGTCTCATACAGGAGAAGTTTGCTTTTTCTCACTTAGCACTACTGGGTAGATGTACAGATTGGTATAGGTCCCTCCTCTGTAAAACTATTGTAGGACAGAGGCTGACAGGAACACTTCTCTCTTTTTTTTTTAATGTTTATTTTTGAGAGAGTGTGAGACAGAGTATGAGCAGGGGAGGGGCAGGGAGAGAGGGAGACACAGATTCTGAAGGAGGCTTCAGGCTCTGAGCTGTCAACACAGAGCCCAACACAGGGCTCGAACCCATAAACTGTGAGATCATGATCTGAGCCAAAGTCAGAGGCTTAACGGACTAAGCCACCCACGCAACCCAAGAGACTGATAGGAATACTTCTATCTTGAATGCATGGTTTCCAAGGTTGCCTTGGAGACCATTTTTATTCTAGCCAGCTGGAAAGGAAAGGAGAACTGAACTTCAGGTGTGGGATCTTATTATGGGCTAGGCCCAGAAGCGTACCTTCTATTTACATTCATTGGCTAGGATTTGGTCACACGGCCACATCTAACAGCAATAGAGGAAATGTACCCAGGGAGGCAAAAACATATGTTTTGGCTAGTGGTGGCACTGTGTCCTGCCCCAGTCAAAAAAATGGGTTGTGTTTCTAATGTGAAACTATGGATGATTTAAATTAGCTTCTTTATATTTGCCTCCTATATTTTTCAAAGTTTGTTATTACATGTGTTATTTTTATAATCAGAAAAAAACAGTACATCTTATTTTTAAAAATGTAATCCAGGTGTTTGGAACTTAGAACATTATAATTTTTTTTCTATATAAACAATTAAAATGGCTGTTCAGATCCCTAGGTGAGATTATAAAATCCTGTATAACCAACAAAGTAGTTGAAAATTATTAACCCTGCTATGCTTCTCAAAGAGATTTACGCCTCACTATGAAGCCAGCCTGAGATCTGCACTCTAGAAGAAGGAGGATAAGGTAGGACAGGGGAAGTGGTAAGGGGAAGTCAGACGCTTAACCGACTGAGCCACCCAGGCGCCCATGTCTCCATTTCTTAAAGTCCTAAGTTTCACAGCAAAGACAGTTGGACTCTCCAAATATTCTTTGTGGGTCCTCTACACTTTGTAGTCTCTTTTTCAGTTGTGTTGGGCCCTATGACAAATAGTGTCTACTGGGCTATGAGTGGAAGAGATGTGGAGCACTTCTGAGTAGGCCAGTGTGTCTTCAGCATCAGCATACACTCTTTCTTTCACCTGAGTGGTTTCATGTGAAGGTGATGGGATGGCAGAAGTGCTAAAGGAGGAACCAAGGATACCACTCTGACCCACGGCCAAATGTGATGTGTTGAGAATAATACTGATACTAATATGGGCCCACAGGCAATGGGGACAGGTGGTGGGGGGCCGGCGGGAGGATGGGGAGTGGAGGAATGGAGAAGGGAGGAGTTTGGAGGCCTCAGTCAGGAATCACCTTATAAGACACCCCTTGTTGTGACTACTTAATGAGGAAGCTGGTGGTGTCACTCATGAGGGAGCTGTTAAGGATGACATCACCATCACCTTCTGTTTGTGAAAAGAGGAACGACATGGACAAGTTTGTTTGAATGTGGAGGAAAGTATTCCTCAAGAAGAAAGAAAATAGAGACAGAAGTTCAGTTAAAAGGCAAGAGAATTTCTCTGACGTTGAGTACTTAGCTTCTGGCTGGAGACATCAGGATTAGTAATCTCATGAAATATAATACAAAAGAGTATACAAATATTGAATGAGTGGTGCAGAATAAAATAAATTATTGGAAAAAGAGATTATGATAGACTAGAAGATCAGGGAAGAGGAAAGTCTTCACAGAAGAATGGGGATATGAGATGGCCTTCTAACACAAAGCCAAATTTAGAAAGATGGGAGGAGAGGGCCATTTGGGTGGAAGGACTGATGTGCACAAAGGTTTTGAGCCCAGAAAATCCTGTTAGTCTAGTTTGACTGGAGCATACTATTTGGGGAGGGTACATAAGTAGGAGGTGAGACTTCAGAGATGGAGGACACATTGTAGAGAACCTCAAATGCCATTGAATACCTTTAAACTTTATCCTGAAAGACTGCTGTTACAATGTAATGGTGAAAATTTGCCAACCACCTCGAAGCCCACCAATGAGAGAAGAGTTAAATAAGTTATGATGCTGTCAGTCTATGGCACACCATTCATCAGTTACTTAACATGGAAAGATCTCCAAGACATTGTTAAGTAAAAACATCAAGGATAAGTAATAGCACTTGTGTAAAGCAGCATACCTCCATATCTGTGAACTCCACATTCCTGAATGTACATATGTATAAACACACAAAGATGTATTTGAATGCATCCTAGAAAGAAAGGATACACACAAACTGACAACAGTGGCTATTTGGGCAAAGGGTCTGGGACTGGAGCTCTCCAAGGCCTTGGACAAGGCTTTTGAAGAGAATGGAGCTTAACCAGATTATTTCTGTCACCTGAGCCTGATTCTTTCCTCAGGCCTAGCTCACACTGGGTTCCAACTTTGGTTAACATCTACATGGACCAGATTGGGTTTGCTTGCTTTCTCATCAATTGAAATGCATTTATGGTAATAGAAGGTAGTAAATCCCCTTGCAAAGATAAGCAGACCCATTCTTTTACCTAAAATTATTTTTCACTGATTAAAAATATTTCTGGCCAAGACATAGACACCCTTTTGAGAGTGATATTTTTAAGTTTTCTTATATGAGAAAATACTTCATTGGAGTAAAACAAAAGAAAATAAAGCAAAACAATTGCTTATACCCTGATTACTTTCAAGAAAAATCTGAATTGGCCAATGGCATTAAAATACATTAATAAAAACCACAGAACAATTGAAATATTTAAAAAGAAATGCCAAACATTATTTAGCTTATACACTAACAGGAAATATATAAATCATTCAAACAAATGATAAAGGAAAAGTTGCCTAGAGAATAAACTATATTTTCGTTCTTACCTCATATCATGTCCCCAAATAAATTTCAGGTACATTAAAATCACTAACAAATACAACAACAACAAAGCAAGCAATGAATCTGAAATTGTATTTTTAAAAAATGAGCAATAAGATTTATCCCAGGATTGCAAAGATGATGCAATATCAGAAAATCTTCAATGTAATTCATCACTTTGACAAATTAAAAAAGGAAAAAAATCATACTATTGTTATATCAGTAGATGTAGAAAATGTACTCAAATGTCCAAGTTTTGCTCACATAAATACTCTTTCATCTGTTAAAGTGTGCTCCCTCAAAATCTATAGCAAATATCATACTGAAGGGTGAAATGCTAGAAGGGTCTCACTAAAATAAGACATGTGATGTCCCTGTTACCACCTCTACAATTTGATATTACACTGAATGTGCTAGCCAGTGTAAAATTTGTACTGTCATATGAAATAATTGCCTAATAGGGAAAACCTAAAATAAATTTGATTGTGAGCTATAAACTACTGATAAGTAAGCTGAACAACTTATTGGATAAAATCATTTATAAATTCAGCAACAGAACGATATTTGGAAAATCCTCAAATATTTTGAAATTAAGCAACGATAGTTCCTTCCTTTTTTTTTTTTTTTTTTTTAAATTTTTTTACAGTAGTCCCCATGCCCAACATGGGGCTTGGACTCACAATCCTGGGATCAAGAGTCAGATGCTCCACCGACTGAGCCAGCCAGGCACTGCTAGAAACAATATTTCTAAATAACCTATGGGTAAAAGAAGTCACCAAAGAGATTAGAAAATATTTTTAACTGAATAAAAATTTAAAAACATAACATATCATTTGTGGTATGCAGCATAAAAGTAGTACTGAGAGGCAAATCTGTAGCTTTTAATGTTTGTATTAGGAAAAAAAGTTCTAAAATCAACTATCTAAGCTGCCAATGTAAGGTGCTAAAAAAATAAATTAAACACAAAGTAGGGATGAAGTAATCAAGACAGGAATAAAAATCAATGAAATAAGCACTATAAAAAATAAAACAGGAAACTTTTTTTTTTTTTAATCAGGAAAGCAAATCTAGCTAGCTTGGTCAAGGAAAAAAAATAAAAGAAAGGATATTGGTATGATCCTAGAGACATTAAAGGATAATACATATTAAAACTCAATAATTTTGAAAACTTAAATGCAACAGATGAATTTGCTGAAAGATCCAAATTACCAAATCACTAAGATTCAAATCACCAACTGTTAGCAGTGATGTGGGGGCAACTGAATACATTACAGATGGAGATGTAACATAGCGTTACTGTTTTGGAAAACAGTTTGGCAGCTTTTTGTGAAAGTTAAGCATACACTTATCATTATTTAGTCAAGAGAAATGAAAATGCATGTTCACAGAAGACTTGTATGTGAATGTTCATGGCAGCTTTATTTAAAATATCTCCTAACTGAAAACAATCCAAATGTCAAGAGGTGAATGGATATACAATTTATGGTATATCTATACAGTGGAAGCAATGTAAATAAATTAACTACTGATACACACAATCTGAAAGGCTTTTTAAAACATTATGTTAAACAAAGGGAGCCAGACACAAAAGAGTATATGTTGTATCATTCCATTTGTACAAATTCTAGGAAATAAAAATGTGATCCATAGTGCTACAAAGCTGATCAGTTTTTCTGTGGTTCTTGATGTGGTGGGTAGAGAATGGGAACCATATGGAGTAATGGAAACATTTTGTATCATGACTGAGGTATTGACTGCATGACTGTATATGTTTCTGAAAACTCATCTAAATGTATACTTAAAATGTGTACCTGTTATTTTATGTAAGTTATATTTTAATGAAATGGGTTTTACCGGTGGGCTGCCCCTCCGCCCCAGCTCCCTCCCGTCAGTCCGTGTAGCGTGCACTGCCTCTCCACCCTTCCTACCCTCTTCCGTGGACCTCTCGTCTACGCTTGCCTCCAGAGAATCCGTGCTGCTAGTCTTCTGGCGATTTTCTGGGTTATTTAGGCAGGTGTGGGTGGAATCTAAGTGATCCGCAGGACACGGTGAGCTCAGCTGAAATAGGTTTTAAAACAATGAATAACGTTTTTATGCAACAACCAACCAGAAAATGCAGTATAAAAAGACAATAGCAACAAACTACAAGCTACTTCAAATTAAAATGAACAAAAATGTGCAAGAACTTTATGTAATCAATTATAAATCTTGAAAAAGGAGGAAAATCCAAAAAAATAGAGAAATAGACCAAGTTTTATAAATATAGAGGTCAATACCAAAACAATATAAATTCTACACAAACTTCTCTCTAGATACAATGCAATTCAAATAAAAATTCTAAGAGAATCTTCGGTAGAATGTCACAAATTGTTGTTAAAATTCATATGAAAGAGTAAAAGATGCAAGAATAGCTAAAATGTTTCTGAAAAAAAATTTAAGAAAAACGACTTGGCCTGTTGGGTGTAAGAAATTGTCATAAACCTATAGTACTCATTATAGGGTCATACTGAATCAAAAAAGACAAATAAAAACAGAAAAGATAAAAAATAAATCAATGGAATAGAAAACAAATACATGTAAGGTAGCAGAGGTATAATTTAGTGGAGAATTGATATTATATGTAGAAAATTAAATTTGATTCATAACTCATACCATATACAAACAAAGGAACAAAAACTCAGGAAATATAGCTAATCTGGGACAGGGAAGGATGGTCTAAACAATGGAAGAAACCCCAAAAGGAAACATCAATATATTTGTCTATAAAACTTTACAAACTTCCAATGCCAACAAATGAAAATATATGTACAATATTGAAAGAGAAATATTAAAATTATTCATATCTAAATAATTCTTAAAAAATTTTTTTAAATCTTTATTTATTTTTGATAGAGAGACAGTGTGTGAGCAGGGGAGGAGCAGAGGGAGAGGGAGACACAGAATCTGAAGCAGGCTCCAGGCTCTGAGCTGTCAGCACAGAGCCTGATGCAGGGCTCGAACTTGCGAACTGTGAGATCATGACCTGAGTGGAAGTCAGACGCTCAACCGACTGAGCCACCCAGGCACCCAAATATCTAAATAATTCTTTTAAAATCAATGAAATGAATATAAGCATTCAATATAGGAAAAAGATAATGAGGACAGCAGTAATACAAATTGGGTATTAACAAACGAAGAAATGTATTATTTAATTAGCAATCAAACGTATGCAAATTAAAATAAGATGCTATTTTTTACCTACTAAATTGGTGAAGTTAAAACAAACAAACAAACAAGCAAACAAACAAACCTGTATTATTCAATGTGGGTGAGGGTGTGCTGAGATAGGTATTCTCATCCATTGCTGGTAAAGGTGTAGATTGGCAAACATTTTTGGAAAGTGATTTGGCAATGACTTTTAAAAATTTTATGCCTATTATATTAAAATTTATAATAGTCAAAAATAAAAAATGAAGCATCTAAAAATTAAATCAGTGAAAGTATATTTATATTATAGACTATTATGTAGCTAGTGTAGATCATGTTTTGAAGATATATTTAGTTGTCATGAGGGAAATATTCAATATTAATGGTCAGTGGAAAAAGCTGCCTGTAAGTTTACATAAAATTTATTTCTAATTTTCAAAACAAAAACTATATGTATATGATAAAAACAAGATTGGAAACAAATATAACAGAATTTTAAGTGATTATCTGTTAGTGCTAAAATTGTAGAAGATTTATATTTTGTTTTTTGTATTTTTAAACCATCTTTTCTACAATATACATGCATTAATTTTGCAAACAGAAAAAATCTTTAAAACATCAAAAAGAATAAAGAGACATATGTATCAGTCGCCTCAAATAAATGACTTCTTGAGAGTTTAAAAGAAAAAGCTTTAAGAATCTGGAAGTCGAAACAAAAGGAAAACATAATCAGGTTAGACGGTTCAGGTAAAAGCAGTTAGGAATTTGGTATGGATCAGCATTTATCAGAATGTGTTCTGTGAACTTTAGTGCTGTTTCTATTATAGTTCATTAAGCGATACTAGGAAAAATTATGAAATGATGGAAGAGAAGGTTCTTTGGCTACTAAGGTTGGGTATAAAAGTACAAGTTTCTTAACTTCTCTTAAACTTTTGATAAGCTAAGTGTTTGAAATCCTATTATCCTAGTTGTTAATATTCACATGCTTTAGATTCCAAATTATAGGCATTAGAATAAACAGGTTATTTAAATGTAAGTTAAAAAGAAGAGAGGTGAGTACACAGTTTGCTTTCCACTGTTTAGAACTGGACTTTGATCCTTCAGAAGCTATTTTTAATTATTTTGATGCTGGCAGAAGCATTCTGGTACAAATTTTGAAGGCCTCCTAAGTGTAGGTATAGGGCAATGTCAGGGTGAAGGGACAGTTGTCATTCTCAAGAGTTTATGAACCAAATAGACTCCCCATGGTCTAAACCTGTGTTCTCTAAATATCTTGTGACCTCACACCATTATCAGTAAAAAAAGTTTTGTGCACAGACTGCAATGTATGTATATTAATTAATTAATGACGTGCAGGTACTATAGTGTTAATACATGAAGTATGCTGTAAACACATGAATTAAAATTACAGATAAATATAAAGTAACTTTTAATTTTAAATAATATCAGTAATGATAGCTTCATGGATTTATTAGCTAATATATCAAGGCAACACATAGTGTGCAGTTCATCATTAAGTGCAGTATATATAAAGCTAGATTTGAAAAGGTTTTCTTAGATGATTCACATTTTTCATTATTGACTTCTTGGCTACCCTCATTAGAATCATCCTTGTGGGTTTTTTTCAAGGTTATTTGTATTTATTTATTTTTAAATTATTATTATTTTTCTTAGGTAAGATCTATGTGCAGCTTGAAACTCACAACGCCGAGATCAAGAGTCATGAGCTCTGCCAACTGAGCTAGCCAGGTACCCCCCTTTCTTTCTTTTTTAAGTAAATTCTACAGTCAACTTGGGGCTCAAGCTCATTGTTTTTATTTCATAATGCAACTCATAGAAAGCTTGCACTTGAAATAAATTGTCAGCTTAACCATTTTCCTTTTGTTGGCTTCTGTTTACCTTATTAGCATTACCTGCAATTCAGTATTCTCACTGGAAAAAATGTTAAGCCATTTGTCAACTATGTCATAATAAGTCTTTTAAAAAGCAAATGTCTCTGGAAGGGTAACATATTCAGTCTTTAGTTCCGAGTGTGTCAGAAATAGTTCACCTGTCACCTTCAAGGCCCAAGAAACTAGTCTGTCAGTTATTTGAGGGTCAGGATTTTTTATATCCTCCTCAGTTCTTAGCAGAGCATCTTAAACCCTGTATTTGCGCGATGCAATTTTTTCAGAATAAATAGGCATGGTACTGTGTTTTGATAGTGGACAGTTTGAGGCTGGGTTAGTCAGAGGGCATAGGCTGCTATTCTGACAGGGAAGGCACAGAGGGTCTCCCTTGAGCCTGGAGCAAGCTGCCGCCTCAGAGAGGGCAGTGGGCCTTTCATGCAGGAAGAAGATTCCACGGGAGAGGGGAAAGAGGAGCAAATGTCCAAGTTTAGAAGGGAGGAAAGGCTAGATTCTGGGAGATGCTCATTCTCTGAAGAAGCCTAGGACACATTAGTAAAGAGCTATCCTTTTTTTTTAAATGTTTTTTTTTTTTTTAATTTATCTTTTGAGAGAGAGAGAGCGCGCGCTAGTGAGCTGGGGAGGGGCAAAGGGAGGGAGAGAGAAATTCCAAGCAGGATCCGTGCTGTTAGCGCAGAGCCCAATGTGCGGCTGGAGCTCATGACGTGCGAGATCATGACCCAAGCTAAAACCAAGAGTCGGTAGCTTAACGACTGAGCCACCCAGGTGCCCCAGTAAATAGCTACCCTTAAATTCTGTTTTGAGAACGTACAAAACAGGTTAATAAGGAAAAGAGCAAGAATTGGTGGAAAGTTAAATCAGAATAAGCCTTTGGCTCTCCCTGATTGAGTTTGAGAATCTGGAGCATACCTAGATGTAGTGTCCCATTATATGCTAGCAGGAAGAGATAGCAAAATGTGCATAATGATAGCCTCAGTGGATCTGAAACTCTTATGATTGTTTGTGGCTGCCATAAGTATTTAGAAGGCAGTCAGCTCTGCTTGTCCACCTGAAGTGCATGGAACATAAGTGCATCAAGTCAGGCTGAGGAGAGTCCAGGACTTGCTGTCAAAGGCAGGATGGATTTCCTGGGAGGAACAATAATCGTCAATATGGTGCAGGCAGAAGGTTCTCAGGAATAAGATGCAGGATGGAGGGGTTGAGCAGGACAGGTGGGGATTCACCACCAAGAGTCAGAGAGACAGCAGAGCCTCACGACACTCCCTGAACATCAGAGGAATAGTGCTGGTGTGGACCCATCTTCCCCTCTGTAGGGACAGTGGGTCAGGGTTAAAATTAAAACCTTGTAGGGGCACCTGGGTGGCTCGGTCAGTTAAGCATCTGACTTTGGCTCAGGTCATGATCTTGCAGTTCGTGGGTTTGAGCCCCACATCGGGCTCTGGGCTGACAGCTCAGAGACAGGAGCCTGCTTCAGATTCTCTGTCTCTCTCTCTTTCCTCTTCTGCTCACGTTTTCTGTCTCTTTCTCAAAATAAATAAATAAATAAACATTAAAAAAACCAAACAAGCCATGTAGCAGAACAGAAGGGTTGTCAACCAACCACATGGGGCAGGACCAATGTGCCATGCCAGGAGTAAGTGCCACAGAGTGACAGCCCTGGGGGATTCTGCCTTCTGCTCACCCCTCCCTAGCCTTCTGGTGGCCAAAGGCGAGTGTTTGTAAACACACTGACTGTAGTGTGCTCTAACTAACTGTGTAGTTCCAAACTGTTAAGTGGTGACCCTAAGAGTTAAGAACTCACTGGTGTAGGCATAGGGAGAGTCCACATCAACAAACAACTCACAGAGATATGACTTCTGGAACCTACTCTTGGGCACGCCCACAGCCACCCCCGGGTGCACACGTAAGCATAAACCACAGAGGCATTTATCAGGTGTCCCTCCTTCCTCTTCCCGCTGTCAGGCTTCTTGCAGCACCTCACCTCTAGATGACATTCACACTTTGCTTCCTTGTTCCACCCCTCTTGAGCGCTCGGAAGATAAAACATTTGCATAATGTTTATTATTTACCAACAGTGGCTTTCCTTTCCAATTCTTACCCTCTTAAATCCACAACAGAGACTCATCTTCTGTGCATTGCTCTAATTTCAACTTTTACGAAAATAGCTTCAAACCCAAGGAATGGCCAGTGAATAGAAAACTAATTTGTGGTTCAGCCTATCCTGATATCTGAGTTGATCCAGATTGCTATGCAATGCTCCTGCAGGGGAGGATATCGTAGAAATAATGTCCTGGGCTGCAGTTGAAGACAGTTTAAGAGGTGTGTTATAATCCTTTGTTGAGTGGACAGAAGGGAACCAGTGGGTTTTCCTAAAGGGGCTGCAGCACTTCCTGGCTCACCTGTCATAGGCTTCACTTAAGCAATAGCGACCCCCTGTTTTCAGTATTTTCTTCCTGCAGGCTCTGGTGCAGACAGTTCTGCTGGGTACCACATCACCGCTCTCAGTTCAATCCTCTAGACTAATGCAGAACTCAGGTGTATGAGGGAAATGCCCAAGAGTCACTTGGGCTGTGCACTGGGACTCTACTTATTACACAGAAATAGTGAGATATGTTATGCATAGATACACATCTCAGTTAAATACTCTAGTGTGCAGTGAGACGGGAAAGAGCCTCAGGTACTCCTTTGGATTCTTTGTGTTCTTTCTACCCCTACATGATTGACTTACAGAAATTGGAACTGTATTTGCCATGCTTTATGAAGAGGTGGTATTCAGTGGGGGCTCAGAGTCGCCTGCACAGGGGGCCCTTTCACAACCTTAATTTCCTCACCTATAGAATGGGGCCAACATTCCTACCTCCAAGGGATACATCAGCACAGGGTCTGGGAAGTTGGAAGCATTTGCCAATGTAGCTATTAGAATAGAGGCCTCTACTAAACATCCCTTAATATATGATGCAAAAGAGGCATGATTGGTAACGTGTAGTCTCAAAAGACTTGTGTGTCAAAATGACAGGAGTTAGGGGCGCCTGGGTGGCTCAGTCAGTTGAGGGTCCGACTTCAGCTCAGGTCACGATCTCGCGGTTCGTGAGTTCGAGCCCCACGTCGGGCTCTGGGCTGATGGCTCAGAGCCTGGAGCCTGCTTCCGATTCTGTGTCTCCCTCTCTCTCTGCCCCACCCCCGTTCATGCTCTGTCTCTCTCTGTCCCAAAAATAAATAAACGTTAAAAAAAAAATGACAGGAGTTATCAACTTGTGAATTGCTTTCAGAAGGAAATGCTTTCTTTTACTGAAATCTTTGTGATATATTAGGAATACATTTATGTGTAGTCATTTAAACATGATTAAATAACCCTATAGAGGCCATTTTGGGGACAAGGATGATTACATTTATAGTCTTGTTTTTATGATTGGACAAATGCTAGATGCTTTGAAATATATGCTTATTATTTTTGTTAAATGAGCAAAAGTCAATATTAGAATAGAACATATAAAATCAAAGCCTGAGTAATGAGAACATTTCTTTGATTCATTTTATTGAACTCCTGATTTTAAGTACAGTATTTCCATTGTCATAAAATGTGGGCATTTTTGATATTTGAAAATGTCAAAAAAGGCTATTAAAGCCATTCTAATAGATGACCTGCCTAGGGATTTTGGAAAAGGGTAAAACCAGGATCTCTGCACTGGTCGGGTGATTGTGTAACAACTCCAAAATGTCATCTATGCCTATGTTCCTATGAGGTAATAGTGAGAGTGAGTTAGAGTATAACTTTTAAATAGCTTATTCCAGAAATACTACTCTATATTAATTTTCAGTGCAAAGCACTTTTTAACCAAGTAGTTGTTTTAAAATTGGAAAACATTTTTGGGGGAAAAAAGGTGAAAAAAACTTGGGGGGAGGGAATGTGTGGATAGTTTTGAATGTGAGTGTGTTCATGGACCAAACAGGGGAAATGACATTATGATGAAAAATAGTTGTGCCCACATGCCCTTTCTATGGGAAACTACAGTGGTTCATTTTGCTGATAACAAAGCTTGAGTGAAAACAGGTATACTCTCTCCAGTGTGAAATGGGGGTGCAAGATGATGGTGGAGCAATTGTCTTAGAAACTGTCAGCAGCCATATCTCCAGTCCCTCCCTATGGACATGTAGCAATAAAGACCATTAATAATCAGAATGGGAACACAGTAAGTTTGGCAAGGAGGAAAGCTGCTTTCCCGGTAATAAAGATTTGGTAAATGCTAATGAAAATGTGTAATTTATTTTTATTAAACCATGCTCTGTTCCCTCGCCCTACACATTGCTTTATTCTCACCTTACATCCAGAAAGACCTTCACAGAAAGCCCCTCCCTCTGCTCAGAAATGCCTTAGGCTTCCTTCTTCTAATACTTGCCCCTCAGAGGCCTCACCTTCCCCCACCATCCTTTTCTACCTTCTTTTCGCCATTCCCGTCTTTCTTTATAGAGCTTCCCTCTACTCAAGTTCCTTACTCCTTGCCAGTTTTACTCCACTTAAAGTATGACCTGCTGATAACAAAAAAGGAAATTCATCTTTATTGTGTGGTAACAGATATATATTTGATCAGTAAAGCAATTGATTGCAATTTTGAAGAGTGCTCATTGCAATTAAAAAAAAATTTTAGCGTTTACTTATTTTTGAGATAGAGAGAGACAGTGCATGAGGAGGGGAGGGGCAGAGAAGGAGACCCAGAATCCTTAGCAGGCACCAGGCTCTTAGCTGTCAGCATAGAGCCTGACATGGGGCTCAAACCCATGAACTGTGATATCAGGACCCAAGCTGAAGTTGGACGCTTAACCAACTGAGCCACCCAGGTGCCCCTGCCCAGTACAGTTTAAAATGTGCTTTCTCTTTTCTTCACTTTATAGTCCATTAAAAACCTTTGGATTTCTATTGATTTATACTGGTTTTATTTATTTATTTATTTATTTATTAATGTTTATTTATTTTTGAGAGAGAGACAGACAGAGAGTGACTGGGGGAGGGGCAGAGAGAGGAAGATACAGAACATGAAGCAGGCTCCAGGCTCTGAGCTGTCAACACAGAGCCCAACACCGGGCTTGAACTCAAGAACCTTGAGGATGTGACCTGACCCAAAGTCAGACACTTAACCAACTGAACCACCCAGGTGCTCCGATTTATTCTGTTTTAAAAAAAATTTTTTTTTAAGTTGAAGTATAGTGGACACACAATGTTATATTAACTTTAGGTGTATAACACAGTGATTAGACAATTCTGAATGTTATGCTGTGTTCACCACAAGTGCAGCTGCCATCTGTCACCACACAATGCTATTTTGATGCCATTGACACACTTCCTGTGCTGCACCTTCCATCCCTGTGGCTTATTCATTCCAGAACTGGAACCCTGTTTCTCCCACTCCCCTTAATCCCTTTCTTCTACCCCCCACCCCTCCCCTCTGCCAGCCCTCTGTCTTGTCTGTATTTATAGGTCTAATTCCACTTTTTGTTTGGTTATTCATTTGTTGTTTTTTTTTTAGATTCCATATATAAGTGAAATTGTATGGTATTTGTTTTTCTCAGTCTGACTTACTTCACTTAGCATAATGCCTTCTAGGTTCATCTGTGTTGTCGCATAATTTTCCAGTGTGTGTGTGTGTGTGTGTGTGTGTGTGTGTGTATTTATAACTATTTGTACTCCTTGAGACTTGAACTACTTGAATTTCTCTGCCAGTATGTCTTTGAATATGGTCCTTTGCCTATTTTCTGCTTCTGCAATGCTTGTTAGTGTAATGGACTTTCTCATTTTAGTTTCTATATCTCTAACTTTATTGGCAAGTTTTTGATCTTTTTATTTCTCTCTGTTGTAGCATACTGTGTAGTTTCCTCAGATGTCTTTCAATTCTACTAAATCTCTCTTTAGCTGTGTCTGTTCTTTTATTTAACCTGTTCATTAAACTTCTAATTAAAATACTATATGTTTTTTGGGGTGCCTGGGTGACTCAGTCAGTTGAGTGTCCGACTTCTGATTTTGGCTCAGGTCATGATCCCAGGATTTTAGCATTGATCCCTACTCAGTGATCCTACTCAGGATTCTCTCTCTCTTGCCCCCTCCCCCACTCACACTCTCACTCTTTCTCTAAATAAAGAAATAAATAAATAAATAAATAAATAAATAAATAAATAAATAAATTCTATTTGTTTTTTATTTCTGAGAGTTCTATTTGGTACTTTTTCATATCTGCTGCCCCCACTCCCACATTAATTTTTAAATAGGATCTTCTTCTTTTTCAGAAATTTGACTCATTCTTTTAAATTTTTAAATAGTTCAACATACTTCTTATGTTCTCTTTCATATTGCCATTCTATCATCTCAAGTACTTACAGTGCTACTTTTGCTGTTCGTTCTGTTTGCTGACTTTGTTTCCTTGTGTGTTTTGCTAGTTTTGCTTATGAGCTTCTGTTTAATAGTGGGGCTCATTTCCTCCATGAGAATCTTTTCTGGCTTCATTGTAAAAGTCCTTCCAGACCAGTTTTGCAACCAATTTTATTATAATATTGTGGCTTGGGGCTACTGGGGTAATACAAGTTCAAGCTCCACCTCTACTCGAAGAGAAGGCTGGAGTTGTGAATTCTCAGGGAAACTTCTTTTCATCCAGTGCCTAGAGTATAGAAGCTTCCTTTCAATAGCCTGTGCCTGTGGGTGAGTTTCTCCTAACGCGCCCCTGATGTGAGGAGGGATTTTGGAACTAGATATTATGTTTATGCTGTTTTCTCATCCTATTATTCTCCTTGTGAGGATTCAGTCTCGTCTTCTGTTCAAGCTCCGAGGGGCCTGGGACGACCTTCTCTGAGGGCAACCACAGCATCAGCTGACGCACTTACTGTGCCAGTTTTCAGTTCCCTCTTAGTTTTTTTTTTTAATTTAAGTTTATTTATTTATTTCGAGAGAGACAGAGAGAGCGAGTGGGGGAGGGGCAGAGAGAGAGGGAGAGATCCCAAGCAGGCTCCGCACTGTCAGTGGGGAGCCCGATGCAGGGCTCGAACTCATGGGCTGTGAGATCATGACCTGGGCCGAAACAAAGAGTCGGATGTTTAACCGGCTGGGCGCACCCAGGTGCCCCCAGTTCCCTGTTAATTTATGGCACCTGGAAATTTCCCTTTCCTACACTGTCCCCTGCTTCTTTCTGTTTAAAGATCAGCCTTGCGTTAAAAAGTTATTCTGTTTTAGTAATCTTAAGGAGTTTAGGCAATTTAAATCAGCCATATTGCCAGCAATAGGAAACATCCCCAATAAATTTAGATAAACTATCAGTATGTATGATTGTTTCTGCTTATCAGTGGTGACTGGATTGGCAGGTCTGGCTGCTGATGTTTTAAAATTATGTTTTGCAGCGTCATATGCTATGTATACTGCTTATCTGCATCCATACAGTCAGGTGTAGGTGTCAATGCATAAGCACACTTTCTGGAAGTGTGGTGCCCTCCCCTCGGCTTCCGCCAAGCCCATAGAGGGAGCAATGCGCTGCAGCAGTTCTGGCCACTAGCTTCGGCATTCTCTACATGTGGGTTTCAGTCCCAACTCTGTCACTAATTTGCTGTGAGATCATAGGCTGATTGTTTTCTGAACTTTAGTCTTCCCAGAAGTAAAATTGGGACAATAATACCTGCCTTACCTGATCATGCAAGGATTAACTGAGATACTATATAGAGAGCACTTAGAAGATACAGTGCCTGGCACATAGTAACTGCCACCAATACACGGTAAGTATATTATCCCCTGTTCCCCCTTGAGATGGACAACAGTGATAAAGCTGTTTCTAAGTTGACCAACACCTCAGTTTTAGAGTCCAACTTTCTGACTCTCCCCTTTTTTATGTGTCTTCTGAGTCATCTGAGGTGAGTAAGTATTGAAGAATGAGGAGGCCACAGGCTTCAGGTTCAGAACCTTAGGTCTAAATGTGGCTCTGCTGCTTGCTGGCCATGGATATGTGACAGCCTCTCCAAGATTCATTTTCCTTTGCTGTAAAATGGGGATATGGACAACTTACTTATGGGGTGATTGTGCAGGACGAATGTGGAAATGCCCACACAGAGTGGTACACAGGGGCTATGAAGCTTTCTACAAAGACTGTGAGCCCTCTGCAGGCAGGGCCCATGCATTCCTCCCCTCATTCTGGAGCTCACCACAGCACCTGGTCAGGGAAGGCTGCACTGAACGGAATGGATGAAACCAAGAAGGAGAAATGAGACACCGATATAGCAGGGTCAGAAACAGTGGCAGGGCCTGCTGGAAGTGACTCCATGTGTGGCCACAGGAAGTCAGGGCCCAAGTGTTTATTTACATTTTAGTGGTAGTAGTTTTGGTGTGTGTGTGTGTATCTGGGAATGGGAACATTGTCTCCATCTTTTCCATCTTCCTGTGGTCCCCATAACAGGTCCTTTATAAGGGACATTGGCAGCTGTGCTGAAACCCTGACTCAAGGCCTGCCCTGCAGTGGGTGGAGAGGACCTGAGGAAAGCTGAGTCACTTTGGGCTGATAATGGGGAAGGTCAGGACTCTGCTTCTGCCTGAGAAGCTGGCAGAGGGTGTGGAACCTGACTTGATTCTCTTCCTACTTTGCATAAGAATCTTGAACCTGCTGTTTTCATTTCAATAGGAGGGGGAAATATGGGAGAAGTGTGAAGGATAAAGCAATTCTTCCTTCTCTGGTGGCTCAAGAGTTTCACTTGAATGGTAGATGGAACCTTTTACATAAAACCAGGACAAACTCACCTGGACATTGATTTGGAGCTCTGAGATTAGTTTGGAACATCAAATCGGTTGCTCAGGGTCCCCAGCTTTGCAGTCTCTGCATCAGTCTGCCACCTCCTCAATGTTTCCTCCTCTTCCTGGTAGCAGCCACCATACACAAGGTGTGCCAGGTTCTCTGTGTTCCCACCCATCCTCCCAGCCTTTCCACACCATATGTATTAGCATGCCCATTTTTACAGATGGGAAGCCGAAAGAGAAACTAAGGACTGTGTTTAAGGAGCAGGAGACACAGCATATAGGAGTACTTGGTTCCAAAGACGTCTTTATCCATTGTCTCATGTGGCTCCTCCCCTTTCACTGTGTCCTGTTCCTTGCCATCTTGGAAAGCCCAATCAAGAGACCTGTGGTCCAGGCTCTCTTCCTCCTCTAATAAAATGTATGAACTCAGGGAAGTCACTCTAGGGTATCTTCTAGGTCCAGCTTCTATGATCCTCCTGACCCAAGTTTTAGGAGAACAGATTTCTGACAGACCATCACCTGTGTCTCTTCACCTCATAAGCCCTCACCTGAAAGTCTCATAAAACCAAGCAAGATAGGAAGGTGATGCACAGGACTAACACTGATTTTGCACCAGTGTTGTGCTGGCTGCTGTTAACCAAAATTCTTGATACTTATTAGGACTGACACTAATTTCCTTTAGATTAATTTCTAGTATTTATAAACACTCCATCATTTCTATGATTTACTGTCATTCTACTCCTCTATGTCTAGAATGCTTTCTTCCTGTTCCTTCCCTGCCAGAGAACTCAAGCAAAAATAATTTACTTTGGATGTCACCCCACAAGAATGTCCTACTATGTTGATTTTTGGTAAAGAGCTAGAGAGAAAAAGGCTGGGTAGGAAGGTTGGCTTAAGAGAATAAACATGAATGACTTTATAAAGGACTGGAGATGGTTTTCTGACTTCTCACTAATCTGAACCCTTGATTCATTTTTGTAGAAAGGGGTAAAAAAGATCTTTTCTGCTTCTTCATATCACTTCCCAGAAAACTTTTTGCTATGTGGAAGTGTCTTGCTCGATAATCACCTTTAATGCTTAATTTAGGGTTTGAATTCATGGATGATTTGTTCTCTCTGGAAGAATGCTGGATAGAGAGGGATCCAAGGAGACTTCCCTTGCCTGTAAATGCTTTAAAGTATGGTTGGCAATTCAGAATCTTGCCCCATGTAATTCCTCTGATTACCGTCTTGTAAAAAGTCTTAGAGACAAGACTTTAAGAAAATTATAAAAATGTTTTTAAGGAAGCCTACTCTGGGCAATCCCCACAGTGGTGCTTGGGACCCTGGAGCCCTCCAAGTTCACATTTTATTGTAATGCACAGGCTGAGGAGCTCTCAGGAGGCTTGATGCTACACCTAATAACATAAAACTCCCAGACACAAAGAATTTGATTAAATTCACATTTAAATTCAGCAGATTTATCAAAACCTTGCTTCTGTGTTTGCTAAATCCCCAAGCTCCCATGGCTTAGCACTCTTGAAGTTGATTTCCCATGTGAGGTCCAGGGTGGGAGGCAAGAGGTAGGGTGGGAGGGAGGGGATTTCCTCACACTTGTTCTGGAACCAGGGAGAGGGAGGCTCTGCCTTGTGGCCTCGCCCTGTGTGTCAACAACCAAATGGGGGAAGGAGGAAGAGATACCAGGAAAATTTCTTAGGAGGGTGCCATGAGCTACTCATGTCAGCCTACTCTTGGTGGCCCAGACTCACTCACATGCTTCCAGCCAGCTGCAAGGGGACTGGGAAATGAAGTTCCTGGCTGGACAATAGCTCTTCATTCTGAAGGGGAGCATGGCTCTTTGGTGACTGCCTCTAGCTGTCATTGTGCCCCCAGAGGGCTGACAATGTAGGCCGTGAGGATGTTCCCTTCCCTCCCACCCTAACCCCTTCCCCATTCCCTGTGTACCTTTTCCCTCATCTCACCATTGTCTTCCATCCTTTCTCACCTCCGACATACCCATACACACACACCCCTACCACTTTCCTTCTGCTCTTGCGTGGAAAATCTGTGCTACAGGGATCTTTCATATACAAGTTTGAAAGTATAGGCTGAAAGGAGATCAATAAATCTACACTCCCCTCTTCCAAACCAGGCTGGAAGCCTAAAGGATATGGGTTCAGGCCTTGCACTGTTTTCCCAAGATGTAGTTTTCATCAGTCACTGCCTTGCCAAGAACTTGAGAGGATTCCCTGCTGCTGTACCAAGGATATACTCCTTTGCCTTTCTATTAGACTCATTGTAATATGGCCCCTACTCCCTTGTCTAAGCTTATCTCACATGTCCCTTTGTTCCTTAACAGGGGAATAAATCCTGCCCATTGTGAGGTGTTTATTCACTATCTTGCTTTGCCTCTGTTCCCAATATTCTTGAAGGCCCATCCAAGCTCCACTCACAGTATGAAGCCTTCTAATAGGTAGAGACTTTAACTGATTTAAACTTCTGCTTGGTTAGCAGTAACCTTGCAGTTGAACACATTTCCCTCTCACTGTTTTGTGGCTGTTTGTGTGTCCTTTGTTAGGTTATATGTTCCTTAAGCATAAAGAACAAGACTGATAGAGGTGGCTCCTGCTTCTCACTGCTCAGTGTTCTGTTGTATTTTCCAAATTTGCATTTTAAACTATACTTTGCTACTTTCTGACTTCAGAAAATCTGAATGTAATCATGCAGCATCCTATTCAGGGGCTAATGCCATCTGCCTATAGACAAGTAACTGCAGGCTTAGAGCAGAAGTTTCCTGACTAAAAGAATCAGGAGGGGCTAATGATGGCTAATTCTTTCCCTTGTTGGTGACTTTTCTGATGAAATGCCAAGAATCCATTTCAGCCAGAGCTGGGGACAGGTTACTTCTCCTTTGTGTCCCCTGAGAGCAATGGATATAGACTTGATGGTTACTTATTTAAAATTAAAATCTGCTGCTGTTGAAGTTTTCTTAGTATCCATCATTAACCAGGCATTTTATCAATTGTGTGTTCATGTATGTTATCTCAATTAAATTTTCAACAGCTCAGTGCCTTAAGTATTTTCATCCCCATTTTTAAAGGAGAAAACTAGGGCTTCTTAGCAATTGGGAGATCAAAATTACAGACCAGTGAATGGGAGACACAGGGCTCTGAGATCAATTCTTCTGGCTTCAAGTCCTATGCTTTTTTCTATTATTCAATTTACTTGATTTTCTAGAAAGATCACTGATATTTCAATACTGGAACCCTTGCAAGTAGGGGCTAAAGGACTGGGAAAGAAAGTTATTTGATAGACCCAGGTTTCAATTCTGAATCTGTAATTGACTTCACAGAAGCCACGAATCTTCTGGAGTGTCAGTCTTCCCTTGTCCCAACCCCCACTGGTGCAAATCAAATTAAATATGCAGAAGAGTTGTAAAAAAAAAAAAAGACTTTTGCTCTTCTGAAGTAATATCTTTTGCTAGAAGCATTAAGACATAAATTTGTTCTAGGGGCATCTTGGTTGGCTCAGTCAGTTAAGTGTCAGACTCTTGATTTTGGCTCAGGTCATGATCTTATAGTTTGTGGGATTGAGCCCTCTGTCAGGTTCCACACTGAGTGGGAAGCCTGCTTGGGATTGTCTTCTCCCTCTTTCTGCCTCTACCCTATTCTGTCTCTCTTTCTCCCTCTCTCAAAATAAATAAACTTAAAAAAAAAGTTCTATTAAAAAATATGTTCCAAGGAAAAGAGGAAACAAACTTAAAATCCATTTGTAAACAAAGCACTTGACCTGAATTTCTTCCAGCATTTTGCTGTCTTCCATATGTGTGCACACTTCCATATGTGTCCTACCTACTGAGGACTCTAAGCCAATGTGGAAATTCAGGTTATAACATAGTCTGCTCATAGCCCTGCCTCATGCGCTAGCACCAGAGTTTGGAGTGATGACAGTGAATGGGAGCGTCCCAGCAGCAGCTGGAAATGCTCACAGCCTGAGTCGGCCCAGGTGGTTTCTCTCCTCTCCCCAGTGTTGCAATGGACTCTCAGCAGGCCACCTGGCCCTGCCTTCCTCAGACTCCTGGGAGGGCCCACAACAGAGAGATTACAAATGATTGTATAATGCTCTACAGTTTGTACAGTGTTTCTTTAAAAAAATTTTTTAAATGTTTATTAATTTTTGAGAGAGAGAGAGGGAGAGAGAGAGACAGACAGAGAGAGAGAGAGAGAGCGAGAGAGAGAGAGAGAGACAGCATATGCAGGGGAGGGGCAGAGAGAGAGAGGGAGACACAGAATCCAAAGTAGGTTCCAGGCTCTGAGCTGTCAGTACAGAGCCCGACATGGGGCTCAAACTCATGAACTGTGAGATCATGACCTGAGCTGATGTCAGACACTTAACCAACTGAGCCACCCAGGCACCCCTATTCAGTGCTTCCTATTAAACACAGGTTAGCATTTGGTTTTCTCAATCACTTGGTAAGATGAGAGTGTTATATCATTCATTTTACATTTGAGGAGTCAGAAGATCAGGTGTTAAATAATTCACCTAAGGCAAGTAGCAAAACCGATTCTCAAACCAGCTCCCTTGGATGCAGGTCCTGCCTTGTTCAGTACACCTCCATGTGTCCCACTGAATCTGCTCAGGGCTTGTACCCTGCACTAAAGCATGCTTCCTTGAACACACTCCCTCCCCATCCTCCAGGCTCTGGTATGTACTGTCTGGAAAATTCCATCTGCTTCCAGTATTTCTTACTGCAGAATCCCAACTTTGAGGCCTAGCTTACATGTCAAGTTGTCCACAATGGTTTTCCAGACTCCTCCTGGACTTTTCCTCCATTGTGTTTCCATAGCTCTTTCCTGTACTTAAAAATATATATAACATTCATTATAATCTGCTGAGTGTTCTACTTACTACATTCATGTCAGTCTCATAGTCTATACAAGGCAGGCCCAGTGTATTTAGATTCTCAATAAACATCAGGTTTGTTATTTACTGTAATAAAAATGCTTATCTAATTGAATTCCTATATGGAAATAAAATAGTAATAGTCAACATTTGTTAACATTTCCCATATACCAAGTGCTGTTCTGAAAGCTTTGTTCATCTACACAGTCCTCACCACCAAACTGTGCGGTGGGTCCTGTCACTGTCCACATCTTACAGATGAGAAAACTAAAGTCAAGGAGGATAAGTAACCTGTCTGGAGTTACCTAGCTAGTAAGAGGTAGAGCTTGCTTTGAACTATTTTCCTTGTAAGTCATGGCCAAGTCCCTGGATTCTAAGAGTTGTATGTTCATTTCCTTCTACAAGAAAGAAACCTTGGCTCCAGATGGAAGCTGAGTTGGGGCAAAGTCAACTTCTGCCTTTGCTTGTCTTGCTTTTGGCCAGAGATGGGCAGAAATCTGTGGGAAGCTGGTGCTCAGCCTGGTCCTTGGCCCAGAATGACTGGAAATAGAGGTCTCTTGAGCTATCAGTATGAAATCAAGGGAAGAGAAAGCTCCTACTTTCTTCTGTTGCTCCCCCACACATCTTCTTGCCTTTGATGGCAACCAGGGGCTCCCTTCCTTGCCTTAATTTTTTAAAGGACCAGAGCAGGAGAAGCACAAAGCCAGGAGAGCATCTTGAAAGTCAGGAGCCAACTGCATGTTGGGGCAGCACTGCCCTTGTGTGGCCCTGGAAGGATTATTTATCCCTTCACTCATCTACCCTCCTGGGCACCTCCAGGGTGATCAAAATTTTCTTTCTGGTGAGTGTTAATTCCTCCAAATACAAAAGAAAAATTCCTAAAATTCAAACACTGGTGCTTTGCCCCCTGTAGTTGGGATGCTGCTGGTAGGGAAGTCTGTTTCCAGGACTGCTTGTCCCTTTCTCTGAGTGGCTCCAGTGTGGTCTGCTGTGCCTGGGACATGACCCAGTGTGTCTGTTCCATAGCCAGGAAGCCTGGGACACCTGGGGCAGACCTTTGTCTTCTTTCCTGTCTCCAAGGTCTCATCCCTCAACAGAGCCCTTATGCTCTGTCTTCTAAAATAGTTTTGATGTTAAAAACAAGATATCTATTGAGAATTTTTGATCTCTATCTCTGAAGTTTGACCACTGCAGTCTGGGAATTTTCTTTTTTTAAATTTCTTTTTATTTCTTCTTAAAATTGCAGTATAATTAACATACAATATATTAGTTTCAGGTGTACAATATAGTGATTCACAATTCTGTACATTTCTCAGTGCTCATTATGATAAGTGTACTCTTAATCCCCTTTACCTATTCTACCCACCTCCCATATGGCAACCATTAGTTTATTCTCTCTCTATATATATATTTTTATTATTTTTTAAAAATATAATTTATTGTCAAATTGGCTAACATACAGTGCATACAGTGTGCTCTTGGTTTTGGGGGTAGATTCCCCAAGGCTTACATGCAAAACCCAGTGCTCATCCCAATAAGTGCCCTCCTCAATGCCCATCACCCATTTTCCCCTCTCCCCAACCCCCCATCAACCCTCAGTTTGTTCTCTGCATTTAAGAGTCTCTTACGGCTTGTCTCCCTTCCTCTCTGTTTGTAATTATTTTTTTCCCCTTCCCTTCCCCCATGGTCTTCTGTTAAGTTTCTCAAGATCCACATATGAGTGAAAACATATGATACCTTTCTCTGACTGACTTATTTCACTCAGCATAATACCTTCCAGTTCTATCCATGTTACTGCAAATGGCATGATTTCATTCTTTCTCATTGCCAAGTAGTATTCCATTGTATATATAAACCACATCTTCTTTATCCATTCATCAGTTGATGCACATTTAGTCTTTCCATAATTTGGCTATTGTGGAAAGTGCTGCTATAAACATCAGGGTACATGTGCCTCTATGAGTCAGCACTACCCTTGGGTAGATTCCTAGCAGTGCTATTGCTGGGTCATAGGGAAGATCTATTTTTAATTTTCTGAGGAACCTCCACACTGTTTTTCAGAGCAGCTGCACCAGTTTGCATTCCCACCAACAGTGCAAGTGGGTTCCCGTTTCTCCGCATCTTCGCCAGCATCTGTAGTTTCCTGATTTGTTAATTTTAGCCACTTTGACCAGTATGAGGTATTCTCTATATTTGAATCTATGTTTTTGTTTATTTCTTTTTTTCCTTTGGTTTGTTTTGTTTCTTAAATTACACATATGAGTTAAATCACATGGTATGCCTTTCTGTGACTGACTTATTTCACTTAGCATTATACCCTCTAGATCCATCCATGTTGTTGCAAATGATAGGATCTCATCCTTTTCAAGACTGTGTAATATTCTATTGTGTATATACCACATTTTCCTTATCCATTTGTCAGTTGATGGACACTTAGATTGCTTCCATGTCTTGGCTACTGTAAATAATGCTGCAATGAACACAGTGGTGCATGTATCTTTTTGAATTAGTGTTTTCAGATTCTTTGGGTAAATGCCCATTAGTAGAATTACTGCATTGTATAGTAATTCTATAATTTTTTAAGGAACATCCATACTGTTTTCCAGAGTGGCTACACCAGTTTGCATTCCCATCAACAGTTCAATAGGGTTCTTTTTCTCCACATCCTCACCATTACTCGCTGTTTCTTGTATTGTTGATTTTAGCCATTCTTCTAGGTGTGAGGTGAGATTTTGGATTTCTCTGATGATTAGTGATTTTGAGCAGTTTTTTATGTGTATGTTGACTACCTGGATGTCTTCTTTGGAGAAATGTTTGTTCACATCTGCCAGTTTGTTAATTGGATTATTTGGTTTTTGGGGGTTAAGTTGTATAAATTCTCTCTCTCTCTCTCTCTCTCTCTATATATATATATATATGTGTATATATATATATATATATATATATATATATATATATATATCTAGACCTAGATCTAGATATATAGATATATATTTTTTAATTTAAATTTAATTTAAATTTTAGTTAGTTAACATACTGTGCAACATTGGTTTCAGGAGTAGAATTCGATGATTCATCACTTACATACAACACCCAATGCTTATCACAACAAGTGGCCTCCTTAATGTTCATCACCCATCTAGTCCATCTCCCAACCACCTCCCTCCATCCACCCACAGTTTGTTCTCTATCATTAAGAATCTCTTGCAGTTTGTTTCCTCTCTCTTCTCTTTTCCCCTTCCTTCTCATATGGTCATTTGTTTTGTTTTTTTAATTCCATATGTGTGAAATCATATGGTATTTGTCTTTCTCTGATTTATTTCACTTAGCATAATACATTCTAGCTCCATTCACATTATTGCAAATGGCAAGATTTCATCCTTTTTGATGGCTGAGTAATATTTGGTTGTCTATATATACCACACCTTCTTTATCCATTCATCAGTTGATGGATATTTGGGCTCTCTCCATACTTTGGCTATTGTCGGTAAGGCTGCTATAAACATCAGGGTCCATGTACACTTCAAATTTGTATTTTTGTATCATTTGGGTAAATGCCTACTAGTGTAATTGCTGGATTATAGGGTAGGTCTATTTTTAACTTTTTTTAGGAACTTCCATACTGTTTTCCAGAGTGGCTGCACCCAGTTCGCATTCCCACCAACAGTGTAAGAGGGTTCCCTTTTCTCCACATTCTCTCCAATACCTGTTGTTTCTTGTGTTGTTAATTTAAACCATTATGACAGGCGTGAGGTGGTATCTCATTGTGGTTTTTATTTGTATTTCTCTGACGATGACTGATGTTGAGCATCTTTTTTACATGTGTCTGTTAGTCATCTGGGTGTCTTCTTTGGAAAAGTGTCTATTCATGTCTTCTGTCCATTTCCTCACTGGATTATTTTTTTGTGTGTATTGAGTTTGATAAGTTCTTTATAGATTTTGAATACTAACCCTTTATCAGATATGTCATTTACAAATATCTTCTCTCATTCCATAGGCTGCCTTTTAGTTTTGTTGTTTCCTTCACCATGCAGAAGATTTGTTTTTTAATTTTTTAATGTTTATTTATTTTTGAGACAAAGAGACAGAGCATGAGTGGGGGAGGGGGAGAGAGAGAGGGAAACACAAAATCTGAAGCAGGGTCCAGGCTCTGAACTGTCATCACAGAGTCTGATGTGGGGCTTGAACTCACAGACCATGAGATCATGGCCTGAGACAAAGTAAGACACTTAACTGACTGAGCCACCCAGGTGCCCCCATGCAGAAGTTTTTTATATTGATGAAGTCCCAATAGTTCATGTATACATTTGTTTCCCTTGCCTTCAGTGATGTGTCTAATAAGAAGTTGCTCTGGCCAAGGTCAAAGAGGTTTCTATCTGTGTACTCTAAGATTTTGATGGTTTCCTGTCTCACATTTAGGTCTTTCATCCATTTTGAATTTATTTTTGTGTATGCTGTAAGAAAGTGGTCCAGTTTCATTCTTCTGTATGTTGCCATCCAGTCTCCCCAACACCACTTGTTGAAGAAACTGTCTTTTTTCCATTGGATATTCTTTCCAGTTTTGACAAAGATGAGTTGACCATACAGCTGTGGGTTCATTTCTGGGTTTTCTATTCTGTTCCATTGATCTATGTGTCTGTTTTTGTGCCAGTACCATACTGTCTTGATGACTACAACTTTGTAATATAGCCTGAAATCTGGAATTGTGATGCCTCCAGTTTTGTTTTTCTTTTTCAGGATTGCTTTGCCTATTCAGGGTCTTTTGTGGTTCCACGCAAATTTTAGGATTCTTTAGTCTAGTTCTGTGAAAAATGCTGGTGGTATTTTGACAGTGATTGCATTAAATGTGTAGATTACTTTAGGTAATACATTTTAACAATGTGTGTTCTTTCAATCCATGAGCATAGAATGTTTTTCCATTTACTTATGTCCTCTTCCATTTCTTTCATAAGTGTTCTATAATTTTCAGAGTATAGATATTTTACCTCCTTAGTTAGGTTTATTCCTAGTTATCTTAT